>NC_045558.1:118208089-118558922 GCF_009769535.1 Thamnophis elegans
AAAGGGGACTTAAGATAAAAACAAGAGAACAACTAGTGAGGATTGTTTGTGATTGGTTTAATTATTATAGAATTTTTGAAAGATTTAAACTTGATCAAAAGTTTTGCATTAGATATCAACTTATATTCTGGAGATGGCCGACTACTTGATTTCTAAATTATGTAAATTATGTCTGGAAGATGATATGTCAATATTGTATGGTAAAATGGGCAACAAACTTTGAGTATAACATAAAGCTAGATATATGGGAGTGTAAGGAACAACAAACGGTTTAAAATTTACTTTGAATTTTAGTTCAAAAGAAATTTTTTACAAAATAATGTATCTTCGTATTTGACTCCAGACAGCCTTTGCAAAAATATAGAGAGAGATTTCCAACAAGCGTTGGAATATATTTACCGATAAAATACAATATTAATGAAACCTGAAACTTTAAAAAAGCATTATGGATAAACCAATCAAAAACTTCTGTGGTGTTATTGTCCCCAACTTCAGCTAGGATGAAAGGAACTCAGTAGGGTCTCCATATTGTTGGTCATTGTGAATGTGTAAGTTTCCCTGACTTGCAGAGATTTTTCCTGATAGATTTTTTTCCTCTGGTCTTGGCACCTTATAGTGATATTCAAGCCTAGATCTGTACATTTAATCTATATCTTTTGCTTATTCCAATTCACTTCATAGCACATCTTTTTCTATAGGTATCCAGAGTTGAGGGTCACGAATGAAGGCAAATTTTCATTCTTGCTGACACAGACATGATTACTACTAGCACAGGTAGTCCACGATATGCAACAGTTCTTTTAGTGACCATTCGAAGATCACAACAGCACTGGAAAAAGTGACTTATGACTGGTTTTCACACTTATGACCATTGCACCATCTCCATGGTCATGTGATCAAAATTCAGATGCTTGGCAACTTGTTCATATTTATGACAGTTGCAAATACTGGGTCACGTGGTCACGTGTTTTGACCTTCTGACAAGCAAAGACAATGGAGAAGCCAGATTCATTTAAGAACCATGTTACTAGCTTAAGAACTGCGGTGATTCACTTAACAACAGTGGCAAGAGAAAATGGAGCAAAACTCAATAACTGTCTCGCTTAGCAACAAAAAATTTGGGCTCAATTATGATTGTAAATTAAGGACTAACCTGTAGCCGTACATTCAGCATCGTTCCTTCCTTCCTTCCTTCCATCCATCCATCCATCCATCCATCCATTCCATCCATCCAACCATTCATTAAAAATGGATGGTTAAAAGTGAAGTGTTTCAGATTTCTACCTTGATAGACCTCCTATCAGTGTCCTAAGAATTATTGTTTCTCTACTCTTAAATAAAAAAACCCAAAATATGTTGTTATATCCTTTAACCCTCACAGCTTCAACGTTAACTGTCTAGTGTGGACCTTACCGCATTCCTAAGAGGTCTGTAAGGATGTATGTATAAGTGCACCAGTGTGCCTAGCATCCCTGTCCCCATTTATTCATCCCCATTTCCTGTGTTCATGTCCAATGTTTATACTTATACCTGTTACCTTGTAAATAAATAAATAAATGAAATACATAAAACAGTAAATAAAATCTTAGAATGTATGATTAAATACATGTGTGATTACCTGTGATTATTTAGACAGCTTCATTTTGTTGTTGTTAGTTGCGAAGTCATGTCCAACTCATTGCAACCCTAACACTGAAGGCCTTCCCTCGTGAAAGCTAGCCTGCCACTGCTGCCACCGCCCACACACTTTCAGCCACGCAGTGTACCTCAGCTCACGGCTTTCATGGGGGAAGGCCTGAAGACCTTCCTTTGCGAAAGCCAGCCTTCCACTGCCGCCACTGCCACCGCCGCTCACCTGCTTTTGGCCGCATGGCATATGCCAGCTCACAGCTAGTGAAAGCTGCGAAAGCTAGCCTGCCGCTGCTGCCCACCCCGCTTTCGGCAACACGGTGTACGCCAGCTTGCGGCTTTCATGAGGCAAGGACTGGAAGGCTTTCCCTCATGAAAGCTGCAAGCTGGCGTAAGCTAGCCTCCCGCTGCCATCCCTTCGCACTTACTTGCTTACCTGAGGGAAGCAGCAAACGGCTGCAAGGCAAAGCAAAACAAAGGGGGGACCGATCAGCAAGTGCAATGCGACAGCTGCTCAGGAACGAGCGCCACACTTTAAACAGGTCGCCTCCAACCTGCTCACTGATTGGCTGGATTCCAACCAATCAGTGAGCGGCGGGCTGGACTAGTTTAGTGGGGAGCAAGCGAGCTGTGATGAGATGGCCAGGATGAGCGAGTGACAGAGCCAGGGCAGGTGTTCCGGACATTACTTCCTGGTCCACTGGTCAAACCTCCTCTCACCGGATCAGTAAATTTCACCAACCGGTTCTTCCAAGCCGAGCCAAACTGGGAGAAACCCACCACTGTCACAGTCACACAGCAAGTTCAAAAGACTGATAGTGTTTTGTTCACAATCTTCCTCAGTGGGAGCTGCTAACAATAAATCATCCACATGCCTGTTCTGTAGTATGGTGCTCTTGGTTCCTGGGTGGGAGGGTTGGGGTCTCTCTGAGTATATCCGAAGCAAGGGCTTCCCCAAATAGGGTTGGGCTATTTTATAACCCCTGAAGTAACAGTCTGATGCATCTCACTACCTTGCCCATGCTCATTTTCTGCCCATTGAAAAGAAAACAATTCCCTCATGCAGATAATCCTCATCTTCCAATAGTTCATTTGGTGACTGTTTGAAGTTGTAACATAACATAATCATTTTTCACACTTATTTCAGTATCCCTGGGGGTTTTGTGATCAAAATTCAAACATTTGGCAACTGATTCACATTAATGATGATTGCAGCGTCCCGTGGTCCTATGATTTCCTTTCTCAACCTTCTACAAGCAAAGTCAATGGGGAAGCCAGATTCATTTAACAACCCTCTTACTAACTTAACAACTCTAGTGATTCACTTAACAACTGTGGTCAGAAAGGCCATAAAATGAGGAAACATGAGGGAAAAGAATTAACAACTTTCTCACTTAGCAACAGAAATTTTGGGCTCAATTGTGGTCATATGTCAAGCCCTATCTGTACTGCCTGTCAAGAGTTTATTTACCTCAGCAGCCAGAGAGTCTAGAAATTGAGTAATAATTAGTCAATTACTCAATAAGGGCTCTGAGATTGCAGTTTTCCTCACAAATTGAGATCTGAGTTTCCTCTTTCCAGTTTATAGCTTACTTAATTGTTTCAGTTCCTGCCTGAGCAGCAAGAAAGGCTGTTCTTTCTCCATCTTCCCTCCATTTTTCTCCTCTGATCCACACCTTCCTTGCTGATTTCTTTCTAACTGCTCTATCATCTCCTTCAAGCTTCTAGTAGAAGCCCATTCCATCTCTCCATATTTTCACCCACATCTCTCATCTTTTACCACATTTACACACCTTCTTCCTAAAAAAGCCCTCACTGAAAATATTGCCACACAGCAGCAGCCACGAGGTGACCACATTTGCTGCCTCCTGCTCCTCAAAAATAATAAGACCTCCCCCAAAATAGGCCAATGCTTATTTCAGGGGTCAAAAGAAAATAAGATCCTGTCTTATTTGGGGAAAACATGGTCCATAAAACTACCAATTTGTGTCAGTGTCTCTCACTTTATTTGAACAGGTGCTACGCAATTCCTGTACAAATAGTAATCCCAGCTTCTTAACAAGTTTCTCCATCCCTTCACAATATATAAACCCATTTCACCTTCCTCAGGATTTTCCAGTGGAGCTATCACACTCTTTTGCTGGTGTCCCCATATTTCAATAAAGCATAACTATTATTATGTTATTATTTAGTATTCAGATAATAAATTCCCACGTCTGACACCATTAAAAAGGTTATATGTCTGCTCCCAGGCTTGGCTTATCATCACTCAGTTTGCACACTCCCTGTCCTGGAAAATAGTCACACTCAAATCACTTTCACCCAAACATTCACGCTGTCAACTCTCTGTGTGACATTCCATGCAGATGTCAGCAGAGCCGGATCTCAGATTACAGTAGTTGGGTTGGATGATGAAAATATTGGATAACATGATTTATGACACAGACTGAAGGGAGGAAAGGAACACGGGGCAAGATTCAAAAGCATATAAGAACGCAAAAAAAAAGATGACTGTGAATAAGAAATGCCTAATGAAGAATGTCTAATGAAGCTGTAATAAATCACTGCTTTTTATATTACAATATTGGGTCGCTTATTATGAAGCAGGCATCATTAGGGTACTTTACAGACAGCCATCTTTTGCTTTTAAATATCGGGGATGTCGAGAAGGAAATTCAGAAGACTATGGCAAAAGGCCAGCTATCCAAACAGAGCTGGAGAGCAGCCATCTGACATCAAAGCTGAGATGAGCGAAGCAAAATGAGATAAGTAATCAACCCCTAAAAACAGCTAAAGCTGAGCCCCCACCACACCCTATGCCCAGAAAAGAGAAAGGCCCTAAGTGAGCTGGGAAAAGTGGAGGGATGCTGGACTGGAATCAAGCCAGGCCCCCAAAGCCCCAAATGGAGCCCCTGGGAAGTTCTATAGAGCAACGGAGGGAGGAATTTGACTGGGTCGAATTTGAAAGGCCATTATGCATGCCAAAAGAGAGGGGAGGAGCAGTGGATCCTCTTGAGGTGACAAGAAGCACATATGGTTTCATGATCAACTTCAGAGGACAAGCAGAGCCCACCAGTAAAAGTCCTTGCAGGTCCTGTCTTGACCAAGTCCCTTCTCCTCTCCTCTCTCTGCATATTGCTAATACTGCTCCCCCCTTCCGTGTTTCCAATTCAGCAGTTGCTGTCAAGGGATAACTTTAAAATATTATCATCCAAATCTTATGCTTAGCCCCAATGATCACTGCATGCACTCACCATTGGAGCAATATCCTTCAGTGTTTACATTGTTCTAATCTGGTGATGGGACACCTCAAAAGTGCAGATAAGCCTCTGGTCAATATTGCAACATATGTCTATTCACCCTTCTGTCTCTATCTCTTCTCATTCTTCTGAACATTAATTTTATTGCTATAATCTATTAAAACAAGAATGAGCTGTCTCTTCTTGCCTCTCCATCAGCCTTCATGTCAATCTTTCTCTTCCGTGTCTCTCCTGAAACATTCAATGGTCCCAAGACAGATACTTGCCTATCAAGGGTTTCTGACTGGCCTAATGTTTACCAATCTATACGATATCCATTACTGAAAGTTCTGTTTCAGTCCGAGATCTTCCAGAAATTCAGTCCATCCCAGATGGGCAAATGGAGAATTGGAATGACTTACCTCTCGAAGGGAACTCCAATGGATCACTTGGCACTGACCAGACAAAGGGACTCCTTTTGTTATGGTACTGGCAGGTATAACTTCCTGCCTCTTCCAACCTTCTCCAATGGAGGAAAAATTTCACTCCCTTTTCCCATGGCTCTGCAGCCTGGTAATGAAATGGCTGCCCTGAGTCATAAGAGCAAAGGTCAGATTAAGTTCTGGCCCCCTGCACGATATGGAGAAGAATGGAGAATATGTTTCTAAAACCTCGATGGAAGGCTTGGTCAGGCTGGGATCTAGAAGGAAGAAAGATTCAATGAAACCTCAGAGATCCTTGTAGGCAAATATCTCCTGCTTCATTCAGCCACAATAACATCCCTCCCTTTTCATCTTTTGGCAATAAATGGATCATCTTCTCCATTCTCAGTACTTTTTCCTTTCAAATATTTATAAGAAACCTATTTATTTCTTCCCCATTCTATTATTCTATCCAAGGCCCAAGCGCTCCCATTTCCCCCTATCTCACATTCTCTCTCTTCAAAGTGATATACTAATCAATGTTAGCTCACAGAGAATGGCATCTATAAAAGCAAAACGATATCAAAATGAAGTGGGGGAAATTTTGAGTAGTTCAGAGTACTGGCAAATACCACCTCTGGCTGGCTCCAGAGTGGGGAGGGAATGCAGATTTTGCAGTATCCTTTCCCTGCCACTCCCACTAAACCTCACGCACAGAACCGGTAGTAAAAAAAAATGGAATTTCACCACTGCTCTTTGTCCAACCCAGTGGGGGCCCAGGCATAGATGTGGATTTGGCATTTCAAGGACTGCAAAGAATCTAAGTCACATCAGGACAAGAAAATGAACCAATTTTAATCTGGATTAACATTACACAAAGGGAAATCTCTTGCAAAAATGCTTGGGCATTTTAATTGAAGCAACTTGGCTTTCCATTCAGGCATTACAAATGCTAAATTTCCCACCTCTAGGCAAATAAAAATTTGACTTTGGGATTTATTGATTAGACTGGTTTATTGTTATAGATTTTAGATTTAGATTTTAGATTTTATTTGTGATTTATAGGCCGCCCTTTTCCCTGAGGGGACTCAGGGCGGCTTACAATTCATAGGAGGGGGAGTGCAAGACAAAACATAAGACAATACGTGAATAAAAAATAAAGCAATAAAACACAACTTTCATTCAACATTCGGCTGGGGGCGAATTAGAATCTTATCCCCAGGCCTGATGGGATAGCCAGATCTTAAGGGCTGTGCGGAAGGTCTGGATGGTGGTGAGGGTGCGAATCTCCACGGGGAGATCGTTCCAAAGGGTCGGAGCTGCTCCTGAGAAGGCTCTCCTCCACATAATCGCCAGTCGGCACTGACTGGCAGATGGAACTCGGAGGAGGCCTAATCTGTGCGATCTAATAGGTCGAAGGGAGGTAATCGGCAGGAGGCGGTCTCTCAAGTACTCAGATCCACTACCATGGAGGGCTTTATGGATGGTAAGTAGCACCTTGAAGCGCACCCGGAGATCAACAGGTAGCCAGCGCAGCTCGCGGAGGATAGGTGTTATGTGGGCGAACCATGGTGCACCCACGATCACTCGCGCGGCCGCATTCTGGACTAGCTGAAGTCGCCGGATGCTCTTCAAGGGCAGCCCCATGTAGAGCACATTGCAGTATTCTAGCCTAGAGATCACAAGGGCTCGAGTGACTGTTGTGAGGGCCTCCCGGTTCAGGTATAGAAATGGCTGGTTTATACTATTAAGTTAAGGTGACCAGATTTTCAGATTGGAAAAGAGGGACGCTCTTGACCGGGGGGGGGGGCTTGATTAAAAAAATTTTTTTTTGTCAAAAGGTCACCCCAGGACACTGAAACCAGCATAAATACGAATCTGTTGCCAAACAAAATTTTGATCACGTGACCATGAGGATCCTGCAACGGTCGCTAAGTGTGAAAAATGGTCATCAGTCACTTTTTTCAATGCCATTGTAACTTTGGTCACTAAATGTTTTCCCCCTCCTCGAGACTCCTCACTTCTTCCTTCATTCCTCTTGCTTATCTACCTTCACCTTATCTGTCTTCTGCTCTTTCCCTCTCTTCCTTCCTTCTCCTTCCATCCTCTCTTCTTTCCTCACTCACTCCCTTCCTCCTTTTTTCTCTTCCTTCCTCCTTTCATTCTTTCAGCTTCATTTCTTTTGCCTATCTACCTTCTCTGTCTTTCTGCTCTTTCCATTTCTTCGCTTCTGTTCCTTCCTCCTTCCCTCCTTTCCTATTTCTTCCTTCTTCCTTCCTTCTGCCTATCTACCTTCACCTTCTCTGTCTTTCTGCTCTTTCCCTGTCTTCCCCATTCCTCCCTCCCTTCTTTCCCTTCTAGTTCCATCTTTTCTTCTTTCCTCTCTCCCTCTCTCCCTCTTTTTCTTTTTTCCTTCCTTCCTCCTTCCTCTTGCCTATCAACTTTTTTTATTTTTTTTGTTACATAGATGACACATACCCACAACAATAAAAACGAAACAAAACAAAAAGAAAAAAACCCATCATCACATATAGCATGTCATTTGGTTACAAGTGTTTTAACATTTATCATTCTTATACATTTATTATTTCAATTAATAGGTTATAATATACAGTTTGGGTTGCTTTGTTTACCATCCCTTCCTCCTGTTATAACACCACCTTATTTTCCCTGTCTTTTCTCCCTTCCTCCCTTCTCTACTTTCTTCCTTCCTGCTTTCCTTTCCCTTCCTTCTTCCCTTACCATTCTCCTACTCCTGCTCTTCCTCTTCCCCTTTCTACCCTCTCTCCCCCTCTTTCTCTCCTTTCCATCCTCCTCTCCTTACCTCTTTCTTCTTTCCATCTTCCTTTCATTCTCTCCTCCTTTCTCCCTTTCTCCCAACTCCCTTTCTGGGAGTTGAAGTCGACACACTTTCAAGTCTCCAAGGTGGAGAAAGACTGATCTATCTAATTAATATAATTATTTCTCCCTCTCTTTTTCACTCTCTCTCCAGCGCACACACGCAAATGCATAGGGCAGCCCACCTCACACACAGGTAACTCCGGGCGGCTTACGGGAAGAGGACAGCTGACCACTCAACCACGCGGGGGGGGGGGCAGGATTTCGCCAAGAAAAGTTAACTTTCCTGCGAAAGGGGCCGGCAGCCTCTCAGCTGTTCCCGGCTGGGGAGACCTCCCCCCACTTCCACTCCTGCGACCCTCCTCCTGCCTCCTCGGAGCTTCAAGCAAGCTAACTGAGAAGGCCGGGGAAGAAGAAAAAGTGGTGGCGCGGGGGCGGAAGCCCAGCTGCCGTTTCTCTTGCTGAGGGCGGAAGGGGAGGAGGAGGAGGAGAAAGTTAAAGTGGCAGCCCGATCCCTTCAGCAGCCGAGGCGGGAAACATGCATTTTGACAGGGCTTCCACAGCGCTGTGCAAGCCCTGCCAAAGTGTCCGTTCCCCGGGCGGGCTGCTGTTTCTCTTGCTGAGGGCGGAAGGGGAGGAGGAGGAGGAGAAAGTTAAAGTGGCGGCCCGATCCCTTCAGCAGCCGAGGCGGGAAACGTGCGTTTTGACAGGGCTTCCACAGCGCTGTGGAAGCCCTGCCAAAGTGTCCGTTCCCTGGGCGGGCTGCCGTTTCTCTTGCTGAGGGCGGAAGGGGAGGAGGAGGAGGAGAAAGTTAAAGTGGCGGCCCGATCCCTTCAGCAGCCGAGGCGGGAAACGTGTGTTTTGACAGGGCTTCCACAGCACTGTGGAAGCCCTGCCAAAGTGTCCATTCCCCGGACCGGCTGCCGTTTCTCTTGCTGAGGGTGGAAGGGGAGGAGGAGGAGGAGAAAGTTAAAGTGGCGGCCCGATCCCTTCAGCAGCCGAGGCTAATTCTCTGCACGAACGAGAGCGTGGGGGCAGCGGCAGCTGCTCACACAGAACTTCCACGCGCTTCAGGGGCTTCTGCTGGGCAGCAGGAGCCCCGGAAGCGAGAGGAAGTTCTCTGCGGGCGGCTGCCGCTGCCCCCACGCTCTCAGAGGTGGCGATCCCATTCACGAAGAGGCAGGAGGAGAGGTGGGGCCAGCGGCAGCCGCCTGCACAGAACTTCCACGTGCTTCAGGGGCTTCTGCCGGGCGGCGGGAGCCCCGGAAGCGAGAGGAAATTCTGTGCAGGTGGCTGCCGCTGCCCCCACCCTCTCCTCCTGCCGCGGCGAGCGGAAAATTCTCTGATTAGAATTAGATTAGATTACTCACCAACAAGCGCAGCTGCAACCCCAAAAGACGAAAGGAAAATGGAGACTCGCGCAGGCGTCCTCAGGCTAAGGAGTCCAGCCAATCAATGAGTTGGTTGGGATGGAAAATTTTCCATCCCAGCCAGCTCACTGATTGGCTGGAGTCCTGGCCAATTAAATCAGTGAGCGGCAGGCTGGGCTGGCTTAAATTTGTAGGTAGCAGATAGAACAGAACGATGAGCCAGCCCAGCAAGCTAGCAGCTGATGGGCGGGAGCTGCGAGCGCCAAAAAAAGTGTGCTTTTTAAAAAAGCGTGCGGGACGCGGGAAAATGCATTAAAAAGCAGGGGTGTCCCGCCAAAAGCGGGACGTCTGGTCACCTTATATTAAGTAAAAGTAAAAAAGTTGAGGTTTGATGTTATTGTCGTCTCATTCTACTGCACCAAAAGGAGTTGGAAGTCAATGCCTTTTCTTTCTTTCCCCTTCCTTCTTTTCTACACTTTTCTCTTCCCTTTCCCCTCCCCCATTTTTCCTATTATTTGCTTTTTGTATTTTTGTATTTTATATCATAAATGAATAAAAAGGGCAAAATACAAACAAACAAACCAAAATGCAGAGAGCTATTTGCCCAAAATTGTTCTATAAGCTTCTCTGGCAGGGAAAGGAAATATTTGGCTGATGCAAAATTGTGAAACTCTTTGTAGTGCCAGTTGTGTGAAAACCAAACAGTTACTAAGCAGACCTCACCTATTAGGTTGAGATAAATTGTAGCACTTAAATCTGAGCATCGCCATTCATCTAGGCAAGATCTGTAGCGGTATATGCCGCCCTGTGATTTTCTAAGAATGGACAAGGAAAATGCAGCCTGATTGGATGTTGCCTCCTTAGCATCTACAATTTTCAAACCATCACTTGAGCTTGCAAATTTGACGAGATGGAAATTTCCATGAAAATCATCCTGGCTCCAGCAGAAGAAGGTGACATCTTCTCCCAAAGCAACCATCTCATTGAAATGGGTAGATATGAAAGGTGGGGAAAGAATTTGACCTGGACAAGACAAAAAATAATAATAAATGTGGATAAAATATGGAAGGTGGAGCATTCTGTTTATCCTCAGAAATGGAACAACTAAAGGCAAAATCAGGACTCTTTCTGTGTTTGGAAGCAGTATTTTTCTTAATGAAGAGTGGCCAGTTCTTTTTGGAAGAAATGATTTCCATCAGGAGCACTTAACCAGAGAATACACCTGCAATAATATCTATTTTGTTGCCATCTATGCAACAAAACCATTTATGCATTCAGATTTTTGATACTGAAGGAGTATATGAATCAATATTGGCTTCTGTTTATATTATTGTATACTGTCTGAAATTAGTTGTTTTCTAGCATAGCAAATTGTAACCTTAATACTGGACTTCAAATGTTATCTCACTGCTGCGTCTCGCTTCTATTCTTGGCTTCAAAACTTGGCACATTTTTGGAAGCTAGTAGAAGAAATTGTTACACGGGAATATCAAACTGTATAGATAAAGGAACCAAACTAGGGAGTTTTCCTGGCTCTTAAATCCTTAAAGCATTCTGCCGAAAAACAACTTGGCAAAGGGGAGCAGCCAACCCTTACCCAAGGCTATAGGAATACTCCACAGAAAAGGTAGACAATGACAGGAGCTTGAACAAAAGAATGCTTTAAAGATAATGAACCTTTGTCTCTGATTGGATAAACTTCATTTCTATCTGCCTAAAATGTATATAATACTCTGTAAGGAATACAAGGTGTGGCTATTCCTTACATGCTTTTGTTCGTATGCTTTGGATATAGTTTTGTCACCCAGCTTTTGCTATGGCCATAAATAAAAGCTGATACTTTTTGGAAGCCTCGTCTCGAGTCTCACTCTTTGGCATCTCAGTGGCTCAGGGAAAACTGCTGGAACCTTACAATACCATTGATGAGACCCTGCAATAGAATTCAGCAAATAGGTTGATGATGTGTTTGAGCCTAGAAAGTAAACTAGGGAAGATCTTATTCCATATCACCAACCTCTAGTTCTGTGAGGTGACCCTATGGCATGCGAGCCACAGGTGTTGCCCTGTCAGCTCCAGCGTGCATGCGTGCGCTGGCCAACTGGTTCTGCCTTCATTTCTGGCCGTTTTTCACCCTCCGGAGGCTTCCCTGAAGCCTCTGGAGGGTGAAAAACAACCCAACGTACAAACCTGAAGTTTGGGAATGGGCCTCTGGGGGGGGGGGGAGGGAGAGAGGCCATTTTCATTCTCTTCAGGTTCCTAGAAAGGGTCGGGAGCCTGGGGAGGGCGAAAAACAGGTCTACCGTGACATCACGTGGCAAAAGTGGAGGGAGCACGGGGGGAGTCACACATGCATGTGCAGGGGGTGGGCGCATAGAATTATGGGTGTGGGCATGCGCATGCTCCCTCCATGGTTTTGGCATGTGATGGCCATTCAATATTTTATATTTCACATATAAAAAGGGATGTGCCTCGAGCAGCTGCTTCATCTTGTCCCTGGAGAAGAGAAGCAGCATTGCCTTGGTGACCAGCATTTATCACCTTTCTGGGCCTGAGTTTCCCATAACATCTTCACACCCGGGGATTGGCTCAATCGTGTATTGGACTTTGGGAGGGGCTCTATCTGCAAAGGTTTATTCTAACGTTTCAAGTGGGAAAAGTTACTTCCCGCCTACGTCTCTTGCTGTCACAATCTTCCAATAAAAGTTTCCTTTTGAAATGGCTTTCGTTTCAAGAGTTCTGCTTTCTTGAGAAGACTGGCAGGGCAGGACCTGACATTAGGCAGGAAGTTCAAAAGGGTCAACCCAGAGAGACAACAGCCCTACCATGGGGACCATGCACCCAAAATCCAGGGCAGCAATCAAGAAGATGCTGAATGCTGGGGAGAAACCTCCGCCAAAACCCAGCAGGAGGAGATCCTCAGTGCCTGGGCTGAGGAGGACATCGCCTCTAGCAGCTCTACAAAACCTAAGTGGTCCATCAGGGAAGAAGGGAGGATGGAACAGCAGAACCAAGAAAGTCAATGATGGGATTCAAATATTTTACTACCGGTTCTGTGGGCATGGTTTGCTGGGCGTGGCTATGTGGTCATGTGACTAGGCAGACATGGCCACGTGGTCATGTGACTGGGTGGGCTTGGCCAGGTTGTCATGTGACTGGGTGGTCATGGCCAATTTAGCAGTCCATTAAATAATACACTGCAGCCCTTTTTTCTATTCTTCTTTTTAACACTGCATGAAATTTTTGCTCTAGGTTTTTTTTACTAGGGGGGAGGGGTTGGCAATTCCTGGGGATTTCTGGGAATTTCTCCTCTATGTTAGAGGCATCAAAATAATTAAGATGATATAAGGTCTCCTGCTGAAGGAGGGGGTTGGACTAGATGACCTCCAAGGTCCCTTCCAGCCCTAGATTGCTGTGCTGATCTTCTGGGGCAGCAGGACTGCACAGGAGGAACTCTAGAGACAGCACGCCAGCTGGGAATCAGTAAGAGGTGCACGGACAGGAAGCGGTTGTGCTTCCAGAAGACCAAGTGGCTGACGCACATATGCACGCTGGAAACAGGAAGATCATTTTCCTGGTGCGTGCTTGCACATGGGGCAGCTGCTCTTCCATTTTCTGGCATACCTGCATGGGTGAAAACCAGCTGGCCAGCATGCTGGACCCGAAACAGCATCAGGAGACACCTCCACATGCCCAGAGAAATGGCTCTGTGTGCCACTTTTGGCATGTATGCCATAGGTTCACCATCACAACTATATACCTTTTCAAATACAGCTGTATAGGACTTCCAAGTCTCAGAGCCCTGGCTGAATGGCGCAAACGTTACAGTGGCCATTCCTGTCAGATTGGTAGCGATGTCTCGTCGCGAAGGGTAGCTCGGTTCCTAAGTGACTTCAGCTAGTGACTTCAGTTAACTCGCAACCTCAGTTCGGCAATCCCACCCTCGTCGCCAGTATTGTGTACTAGGACTGTGGGTTATGGCCGGAATGACTGAGGCAGAGACAGGAATAAAGACTACCAAGTTTATTCCCTGTAACGTAACAAGCTAACAGTTGGAACCGGCTTGAGACAGGAACAGCGGCTTCTCATCTGACAGCTCCCTTTTTATACTCGGGGCTGACAGATGGTAAGCCAATCAGCTGTCGACTATCTCCCGCCTAAACAAAACTTTATTGAGCATGCTCAGAATGTGACTGTCCTTTTGTATATCTTAACATATTAATATATAATTATTTCCCCCCACTATTTTCTACCCCTATTTTAACTCTCCCTCTTTCATATCACTATAATATTTAAAGATCTGTTTCCCACCCATTTTATTGTTCATATTTCCTTAGTTAAATCAAAGTTCTATCCTTCATTCTTCCATTTTTAAATATCTCCGTGTACAGTTTTAGTATCAATCACTATCATTTATACATTTAGGGTGTTTCTATTCATATTCTTTCCAGTTCTTTAATCTAATATAATTCTACTATTAATACACATATTTAGATTAATATATATTTATATATATTTCCCTAATTTCCCCTTGTTTAGTTCTAAATTTCCACGGTTATTCATATTTTTATACATATTTAGTAGTACAGTCAAAATTTATTTTTCCCATTCTTCATATCCATTTATATCACAATATTATCCTGACATCTATCACACTGCTAAAATAATAATCCAGCCTGTATAGTTCTGATATTAATACACATTATTAAAATATCTTCATAAAATGTTATTTTACTCTATTTTCTCTTATCCTTCATCTCTTACCCACTTCTGAACCTTTAATCTTATTTTCTTTTTAGTTTTCCTCCCATATTTGTGCCTTAGGTCTTTTATTTGACTATGCAATCTAACTTTTCCTCCCAACTCTACCCTTTCCCACGGTCTAATTCCAGAACTATCCATTCCATCTCCTACCTCTTTTCCCCAGTTCTCTACCTGTTCCTCCCATTCCCTTTTAAAATATTTTACATTATTTCCCTCATTTTTTTAGTTCCTCAATCGCTATTTGTTTTGGCAACATCTCCTCTTTGTTATTTTCTTTTTTGCTGATTTCTCTCCACTTTTCTCTCTGTTTCTTCTGGTAGCTCTATTCTTCCTTCCTTGTCCTGATCATTGTCCGTTATTATTTGTATTAAATTTCCCAATTTTTGGTCTATACGATCAAATATTTTCTCAATCCTTTGAAAAAGCTCCATTCTGTTTAGGTTCTCCTCACTTCCATCTTATGTTGCATCTGTGTTTAATCAATCTCTTTTTTAGTCCAATCTTCCAAGTCACAATTTTAAATGTTTCATTAATAGTCAGTAGTCAACAATTTAAATTTACCAGGAAGTTATCCACGCCTCTTCAAATTGCCTTAGATGTGGGGGCTTTTCCAGTCAGGGCGGGAGGAGGAGGCGGCGGCGGTTGAACCCTCTGCATATCGGCTGTGGACTATTCCGAGAGCTCAGCGGCTCTGGCTTCATCCACGGCCTGCTGCAGGGTGACCTCCGGTCGAGCCAGCAGACGGCGTCTTAGGCAAGGGTCCTTTACACCGCAGATGAACTGCTCCACCAAGTTATCATCCATGTCCGCAAATTCACACTGGATCGCTGCCACGCACAGAGACTGTAGGAATTGGCTGACAGTCTCTGCTGGTTTTTGTACGTATTGGCAAAATGTGTAGCCGCGGGTGATCCGAGAGGGAGTGGGAGCATAGTGGTTCCTCACTTTGGTCATTAATGTCTCCCAGGTTAATTAATAGAGGGGCAAAGGAGAGGCTAGGGCTCTAGCGGAGATGAACATCGCCGGACCACAGCAGCTGAGGAAAAAACTGCACTTCTCCTCAGGCGGCAAATTGTGGTTATTTGAGGCGATTAGGTAGCACTTGAAGCGCTCCAGGAACCCGGCCCATGACTTGCCAGAGGTTCCAAATTGGGCGAATGGAGGCAGGGCTGCCATCTCGAGTCTCGTGAGGCGAGGAAGCGAAGCAAAAAAATAGAAGGAAAAAAGTTTAGCGAATCTTCACGGCCTCGCGGTTGACAGTCTTCTCGCTCGTCCTAGGTAGCCGTTTAGTGGAATCGCCAGTATCCCACCCTCGTTGCCAGTTTTTAAGATCGACGGAAGGACAAGATAGGAGCCAGGACTGTAGAACGATCGACAGCTTTATTACAGGTTAGAACTATGTACAAGGCGATTCAGCACCTTCCCTACTTGACAGCTATTTATACGGAGCTGTCAAGCAGGGAAAGCCAATAAGTGCGCCCCTAGTGGCCCACGCTTAGCCAAGCCGCATCTTAGCCAATCAGGGCGCAGCTTGGCTTGTTGTTAGCCTCTAGGTCGTAAGTTGAGGACTTTCTGAGGCCTCAACACTGCTGCTCCTCGTCTTCAGATGTGGGGGCTTTTCCAGTCAGGGAGGAGATATGTGGCTCTCCTCAACCAGCCAGGTAGTCCCACCTTACTTCAGTAGCGCTTCAGGGTGACTATTGTCCGAAATGTGACCCTCCAACAGAGAGAGGTCGGAGCTGACAGCAGGGTTTGCAGATCAGGCTTCCGAGGGCATCGAAAGTACAATCGGAAGTGGTGAAGAAATATTTGTATTTATTAGTTTGTCAAACATGGACAAGATAGAAGGCATAAATATAAACATGGGTAGAAATGAATACAAATTGATGGGGACAGTAGGACAGGGACATTAGGCAGGCTAGCACACTTACGCATGCACCCTTTACGGACCTCTGAGGAATGGGGTAAGGTCCACAGTAGACAGTTGAAGGTTGAAGCTTACTTCACTGTCCGAAGTAACATAGTCAAGACCATTCTGATGACCTCATTTCTGGAGCCCCCAGTATATTCCGGTGCTTAGATTTGGCATCCATAATTACACATCAGTGGGGAAATAGTAGTAAGCCATTCTTGTATTCATCTCAGGAGTCATCCCCTCAAAGTCTTTTTTGTATTTTTGACCACTGGTGCATATCAGTAAAGTTCGGAGCTTTGCCTAGGATTGGTTGCCTGTTGGGTTTTCTGTGTATTTTTGACCACTGGTGCATATCAGTAAAGTTCGGAGCTTTGCCTAGGATTGGTTGCCTGTTGGGTTTTCTGTGGCTGGTGATTCAAAATAACAGAGGAGACTTCATCCAGATGTTCTCCTGCATCCGAGGTCTAGAAAGAAGAAGAAAGGCTGAAAAGTCATACTTTCCTTCTCTGTTGCAATACAAGCACATGAGGTGATATAATGGTGGGTGGGAATGAGCTTGCAAGGGGAAGAGAAGCTGCCTAGGGAACGAGCAGATAAAAGGAGAAGGAGTCTGCACCTGAACAATGGGCCGAGAAAGAAGCTTAGAAAGGATCCATGCTAACTTCTCAGATGGTAAAAAGAGAAAGTGGGTGCTTTGTACTTTGAGATTTGCAAGGCTGATGTAAGCCTCTCAAGTACTAAGCTCCTTCTGAAAGCACAAATCTCCCGGCATCTCTGGGGCAGATCCTTTCTATGGATTCAGTGGTGGGATTCAAATATTTTACTACTGTTTTTGTGGGCATGGCTTGGTGGGCGTGGCAGGGGAAGGATACTGCAAAATCCCCATTCCCTCCCAATAAGCTGGGACTCGGGAGGCAGAGAATAGATGGGGCCAGTCAGAGATGGTATATTTACCAGTTCTCCGAAATACTCAAAATTTCTGCTACCAATTCCCCAGAACTGGTCAGAACCTGCTGAATACCAGGTCTGCTATGATTCTTTCACAAATTCATAGATTTCATAGCTTCTTTCTGTGGGGAAAAATCTTTAACTTCTTTAAGGCAGCCTATGTTCATCTCCTACTTTCCTTTTTCTTAATTCTCTTTCACTCTGCAATTCGGGAAAGTAAAGAGATATACAAGACTTTTCTCTTGGATTATAAAAAATCTTCCTGGGCCAATATTAAATGTTCTCTAATTTTGTCACCTATTCCTAGCAAACTTCAAGTTTCCCTTTAAACCACAGGGTCTAAAAATGTGCTTTATTTATCTCTCAGATACTAATGTCCATTATCTTTTATGGAGAACCTTTTTTATGCTGCTCTGTGAAGCTTTTTTATGCTTTTGTGTGAAAATGAAAGCAACGCAGTCATTACATGAGGCTTATAGACCATAGTTAGTATACTAAGTGTTTAGAATACTATTTATCCACTTTTCTCTAACCATGTTTACTACAATATTATCTCCACTTACTTTTTCTTCTTTTGTACCATACCGTGACCAGTAGTGACAAGACAAGCAGGAAAAGACTCACAGCCAAACGTACCCATATGTATGTGTTAATAATACCTGTAAAGCCAAAATATTTGCATTTTATTTTTCATTTTTCACTTCAAACAGCCCTACTTTCTCTGAGTTTCAGTATCGAATCCAAAAAACAATGGCTACTATAGATTAACATGACTCTTCTACAATGTTTATAAGATACAGTAAATGATTTTTGTAAAATTACATCATTCTTCTTATTAACTGTTCTGAATATTATAGCTCTGCCAACTAAGTCATTATGTCCTGGTTTGATTTTATAGGAGAATATAAATATGATATGTCCTCATTAATGGATAAATTAGGATGAGAAACATGATGCTATTTAGATATAGCTGAAATAAGCTTTTGACACGAAAGTGTCATCAACATATCTAAGCTAGACCCAAACACGGGCTTAGATATGTTGATGACACTTTTGTGATTTGGCCACACGGGAAAGAAAAACTAAACAACTTCCTCACACATTCAACTGCCCACACCCCAAAATACAATTTACTATGGAAATAGGAACAAACAAACAACTTCCCTTTCTAGATGTCCTAATCTACAAAAAAACCAATGGCTCCCTAGGACACACCATCTACCAGAAAAAAACACACACCAACCGCTACTTAAATGCACAATCCCATCACCACCCTGCACAGATCAACTCTGTAGCCAAGACCCTCATCTCCAGAACCAAACGCCTAGCCGACAAAGACCACCTGAAAACTGAATTACACACTCTCACAAACGTATTAATCTCCAATGGATTCCAAAGAAAAACAGTTACCAACCTAATCCAAAGGGAGTCTCCCCCCAAAAACCGAGACACAGAACAGGACAACGGCATTGTCCTCCTCCCTTACATCAAAGGCACCACAGATAAAATCAGCAAAATTCTCCACAAACACAATATCAAGACAGCCTTCAACACCCACCAAAAAATAGCCAACATCTTAAGAAACCCCAAAGACAAAATCCAGCTAGAAAACCAAGGAGTCTGGTTGTAAGTTGAGGACTACCTATAAATCCAGGAAATGGAAAATCAGAGAGCACGAAGAAGCGCGTAGGTGCAGGGATGAAGGGGAAAACAAGACCATCCAGTTATTCAGCCATGAAAAGAGAAGTACGAAGGAGAACTTCTCAAATGCCATGAAGGGACATCCCACAGAAGAAAGTCAAAACTTGTTCCTTTCTTTCCAAAGTACAAGACATAGAATAATGGAGCTAAGTTATAGTAAGAGAAAGTTTGAGTGAAAGTTACCGGTAGTAAGAACTTCCTAACAATAAGAACCCTTCAGCAGTGAAAACAGTGAGGTGCTGGGACCTCCTTCATTGGGTATAAGCTGACAGTCATTTCCCTGGGATAATTTAATATAATTCCTGCCAGTGGTGTGGAAAAAGAAAATATGCACCACTACAATAGAAGCCCTGCTCCTTTGTGTGTGTGTCTGTGTGTGTGTTTGTTTGTTTGTGTGTGTGTGAGAGAGAGAGGGGGGCGAATGCAAAGAAAGGAGTAGGGCTTTGATAGCATTGTTGCATCACCCTCTTTCCTTTTTTGACCACTCCCTGAAAGCAACCCTGATTTCAGTCCAGAGCAAGTGCTTGGAGTCCAGGCCCCAAGTGGAATTTTTCAACTCTGGAATGCTCTGATTCAAAATTCACTCCAAATCACAGTCATAAGAATTCTTTGCAAAGATTAAAAGAAAGCTAATCTGAAGAGGACAATCCAAATTGGTAGGAGATGGATATGAAAAATCAACATTAAGAATATTGAAAATCCATGTAATACATTTAAGGAATAAAAACCAGGGTCAAATATACAGTAGATTAGAGTAAGCAGAAATAGAATTCCATCCACCATTAAATCTGCAAAAAGATCCATAATATCAGGTGTCTTTATCTGGTTTTCCATTTCCATCCTATTTTCTGTAAGATCTCCACACGCTGGAAAGCAACCACAAATAATTGCCTTGGGGCCAGCCAGGTTCTGTGTCTACAATTTTAGCAATGCAGCCAAACAAAGCAATATTCCTTAACATGTAGGCCCAAGAAACACAATTAGAAAAAAAAAGAGTGACTGAAAATTATCAGTATCCTTCCCCTGCCACACCCACAGACCTGGTAGTAAAAAAAATTGAATTTCATCACTGCATTGTCCCCATGTGCTACTTGGGAAGTGGGCATCTTTTGATTAGAGGAACCATCATGGTGGCTATTTTGAGAAGAAGAAAGCTCTCAAAGCTGTCATCATGGTCTTTGCCCAAAGCATCCTTCTGCTTTTCCAGACATGCTCACTTAACCCCCAAAGCTGCTGCTCTCTTGGTGGCTGAGCACCAGTCTCTACCTCTGGAAAGTCTTCCACCAGGGGTTTTTGAGTGGAGGGATTATACAATCATTAAAAAACTCCATATGTCTCATTGATTGGAGGCAAGAAATTGGAAATCGTATTCGTTTTGGCCTATATCCTCAAAACCCAGATCTGAACAATTTTATCTCTCTTTATCACAATCCTCAGAGCATCCTTGAAGATGTTCATCAGGCCCCTCCCTTCCACAAAGGAGTGGTTCAAGATCTGTGTTCTTGGTCCCAAGGATAATTAACCAAAGTTAAACCTAACTATGCTTAGTAGGTTGCAGCTGCTAAGTTTCTCATTGGTTCAACAGGTTATGTCAATGGGGTCTGGAGAAAGACAGTCCCCTTTCTTATTTATGAAGGACAAAAATCGGACCTTTTCTTAGCCCCTGGGACTCTAGAGGGGATTCCCACCTGAACTACTGGACCCTCCGGGTATCGTCTTCATGGTGGGAGTCATCATCTCTGGATCTAAAAACAATCAGGATTCAAGAAAGAAATTCATTTATTCCTCTATATTTCATCAATATTTCTTGTGAAATCACTTAGCAAATACACATTGATAACACATCTCCATTTATTGGCAAAGAAAAGGGAACCCCCCCCCATAAAACAATGAGGATGGAAGCCCAGCACCACTCTACACAAAACATATGACCCTCCCCCCTCCAATGAACAACAACAGTGAGTTAACGTAACCTGCCACCAGCTATTTCCAAACAAGAGAGGAATAAAGGAATAAAAGGAATAAAAATCAGGGTCAAATATACAGTAGATTAGAGTAAGCAGAAATAGAATTCCATCCACCATTGAAGATGCTACGTTTCTCATTGGATCAACAGGTTTTGTCAGTGGCGGCTGGAGAAAGACAGTCCCCTTTCTTATTTATGAAGGACAAAAATCAGACCTTTTCTTAGCCCCTGGGACTCTATGGGGGGATTCTCACCTGAACCACTGGACCCTCCGGGTATCGTCTTCATGGTGGGATTCATCATCTCAGTATCTAAAAAGAAGAAGGATTCAAGAAAGAAATTCATTTATTCCTCTATATTTCAACAATATTTATTGTGAAATCTCTTAGCAAATACACATTTACAACACATCTTCATTTATTGGCAAAGAAAGGAGACCCCCCCCACATAAAACAATGAGGATGGAAGCCCAGCACCACTCTACACAAAACATAAGACCCTCCTCCCTCCAATGAACAACAACAGTGAATTAACGTAACCCGCCACCAGCTGTTTTCCAACAAGAGAGGCTCGTTCTGCTCTGGGCACACTGCCACACCATGGGACTCGATCTCAAGTTGGTCTCATGATCAACTTCAGAGGACAAACAGAGCCCACCAGTAAAAGTCCTTGCAGATCCTGTCTTGACCAAGTCCCTTCTCCTCTCTCTCTGCATAAAGGAATACTCACATTGCTAATAATCCTGCCTCTTCTGTGTTTCCAATTTCAGCAACTGCTGTCAAGGAATCACTTTAAAATATTATCATCCAAATTTTATGCTCATTTTCTGATCTTTGGCTAAACAAGGTCAGCAGTTGCTGTCAATGGATATGATTATCATCCAAATCTTATGCTTAACCTCAACAATCACTGCAAGCATCACCATTGGAGCAATATCCTTCAGTGTTTACAATTGTCAAAGGTGTGGAATGAGTTTGACCTGGACAAGACCAATAATAATTTCTGAGTTTATCCTCAGAAACGGAACAACTAAAGGCAAAATCAGAACTCTTTCTGTGTTTGGAAGCATATTTTTCTTTACGAAGAGTGGTTAGTTCTTTTTGGAAGAAATAATTTCCATCAGGAGAACTTAACCAGAGAATAGACCTGCAATAATATCCATTTTGTTGCTATATATTACCATTACTGCATTTCACCAACCTCTCGTTTATTCAAGGTTGGTGCAGGAGGCTTTCCTGGCCCAAAAGAGGACATGGTGGGACCTGGATGGCCTCCTGCACCAATCTAAAAGCCAAAATGGGGCACAGGGGGGGTGCATGTCCCCATCCCCCCTGCACCCCATTTTGGGTCTGGAAGTCCTCCTGCACCAACCTGGAACCAAAAATGGGGCACAAGGGTGCTGCACAAGCCCCCAAATGTGATGCAAGCAGCCCCTCATGCAATACAAGCACATGAGGTGATATAATGGTGGGTGGGAATGAGCTTGCAAGGGGAAGAGAAGCTGCCTAGGGAACAAGCAGATAAAAGGAGGGGGAGTCTGCAGCTGAACAATGGGCCAAGAAAGAAGCTTAGAAAGGATCCTTGCTAACTTTTCAGGTGGTTAAAATAAACAGTGGGTGCTTTGAACTGAGATTTGCATGGCTGATGCCAGCCTCCCAAGTACTAAGCTCCCTCTGAAAGCACAAATCTCCTGGCATCTCATTTTACCATCAGAGGAGTTATGGCAGATAGCAATAGCAATAGCACTTAGACTTAAATACAGCTTCATCTATCCTCTCTAAGTGGTTTACAGAGTCAGCATATTTCCCCCAACAATTTTGGTCCTTATTTTGCCCACCTCAGAAGGATGGAAATCTGAGTCAAACTTGACTTCTCCAGATCCTTTCTAAGATCCTTTCTTTTCCTGTTGTTCAACTTCAGGCTGCTCACACTTTTACTTGATCATCCCCCGGATAAGATCTCTTTCCCTTTTCTCATTACATTTCAAAGAAGGACTGGGAAACGTATTCCCTTAAGACCTTGAAAAGCAAAAGATTATTCTCAAATTTCATTGCAGGAGAGACCTTTGAAATAAATACCTTGACCGAGGACTTCTGGGAAAGAATGGCAAACTGAAGATGGGGTCAACCCCATCCAGAACCAAAGATGTTAAAGAATGTGGTAAGTTATTAAAATTGTTTATATATATGTATGTATGTATGTATGTATGTATGTATGTATGTATGTATGTATGTATGTAATTATATTACATGGTGGAACCGGCAAAATCATTCCTCAACAATGGCCAATATCTATTTGTCTCCAGGATATTGACTTCAACTCATCCCCAGTTGGTGAGAGCTACAAGTCACCTATTTCAATAGTAAAGTGATGGTTTCCTCTGATTCTGATCCCAGCTATGGAAAGGTGGTGAAGAAGTAAAGTCACTTTGGCTTTGCTTATCTTTATTTTATTTTTTAACAAATTTATGTAGCCACCCAACTTACACATGGGTAACTTAGATGGTTTACAAAAATTAATCTTTGCCTTCAAATGATAGGGAACAAGAGCAGTAGGGTAGATTAGACATCAGCAACAGGATAGCAAATTCATGCCAGTACAATTTCCTGCTGGCTTAAAGACAGATGGAGAGATCTAAACTATAACACATTCCCTTAAACTTGCAGGGATGAACAAATCCATGCAAATTTCTGTTTTTCTTCCCTCACTTTGTGGGGATGAGGGCAGGGGAAGGACATATATAGCAGCAGCCACATTTAAGAAAGCTTCTTAATTAATCTCTGGATACTACAGGCTAAGATGGGTGCCAGAAAGCAGTGGCGTTGGCACTGATAATGTTACCTAGTTTGGTAATGAAGCGTCTGCAAGAAAATAACCAAGCTCACAGAGCACCAGTTTAACCTTGAGCTACAAATATTCTCATCTATTGATAATTCTGTCATGCCTTTCATACATTGTCCTGCCTTGATCCTGAAATTTAGAAGGCATTATTTCTACTCTCCCATGGAGATATTGAGGTGGTTGGAAAAATGAGGAATAAACACTTGACCTGCCGAGCTTGGCTGAACAGGAGGCTCCACTCTGGAATGATCTCTCGAGAGCTTGGCAGGAAACAGCCTTGGGGAGAAAATGGCAATTTCCATTCCTTCTGCATTTTGGGGGAATGCAGACTTTGGTTTCCATTTATAGGTGGAGGAAATACAGGTGGTCCTTGACTTCTGATCACAATTGAACCCAAATTTCTGTTGCTGAGACATTTGATAGGTGAGTTTTGCCCCATTTTAAGACCTTTCTTTCCACAGTTGTTAAGTAAACCACTGCAGTTGTTAAGATAGTACTGTGGTTGTCAATTGAACCTGGTTCCCCATTGACTTTGCTTGTCAGAAGATCACAAAAGGGGATCACATGACCCCGGGAACACTGTGATTGTCATAAATATGAATAAGTTGCCAAGCCTCTGAATTTTGACCATGAGGATAAAGCAGTGGTCATAAGTGTGAAAAGCGGTCATAAGTCACTTTTTCAATTCTGTTGTAACGTCAGATGGTCACTAAACAAACTGTTGTAAATTGAGGTCTACTTGTAGTTAGGTTAGTCTCATGGATGAAAGCAGCACAGAAAAGGACTTACTTCGCACAAAGATATAAACTGGCTTGCTGTAGGATGACCAAGTTTGATATATACGATACATACATTCGTATCTTCCCTGATGTGATTCTTGGACATTGGAAATATGAAATTCAACCTCATTGTCCTCGGTATCAGCTTCAGCTATGAATCTATTATTATCTTTCCTTAGATAGAAAGTGGATTTCTCTTTTGCGTTCCAATCCCTCTTACAACTGATGATTATATTCTCTCCCACAGCAACCACGTTACTGGGATTGACCGAGATGGAAGGTGCGGGATAAAGTTGACGTTGCCCTGGATAAGAGGAGAAGATGAAAGAGTTGTAATATGGATAACCTGAAAGCAGTTGTTTGTGTAAGAGATTGGTAGGTTGTACTTTTAGCCAACAAACAATATTTAATGTGATATATGAGAGCTATATATGAAATTGTGCTAAACCTGAAACAGCATCAACATTTTCCTTGCTCAATGACTCACACTCACATGAATGAAGAGGGAATGTGTGTGCGTGCGAGAGAGAGAGAGGGAGAGAGAGAGAGAGAGAGAGAATGAATGGCTGCACTAATGCAAGATACTGTAGTTGTCTGAAAAGAAAAATAATTTGGGCCCCTCTGGTTCCAGGAGTTGATCCCAATGGATTGAGGGATTCCCCCCACCCCATCCTTTGGAAGGGATACCATCTCCCACCTTGGTTTGGAGAACAAGGGCAGAGTTATTTCACGTGAGATTTTTAAAAAAAATTGATGAGAGGGGAAATATTCAAGAAGGCAAGAGACGAACCATTACAATACAAGGGAAAATAATAGGTGGTCTTGAAGCAGGTTCCTAGGAGAGTGAGAGACCTACAGAAACAATATCAATTATTGACTGTGATGCTGATTAAATGTAATGTAAACTACAGATGGCTGATACCTGAGAGAATACAATTGGAATGACAAAAGATACAGACTGGATTCACTAGACAAAGCAATGGAATTTTATGATCACCATTTTAGCACAAATGAGAGACAGGAAATGAGGGGAAAAATAGAATATAAAAGTCAAGAAGAATTAACAACAGAAGAAAAACTTTAGGAGTATAAAAGACTTGAATCAGAGCTACAAAAACAACTGCAAAAAGTAAATGGAAATGTAAAAAATCAAATGGAAATAATTAAATATAAATTAAGTATAATGGAGAAAGAAGAATCAGCACAATGAATTAAAAGATCAAAACAAAATTTCTTTGAAAACGCGAATGAACCAGGAAGATGGCTAGCATATAAGTTGAAAAAGAGAAAGAGAAGAATCTGGTAACTAAACTACAAGATGAGAAGAAGACATTACAGTATCAAAATGAAAGTAAAAGAAATAATCCAGGAGTTCTATAGGGAGCTATATGACCAAGAAAAAGTTTCAGAGGAAAAAAATTATGCAATACTTGAAAAAAGCCCAATTGCCAAAAGTTCCTGAAACGGTGAAGACTAAATGAAAGAATAATGATGATGGAACAAGTAGAGGCGATTAAAAGAGAAAAGAATAACAAAACACCAGGACCAAATGGATTACCAGTAGAAGTTTATAAAAATCTAAAAGATACATTAAGCTTATCAATGTTAGAGGTGAATAATGAAGTATTGTTAGAAACTAAGATACCACATAGATGGATGGAAGTAAACATTACCTTAATTCCGAAAGAGGACTCAGATAAAGAATTACAGGCCAATATCCTTATTAAATGCAGATTATAAATTATTTGTTTCAATAATAGTTGAAAGTCTCAAGAGATTTTTAAACAAGTTTATACACTCAGATCAGTGAAGTGCGGTGAGGTTTATGGCTGGTGAGGCAAGCGGGCAAAAGCGGCACTACCGCCCCGGCGCTATGTCCGACATAGAAGTGGGACACCATGTCTGACATAGAGGCGTCCCGCCTCTATGTCGGACATAGCGCCGGGGCGGCAGGGCGGCTTTTGCCTGCTTTCAAGAGGCAAAAGCTGCCCTGCCGCTAACTTTACTCCAGTCATGTAATGCGTTGATTCTGCTAAAACATTCAATTGCTGTTATTTTTACAATGGGTTAATGTTAACAGAAGTATCACCGGCTAAATAAGAAATGTGAGCTATATGTAGAATAATCTGTTCCAAAACACTTGAAGGAACTTCAACTGTTTGCTTAAAAAAATCATGTCTTCTTTGTGGGATATTGGAAAGATTCCTGACAGCAAGTTAATGTGTCTTAAAACTTCATGGCGACTTCCTGTTTTCCATATCAAGTAGTGAAATAATCTTTCATTTGCCTAGGGCTGAATAAGATGTATGAACATGAAGCAAAGGGGCTTCATTTTATTATAAAGTATAAATCAAGGGACATTGGTTTGGCTCAATCAACTAATCTATGATTTGTTTTTGGCTTAACCTATTGTATGAACACAGCAATTGTGATCTATAAATCCATAGTTTAGAACTGATCATGATTTGTAAACAAGATGTGTTACATTAGTATATTAGGCTAAGTAACCATATTTTTTTCCTTTTTTTAAAAATTCAAGGGATAAAATACAAACTCACAGAAAATAACCAAGAACAGAACAAAACTAAACAGGACAAAATTGTTTGGGGGAGGGGGCATGATTTTGTTCTTTGATTTGGCAGATATGCCATCTTAGCAAAACGTTTCAAAAACCAATCCTTAAACCTAAATCAAAGTTTGCCGGTGGGCCTGAAGAAATATTATCTGTTACTGATATGGATTAGAACTAGTTAAGCCTTCCTTGAAAGGTAGGAAAACCAAGTTTCTTAAGCATTTTGAAGCAAATATCATTTAAAGGTCTTACTTAACTCCAAGTGATCTTTTGTATATTGGGGAGGTAAGCAGGCTAAAAACAATTCAGTCTTTTATTTCCTATCAATTCTGGTGCAAGGCGATGGTTTAACCCCCCCCCCCCCAACACACACACACCAATAGCGCAGAGGCTGAGGAAAATGAGACCGGAGAATAGAGCTGCTCATTTTTCCACAACCTGGAGGGACAGAGGAAACGAGGTGAGGCGGCCTCAGGTGACAGTCTTTTGGAGGCGTCGCTTCTCGGGTCGAGCCCAGGTGCGTCTGTAACAAAGCCCATGGTAATGTGGTTGCCACCGCAGCGCTGGCTGTCTGGTAACCGGGTCCTGCCCCTTTAAGCCGCCGGAGGGTGGGACGGAGGCGAAGAAATCCTTTCCACCCCAACCTCCGCTGGTTCCTCCGGCGCTCCAGCGGATTGCTGGGTCCTGGAGCCGTCAACCTTTTCTTTTCCTCATTTCGCGTGCTCACCCATCCAATGCGGGTGGCGGAGGGGAAGGAGTCTTTGGTGGCTGCAGCAGCAGCAGCAGCAGCAGCAGAAGTGGCGGCGGCTGGAGTGCAAATCTGGGCAGCCTGCTCTGGCTCTCCCTTCCCCGAGCATGTCCCGTTGCTGCTGGCACCAGTTTTGGTGAATCCGGCTGGGTGGCGAAACATGAATGGCAACCGGGCCGGCGTGCACTTTAAAGTGCCGGTATGCCTTCCGGGCCGGCCAACCCGCTGAATGGCCGGCCCGGAAGGCATGCCGGCACTTTAGAGTGCCAGCCAGATTGGCCGAAATTCAGCAAAACATGTTTTCCTGAATGGCGGCCGAGCTGGCCGGCACTTTAAAGTGCTGGCATGCCTTCCGGGTGAGCCATTCAGCATGTCCAGCTGAATGGCCAGCCCAGAAGGCATACCGGCACTTTAAAGTGCCGGCCAGCTCGGCCTCCATTCAGCAAAACAAGGCCTGGTTTGTGGCCGGGCAGCACGCTTGCACTTTAAAGTGCATGCTGCCCGGCCACAAGCCAGGACTTGTTTCGCTCTATGGTGCGCTGAGGCGGCATGGCTTTAAAAAATAAAAAATAAAATAAAAAATAAAAAAATAAAAAATGAAAAAAAAATGAAAAATGAAAAATTAAAATAGATGTGCCAGCCCGCGCGCCAGCATAGGCTGGTAAAAAAAATGCACATACACATACACATAATAAAAACAAATTACAATTACTTACATTACAAATAAATTGAATTCCTCCCCCCTGCCCCTTCACTCTGACCCACATACCTTCCAGCTGTGTCAAAAATGCAAATTTGATCTAGCCAGGGCCAGGCAGGCTAGGACAGTTGCTGCTAGAGCCACTACGTGGATGACTGCTTAGATGTTTTAAAATAGCCTCTAAACAAAGTGTCCTCTGTAGGAGGAGGCGGGAGAATCACGTGCCTCATTTGCATAAGGAATTTTTTGCTTTTTAACCCTTGGTTAACTCTTAAAAGGCGAAAAATTCCTTATGCAAATGAGGCCCATAGTTCCCTAGCCTCCTCCTACAGATAGAACTAAGCAGACTCAGAGTCACTGTGACTTGGAGTCTGGGAGCAACTACCTTGGCCTTTTTAATTATCTTAAAAATTGTTTCCTTTTCCTCAGGAGACTGGTGAGGCCCCGCCTCCCCTGCCTCTAATGACTGCACGTCACTGACTCGGTTATAAACGGCTTTCTATCAAAAAGACAAATTAAAAATGTGAGAATTATCTTAGATACTTCGGAGTATTATAAACGCATTCCGAAAAACAATTGGTGTTGATGGTTCTAGATGCCCAGAGAGCATTTGATAATGTAAACTAGTAATTCATGATGCAACAATTAAAATGTTTGGACTTTGATGAAAAATTTATAAATACGATCAAGACAATGTATTGTATTTTTCAGATTATAAGAGGCACCTTTTCCTCCCCAAAAGAGGGAGAAAATCTGGGTGCATCTTATACACTGAATACAGCATTTTGGCCTCCTGAAACCCTGCCCGTTCACAAAAATGGATGTGCAGAGGGTTTGGGAGGCCTGCAAAGTGCTCCGGGGGGGGGAGGGCAAAAACGAGTGAAAATTGCCTTTTTTCTCATTTCCACCCCCTCCCAGTCCCCAGGAGCACTCTACAAGCCTCCCAAAGGCTATGCATGCCCTGTTTTTTTGCAAAAATTGGCTGTTTTTTGCTCATTTTTGCCCACCCAGCCCCTTGGAGCACTTTGCAGGCCTCTCAAACTCTCTGCATCCCCCGTTTTTCACAAAAAATGAGGCCTGCAGAGAGTTTGGGAGGCCTCCAAACTGAAAAAACTTTTTAAAAAAATTACCTCTTCAAAATCTTGGTGCATCTTATATTCCGAAAAATATGGTATGCAGCTCAAGGGGCAAAAGTGATTTTGAATGGGGACATGACAGGGAATTTTTATATAAAAAAAGACACTAGACAAGGAAGTCCATTGTCACCACTATTACTTATATTGACATTGAAAGTGTTAATTAGAAACATTAGGCAGGATCCAGAAATAAAAGGGATGGAAATAAAAATATAAGTTACAAACATTTGCAGATGACCTGATATTCATCTTAGAAGAACCATTAGAAATCGGCCCCAAACTAATAAGAAAAATAGAAGAATATGGAGAAGTTGCAGGACTGAAAATAAATGAATAAAAAACCAAAATAGTAGTTAAAAACTTTACAGAGAAACAGAAAAATGAACTGACAAAGAAAATAGATCTGATAGTAAAAATGGTGAAATATTTAGGAATTTACTTAAGAGCACGATGCACAACAATTAAAGAAGATAACTACATGAATTTAATGCAACAAATTAAATTGGATTTGAAGAAATGGAAGACCTTACAACTATCAATGGTAGGAAGAATAGCTACTATAAAAATGAATATATTGCCAAAGCTACTCTTTTTATTTCAAAGATTAGAGAAAAAATATTTTGAGGAACTGAATAAAAGAATTTTGAAATATATCTGGCAAGGGAAAAGAGCAAGAATAAGATTGAAAATGCCACAGGAGTCTTAAAGCAATGGTGGGGTTTGAGTTATCGTACTGGGAGCTGTATTACCAGGCATCTGTACTTATGTGAGTGAAAGAATGGATAAACCTGAGGCATAGAAGATTACTCTTGCTGGAGGGACATGATTTACAATTAGGTTGGCTTGCCTTTTTGTGGTACAGAAAAGAAACACAGGACATGGATATTTTCAAAGACACTATGTGAGGAATGCCCTATTCTTAGTGTGGGAAAAAGTTATAACTTTTAAATGCCAAAGGAGAACTTAAAACCAGGCAGAAATTGCAGAATCAAGGGCCCCACCTGCAAATACAGTCTAGATATGAGAAAGATGCCAAGACATAAAGAACCAACAGCACTTGATCGGATACTATTAGGGACAGATGAAAAATTAATAAAGAAACAATATAGTTACTTATTAAGCATTAAAATGGAAGATGAACAAGTGAAAGAAACAATGATAATATGGGCAAATTTTTTTGGGCTATACTATAGAACTAGACAAATGGCAAAAACTTTGGGATAGGACCTATAAAATGACAATGGCCACCTCATATAAGGAAACCTATAAAAGGTGGCATTTGCCACCAGCAAGGCTAGCAAAGATGTCTAAAAATATGTCTGCCAAATATTGGAAATGTAATCAGGCTCCAGGTACTTATTATCACATGTGGTGGACATGTGCGAAGGCAAAAAATTCTGGAGGAAAATACACATGTGGTTAGAAAAGATAATTAAGCAATATATAGATCTAAAGCCAGAAATATTCTTGTTAGGCATACTACCAGAAAGCTACAATAAAAGGGATACATATTTAATACATGTGTTTACAGCAGCAAGAATTGTATTTACACAATATTGGAAAAATATGAAAATATAATTCGTTAAATATTAAATTGTGCAGAGATGGATAGACTGACTTTAAAAATAAAACATAAAGCAGATACAGAATATTACTCAACATGAGATATGTTTTGCCAGTGGTAAGATATAAGAGGAAGAAATTAGAAGAAGATTATTACTGTATATAAGTAAAAAATGAATTATATGACTATAAATATAAATAAATTTACATGATTTTTGTTATTATAATTATGATTCTTACTGTTACTATTATTGTCAAAACATTTGTTATTTCTCCATATATAGCTAAAATATAAAAATAAATGGATTTGCTTTGGGGAGACCATGATATGTAATTCTCGTTTTACATCCATCCAATAGTTGTGTATCTAATGAGACTCACCTTCAGCCATCCATCTATGCTGAGTCAGCCACCATCCTGGGAAAAAAAATGATTCCATTAGTGTCAAAATACCTGACCAGTAGAAATTGACACGGCCCCATGTCTCCATCCCTACTGCTCCCATCTTCTGTTTACTGATAATACCAACCCAAGAACAGATTGAAAATGAGCCTCATGCTGGGATTTTTGTAGGCAGCAGAACTTCTGGCTCCCTAGGTCTTCTGAGTTGTCCTGTCCTGTCGCTCAGAGGAACAGATTGATGTTGAAATACAGCAGGAATTATGGAAAAGATCTTCTCCTGCACCCCCCCCCCCGAAAGCAGCTTAATTCAGACAAACATTTTCTTGTTCTGCCTGATGATTCTCTAAACTTCCAGTTGTGAAAGAAAGAAAATAGAGGAAATGACAACAATCTATGGGTGTGTTGAAATGGAGGAACTGAAGAATCGTTTGCAGGAGACCCAGAGTTTTAAGGCTCTGAGACATTCTCTTTGAAGTGGGGGGACAAGGAACCCCCCCCCAAGGTCCAGAAGGGCATTATCAAGTTTTTTCTCACATTGCCTAGCAGATGGAAAAAATAGAGCTAGAATCATAGAGTTGGAAGGGGCCTTGAAGGTCTTCTAGTCCAACACCTTGTCCGAAGTAGGACCATCCCGTACAAGTGGATATCAAATCTCTTCTTGGAAACCTCCAGTGATGGAGAACCCACAACTCCAGGAGACAAGCTGTTCCATTTATTGATTGTCATTTTTGGGAAATTTGTCTTTAGCTCCAGGTTAGATTTCTCTTTGATCAGCTTCCACTCATTGCTTTTTGCTCTACCCTCAGGTGCTTTGGAGAATGTTGATCCAATCTTCTCCATGAAAATCCCTCAGGTGCTGGAAAACACGTATCATGTCGCTCCCACTCTCTTTAGCCTTCTCTTCGATAGGCGGAGCACACCTAGTTCCTTTAGCCATTAATCATATAACTTAGCCTCCAGACCCCTTATCATCTCTGTTGCTTTTCTCTGTACTCTTTTTAGGGCCTCAGCATCTTTTTTGTATCTTGGTGGCCAGAGCTAGACACAGTATTCCAATTGTGGCTTCAGTAGTGCAGTAAAAATACCATGAGCAAAAGCACTTAGACTTATTTACCGCTTCACAGTGCTTTGCAGCCCTCTCTAAGTGGTTTACAGATTTAGCATACTGCCCCCAACAATCTGGGTTCTCATTTTACCAGTCTCGGAAGGATGGAAGGCTGAGTCAACTTTGAGCCAGTTAGGATTGAACTCTTGACAGTGGGCAGAGTCAGCCTGTAATACTGCATTTTAACCACTGCGCCACCACGGCTCATAGAGGAAGTGACATGGCGTCATTTTTGCAGTGCGTGATCTTGATGGTATCCCTCTGTTAATGCAGCCCAGGATGGCATTGGCTTTTTGGGCAGCTGCAGCATACTCCTGGGTTATATTTAAGAGATTGTCTACTAGGCTGGGGCCCCAAGAGACCTCTTACAGCTGTTGACCCAGGTACCACTTATTCTATACCTCTGAGTTTGGTTGGTGCGATGGAAGGAGGATTGGGGGAATTTTGTATTGTAAAACCAACATCCAATCCACTTCTCTCTCTCTCTCAGTTTGCTTGTATCCAAGGGACTGTCTTCTTCCAGTTGTCTCCACTTGTCCCATTTGGTCAGATGGGTTGGACATGTTGCAAGAAATGTTAACTGGTGGGGACCAGGAGACGAACCTTCTCTGCCATATTCCCTGCCCTCTAGAATATTTTCCCTTCTGCTATTTGGATGACCCTGTTTGCCTTCCATAAGACTATGAAGACTTGGTTGCTTGCCCAGGATTGGAGCCCAGAGTGTGTTAAGGGCCCTGTTTATGGATTGAATTAACATCCATATTAATGACGCTACTTGGTGTCATTTTTACAAAATTAATTAATTTAATCCAATTTTAATATTGTCTATTACACTTGCACACACCTGGAGAATTTACAAATAAAACAGTAAAATGATATAAAAGCTATAGTTAAAAATAAGTGTGCTACACAAAAGTGCATTTTGTATCGTTCAGTTTTTATGTTTTACTAGCTGTACCCGGCCATGCGTTGCTGTGGCTCAGTCTGGTTAAATGGAAAAGAAAGAAAAGAGAAAGTGCAAGTTTCTAATATGTTTAATTTCAAAATGCTTGTGGGTATACAATATTTTTTTGTTGTCCCATTGTCTGTGCAATGAGCACTTGAGCTTGTATGTTGGGTGAGAGAGAATATTCCATGAAAATCATCCTGGCTCTTGCAGGAGATGGTGACATCTTTTCCCAAAAACCATCCCACTGAAGTTGGTAGATGTCAAAGGTGTGGAATGATTTTGACCTGGACAAGACTAATAATAATAATTATTATTGATCAAATGTGGAAGGTGGAGCATCTGTTTATCCTCAGAAATGGAACAACTAAAGGCAAAATCAGGACTCTTTCTGTGTTTGGAAGCATATTTTTCTTTACCAAGAGTGGTCAGTTCTTTTTGGAAGAAATGATTTCCATCAGGAGCACTTAACCAGAGAATAGACCTGCAATAATATCCATTTGTTGCTATATATTACTATTACTGCATATCACCAACCTCTAGTTTATTCAATATTTTATATTTAATATTTTCTAGTTCTGCTTCTGTGTATTTATTATGTATTCCATTTATTATTTATTCTAGGACATCATACATAGATTGCAACATCCAGAGGTTTTTAAAAAAATATAACCTATGCCAGTGATGGGTACTTTTTTGTTGTTGCATGCCGAAAGGACTCGCCTGCGTGCCCATTCACCCACAACCAGAATGCAATGTGTGCTCCGCGCCCTGTGCATGCATACACAATCCCCTCTAAATGCACCCACCCTCTACGCGCAACCCCCTGTGCATGTGCACGTGACTCCCTGTGCTCTTCTTCCCCCATGCATTCACCCTGTCCCCCTCACCCATTTTTGGCTTCCAGGTTGGTGCAGGAGGATTTCTGGCCCAAAACAGGGCACGGAAGGACCTGGATGGCCTCCTGTACCAACCTAAAAGCCAAAACGTGGCAAAGAGGGGGGGGCGCACATTCCCATGCCCCTACACCCCATTTTGGGTCTGGAAGTCCTCTGAACCAACCTGGAAACCAAAACGAGGCACCGGGGTGCTGCACAAAGCCCCAAAATGTGATGCAAGCAGCCCCTCACGCATGCATCCTGCCCCCATGCATTCACATGCTGTCCCCCGCATACGTCCCATCCCACATGCATTCATGGCAGAGACCCAAAGATCAGCTGGCCAATGGGAGGCACACTTGCATGCACGGTGGTGCTGGGCTGGGACGACGGCTGGCGTGCCAACAGTGGGGGCTCTGCGTGCCACCTGTGGCACATATGCCGTAGGTTCCCCATCATGGACCAATGCCCAACTTCTGTCATTGGTCAAAACCATTTGGTCTTTCTTTCTAATATGAAAGAATTCAGGTCTTAATTCTTTTTTGTGCCTTTCTTTTCCCTGTGCTCTCTTTGGTTTCCTCACTCTCTATAATAGAAACATTTATAGTAATGGTGAGTCAAACATTTCAAATGTGACATCTGCTTAGTTCAAAACAGACCGATCTGCCTTTAGCGTATGCTATTTTGACCTTGAAACCAGGCATTTGGCTTTGAAATGTTTTGCACACTTGTCATTTACTCTCCTTGAAAAAAAAATCTCTTTGGAAGTAAACCACCTCAGGACAGGTTTCTATAGGAATTATCTCTTCATGCTTAGCCTGTTAAAAAGCGCCCTCTACAGGAGGAGGCTGGAGAATGATGTGTCTCACCTATGTCAGGAATTGTTCGGCTTTTAACTCTTGCTTAACTCTGCTTGAGTGATCATAAAACACCTAAAGTCAGACTAGATGAGGCTGCCTCCTCCTGTAGAGGGTGCTTTTTTAGAGGCTTTTTTAAACAGTTAAGCAGAATCATCCACGGTGACTCTGGCAGCAAGTAGCTCAGCCTGACCTCAGCTCTTGCCCTTTTTTTTTACATATTTTTCTTTTCATGATGACAGTGGTGAGGCTCTGCCTCCCTTGAGTGCATGTCCCTGGTCTATATGCATATCATCCAAAGAAGCCTGCAAAGAAAAATATTGAAAGCAGTTCAAAATCAGCAAAATTGAGGCCATTTTTTCCCAGTTGCATCTGCAAAGGTTTCTATGAGGCTTGCACTCAGCTTTAAATGTGCCTTATTCATTCATCGGACCACAGTGCAAAGAGGTTGGGTGCAGCTGTAATATCCTAACACTTAGTTAACCAAGTGACTCCAACTGGGACAAATGCTTTGCCAGTCTGAGGGAAAGGAACTGTGATTGAGTCAGCTAATATTCCTTTTCCTAAAAAATCAGGTGAAGGAGAAAATGCCATCTGGAAACCATTCTCTCTGTCTTTAGGCATAAATAGGCAACAAGGCTATCATTTGCAGTAGAGGAAAAAAAAATTGCCTAACATCCTCCCCCCCCCCCCAAGAAACTCCAGACTGTGGTTGATGTACCTGAAAAGTCTTCTGTTCAAATGGAAGTCTTAAAAAGCAAGGCTGATATTTACACATCAGACAGAGTGAAGAGGTCACAATTGGGCTGAAATCATTATAATACCAATTCTAAGTAGCAAAAAACTCACAAATTGAATGATTTGGAGAAGGCACTATTTTTTTTTAATTATCTGTTCCAGGTAATACTGTGTTTCCAGTGGTGGGATTCAGCCACTTAGCACCACTTCGGAAGAACCAGTTGTTAACTTTCCGAGCAGTTTGGTGAACTGGTTGTTGGAAGAAATCATGAGGGCAGAGAACCGGTTGTTAAATTATTTGCATCCCACCATTGCGTGTTTTCCCGAAAATACGACCTACTCAGAAAGTAAGTCCTAGCTTGATTTTTACATGTGCACCCATATAACCCCAAATAAGCCCTAGTTAAGAACCTGCCCACTCCAGGGTGCACAGGTAAAATTAAACTAGGGTGGGGATGGGGGGTGGAGCTGCCCTACTACTTACCTTCGGACAGTTGCAGCCAGGCCTCGTACCCCTCGGCCCATTTCTTCTGCTGCAGCCGGCAAGGCTTTCCTGAAGGTCTCTATAACTGATAACAGAGCTCCAGATCGATTTGGAGCTCTGTTACTGGCTGCAGAAGCCTTCAGGAAAGCCTTGCTGGCTTTGCCAGGTGAAGACATTCCTGAAGGCCTCTGATAGCAAAAAAGAGCCTGGGGGGGGTGACATGCGCAAGTGAGGTGAATCAGCGGACAACTTCCTCCCCTGAAAATAAGACCTGGTGCCTTTTCTGGTGACAAAAGACATAACACAGGGTCTAATTTTTGGGGAAACATGGTATGATGAACAAATAACAAGGTTATTTTCATTCTGGCTTGATTTTTAGGTTTTAATCCATTCAAATAGCTGGGTGGCTGTCTTCTACAATCCTGGGTTTTCTAGAATTCACTAGGTCTTAATGAAAACTTTTCTGAGCCGGATATCAAATATAAAGTGAGCAGATTTTAAGATGGGTAAAGCGGGACACCATTGACGGGGGGGGGGCCCTCGGAGCACCTGAGCTGTAAAAAAAAAAAAGAGGGCTGTAAAACCATGAAGCCTTACCCCTGCCGCCGCCTCCTCCTCCTCCACCGTGCTTTGAGGAGCATGGGGCCTTTTTTTCCCTGCTCCTGCCCCCTCCGCTGCCTTCCTACTGTCTCCTGCGTCCTTGTGGCTCCTCAAACGCACAGCAGAGGAGGCGACAGAGGCAGGGGTAATGCTTCATGGTGCTTTTATTTACAGCCCTCTCTGAACAGTTTACAGGATGCAAAAAAGCCACTCCCATCACCAGCCTCTCCCAACCGGATCCCTGCCTGCCTCCCCTCGGCTCACCCGGACCAGGTTGCTGATGGCGGCTTGCACCGCATGGCTGCAGGGAGAGTGGCGCCCGAGAGAAGCGGGCAAAAAAACCCCCTTCCAATGGCTGAGCCGTTTGGCCTGGGACCGAGCCTCCTCCTCGCTGCGCTACCACCACCGAAACACCCCCCCCGCCTGAGGCCACCAAATGGCTGTCGCAAAAACATCGCACGTCAGCACGCACAGGAGGGGAGGGAGTCCCACCCCTCATCGGGTGCTGTAAGCGAGCCGAGCGGAGGGAGGGAAACCACTGCCCTCTAAAGGCCACATTGGGAATGATATTTCAGAGAAATAAAAACTTTTTTTTTAACGGCGTCCTTTTTAAAATTGATGATTCAGCGTCTTTTCTTTCTTTTGGAAAATCGGGACTTTTTGAACACACCGTGGGACATGGGACAAATTTTGAAAAATCATGACTGTCCTGCCAAAAGCTCCTTAATCAAATAAGAACCTTTTTTCTTCATTACTGATGATGCATTTGACCCCTCCCTCAACCTGGTCATTTTTTACAGAAGGCATGAGAACCTCACATACCAGAATCAAAAGCATGTGATTCATTTGCTCCTCCCCATTCCTATGACAAGAAAAGGGCATTCCTTTTTCACGCTGCAAGATTTAAATCCTATCAAGTGGTAGAAAAATGGACCATTTTTGGAAAAAGCTGCAGGTGAGATCTTCTCTTAGAAGAAATGTTGGTTTTAATTCTTTCTTGGTCAAACCTGCCTGTTTAGCATGGATTTTGTTTTACATTAACTTTAGGCTAAATGGCAGATCAATGTTATCTTGAAGGTTAAAAGATAACTTGGACTGTTTTGAATGAGAACATGTCCCTTTCATCCCAAGCTCAAGTATAAAAGGAGTATATAGCTAAGATATAATCATAAACAGTTAAGATTTTGACAGAGGAAAATAACTATGAAGATGTAACTCAGGGTTGAAGTGAGTGACTGAAAAGTCTTAGATGGCTGCAAAATAGCCAGAAGATGTCCTACGGTGACTTATAGTTTCAATAGTTGGAAAAAATAGATTATGGATAGTCCTCAACTTATAACCATGCATTTAGTGACTAGTCGACGTTACAACAGCATTGGAAAAAGTATCTTGCAACTGATCCTTGTGCTTACAAACCATTGCAGCATCCCACAGCTACATGAACAAAATTTGGGCGCTTGGTTACCAGCATGTGTTTATGATGGATAAGCATCCCGGGGTCATGTGATCATCATTTGCTACCTTCTCAGATAGCTCCTGACAAGCAAAGTTAATAGTGAAGCCAGATTCACTTAATGACTGCATGATTCACTTAATAACTGCAGTGATTTGCTTAGCAACCGGGTCAAAAAGGTTGTAAAATAATTGACTTGCTGGACAATGGGAATTCTCTCCTCCTTCGCAACGGATGGTCAGCATATTGTGATCATAGACTGTATCAGGACAGCAACATATTCAAGGGCTGGGATTTGTAGCTCTCCAAAGGTGAAGAGTAGCTCCTTAAAGGAGGATGCCTTGGCACAAACTGTTTACACTGTTTTTATTACTTAGTAATTACTAAGCCAATCCAGCAGGTGGCCCCCTCCAACTGATTTCAAGTCATTTTGAAAAATGAAATAGGATCAGATTTAAGTAGGGCCTGGATAGAAAAGTAATTCTTCTTTGTCTCTCCTGTACAAACATCCATCTTTTCCTGCCTTTTGGAAACATCAGAGGCTCCAGTTGGCATGCAAATGTTTGTCCTTATTGCCAATGCCCAAGGAACAGACAGAGGGGGTCTATTCTCCTAATTATGTATTCAGACAAAGCTCTGAAGTCGGGGTACTAAAAGTTTAATAACAAATATACATCAAACATAAAAGGTAAGGACAGGATTCGTTTTCTGCACATTTCTTCCACAAAGGAAACTTTCTTGGTTTTGCATGTTGTAAACTTGAAATGAGCATCTAATCTGCAGGAGTTGCAGTCTTGTGAATTGTGAACTCACTGAGGCCTCAGCTATGACTGAGTTCATATACAGTTCTAATTAGGGTCTTTCTATGTACTGTTTTAAATAATACTGAACAACTAATAAAGTTGAAGTTAAATTAGCAGACATCATAATATCATAAAGGCAAAACTAAGTTTGCTATCTTTGGGTCAGATTGGAAGGCACAGTACAGGTAGCTTACAATCACAATTGAGCCCCAAATTATGTTCTTAAGTGAGAAATTTATTCAGTGAGTTTTGCCCCATTTCATGACTTTTCTTGCCACATTTGTTAAGTGAATCACTGCAGTTGTTAAATTAGTAACACAATTATTAAAGTCCCCATAGGTTTGCTTGTCAGAAGGTCACACAGGGTAACCCTGGGACAATGCAAGCGTCATAAATGTGAGTTGTCAAGGATCCGAATGTAAATCACGTGACTATGGGGATGCTTCAATAGTCATAAGTGTGAAAAACACAATCATAGGTCACCTTTTTTCAGTGCCTTTGTACATTTGAATGGTCACTAAGTGAATTGTTGTAAGTCAAGGACTACCTATAACTCCACCAGTTATTGTTAGCATCTCAGAGGATGCCCCATTGTGTGTTGAAGACTATCTTTTAATTCAATTATTGACTAAGAGTGTATAGGAAGGAAACATCGTTACAGATCAGGAGTAGATTTCGATGTTAACAACTTCCTTCAACTTTGGTTAACAATGGATGGCGAGAGTGATGATGAGTAGTTTTTCACCTATTTTGTTGTTCATATTTCCTTAGTTAATCAAAGTTCTATCGTTCATTCTTCCATTTTTCAATATCTTCTTGTACAGTTTTAGTATCAATGATGATCATTTATATATTTAGGGTGTTTCTATTCATATTATTTCCAGTTCTTCAATCCATATAATTCTACTATTAATACACATGTTTAGATTAATATATATTTATATCTATTTCCTTAATTACCCATTGCTTAGTTCTAACCTTCCACTGTTATTCATATTTTTATACATATTTAGTTACTACTAAATATGACTGACTGTACTCAGCCATTCAAAATCTTTTTTCCCATTCTTCATATCCATTTATATTACAATATTATACTGATGTTTATCACACTGCTAAAATAATAATCCAACCTGTATAGTTCTGATATTAATACACATTATTGAAATATATTCATAAAAATATTATTTTATTCTATTTTTCTTTATCCTTCATCTGTTACCCGATTCCAAACCTTTAATCTTATTTTCTTTTTAGTTTCCCTCCCATATTTGTGTCTTTTATTCCCTCTATTTGACTCTGCAATCTAACTTTTGCTCCCAACTCTATCCTTTCCCACTGTCTAAATCCAGAACTATCCATTCCATCTCCTATCTCTTTTCCACAGTCCTCTTCCTGTTCCTCCCATTCCCTTTTAAATATTTACATTATTTCCCTCATTTTTTAGTTCCTCAATCACTATTTGTTTTGGCAACATCTCGTTATTTTCTTTTTTGCTGATTTCTCTCCACTTTTCTCTCTGTTTCTTCTGGTAGCTCTATTCTTCCTTCCTTGTCCTGATCATTGTCCATTATTATTTGTATTAAATTTCCCAATTTTTGGTCTATACGATCAAATATTTCTCACTCCTTGAAAAAGCTCCATTCTGTTTAGGTTCTCCTCACTTCCATCTTATTTTGTGTCTGTGTTTAGTCAATCTCTTTTTAGTCCACTGTCCCGAGTTCAATAATTCAAAAAGCCAATCTTCCAAGTTACAATTTTAAATGTCTCAATAGTCAATCCAAACAATTTAAATTTACCAGGAGGTTATCTCTTCAAATTAATTTATATGTTCAATAATATTCAATGATGTTCAGGGCTCTTAACTGAAGTCCTTAATTAATAATCAAATCTCTAGTGGTCTTAGAGTAGATATTTCCAATCTTTTGGAATAATTATTTCCAAGTTGCATATTTCCCTTTTCGTCAGCAGATGGCAGTCTCGCTTCTGTCTGCTGCAACTTCTCTGTAATATTGTTACTGTGTTTCCCCGAAAATAAGGCAGGGGTCTTATTTTCTTTTGACCTCCAAAATATGCTTTAGCCTTATTATTGGGGGAGGGGCTTATTATTTTGGAACCAGGCTCTTTGGGAGTCTGCTTGAAAGAGACTAGCCACACGGCAACCCCCCTCTCCAGCTGGGCAGAACTTCACTCACAGACTCAGTGGTATCCTGAAGGTGCCAAGCTGCACGACTGGGGGGGGGACCAGCCCTCGTGCGGCTTGACACCTTCGAGATACTGCTGGGTTAGTGAGTATTGCTCTGCCCAGCTGGAGGAGGGTGTTGCATAAGCACCTGTTTCCACCCACTCGCGCATCTCTCAGTTCTCAACACGACCTGGGCCAGCTGCCCTGCAGGGCCAGGGCCAGGGTCAGGGCCAGGCCAGGGCCAGGCCAGGCTGCCGCTTCCTACACTGCCACTGCCAACCCAACACTGAGGATGGCTTCTTCTGAAAGTCCGGTCAAGCCAGCCGGCCTGCTGCCGAATCTTCCGGGAGCCGGGGTAGAGAGTTTTTTGGCAGCCAGGCCACAACCATAGAATGGTAAGCCCACTCCCAGAGCGGCCACTGCCAGAAGGCTTAGGCGGCTTGGCGCCTTTGAAATGCCGCTGGGCTAGTGAGTAGTGCTCTGCCTGACTGGAGGGGGGAGATTGTCCCCTGGGCTTATTTTGGGGGGAGGGGTGTTTATTTTTTGCCCACCCCAAAATCTGGCATGGCCTATTTTCAGGACATGTCATATTTTGGGGGAAACACAGTAACAGTTCTGATTCCAAGTTTTCAATATTCAATAATTTTTAAATTATAAATCCAATAATGAGCAATGTTTGTAAGGAGAAATCTGGGACTTTAATCCCAGCATTTAAAAATGCTCTCAACACCGTCTTTTAGCTTTGAGGAACCAGGTTTCTGTTCATTATTGAAAAAGTATTTTTTTTCCTCTTCTCCGGTATTTTTCTTGTGTGCCCATTCGCAGCTTCAACAAATAGCTTTAAATATGCTTCCCCTTGGATTTCTGGGGTCAACTTCCAATAAAAAGTATTTTCTCACCAGATGACACTCCATTCACTTTCTCCTCTCCAGCACAGTCTTGGGTATCAGGCTGTCCCCGGCTTCATGGCAGCCATTTTGACTGCCGCTGCTCCTCGTCCTTCCCAATCAGGGACTGCAGCTCTCCTCGACCTACCAGGCGGTCCTGCCTTAGTTCACCATCCCTTCAGAGTGGCTATGGTCCAAAATTGGACCCTCCAACAGGGAGAGGTCGGAGCTGACTGCAAAGCTTGCAGATCATGCTTCCGAGGGCGCCAGAAGTACAGCCAGAAATGGTGGGGAAATATTTGTATTTATTAGTTTGTCAAACATGTACAAGATAGAAGGCATAAATATAAACATGGATAGAAATGAATATAAATCGACGGGGACAGTAGGACAGGGAAGTTAGGCAGGCTAGTACACTTATGCACTCCCCCTTTATGGACCTCTTAGGAATGGGGTAAGGTCCACAGTAGACAGTTGAAGGTTGAAGCTTACTTCACTGTCCGAAGTAACATAGTCAAGACCATTCTGATGACCTCATTCTGGAGCCCCCAGTATATTCCGGTCCTTACATTTGGAATTAATATTACACATTGGTGGGGACCAACCATTGGAACTTTGAATCCAGGTTGTAAGTAACCCTTGGGATATCTGTAGTAACTTTGAATGGTCACTAAGCAATCAGTTGTAAGCGGAGGGATATCTGTAATTCAAATATTGACCAAGAGCATATAGGAAGGAACCATTGTTACAGATCAGAAGTAGATCTCAATGTCAACAACTTCCTTCAACTTAACAATGGATGGCAAGAGTGATGATGGGAAGAACCTGTGCCTCAGTGCTAAAGGATCCACCACTGTCCTAAGTAACATAGTCCAGAGCATTCTGGTGACCTCATTTCTGGAGCCCCCAGTATGATCTGGTCCTTACATTTGGCATTAATTATTACACATTGGTGGGGAAATAAAAGTAAGCCATTCTTGCTTGTATTCATCTCAGGAGTGTCTCCCCACCCCCAAGGTCTTATGACATATATGACTGAAAATCTATTTTTTGACTATTGATGCATATCAATAAAGTTCAGAGGTTTGCCTAGGATTGGTTGCCTGTTGGGATTTCAATGGCTGGTGATTCAAAACAGCTTCCGGATGTTTTCCAGCATCCGAGGTCTAGAAAGAAGAAGAAAGGCTGAAAAGTCATACTTTCCTTCTCTGTTGCAATACAAGCACATGAGGTGATGTAATGGTGGGTGGGAATGAGCTTGGAAGGGGAAGAAATGCTGCCTAAGGAATGAGAAGATAAAAGGAGGGGGAGCCTGCAGATGAACAATGGGCCGAGAAAGAAGCTTAGAAAGGATCCATCCTAACTGCCCATGTAGTAAAAAGAGAAAGTGGGTGCTTTGTACTTTGAGATTTGCAAGGTTGATGTTAGCCTCTCAAGTACTAAGCACCTTCTGAAAGCACAAATCTCTGGGGCAGATTCTTTCTATGATTCAGTGGTAGGATTCAACATTTTTACTACCGGGTCTGTGGGTGTGGCTTGGTCAGCATGGCAGGGGAAGGATACTGCAAAATCCCCATTCCCTCCTGATCAGGACTCCGGGGGGGGGGGGGGGGGTGGTGGCAGAGAATAGATGGGGCGGGGCCAGTCAGAGAGGGTATTTACCAGTTCTCTGAAATACTCAAAATTTCTGCTACCGGTTCTCCAGAACTGGTCAGAACCTGCTGAATACTACCTCTGCTACGATTCTTTCACAAATTCATAGATTTCATAACTTCTTTCTGTGGGGAAAAATCTTTAACTTCTTTAAGGCAGCCTATGTTCATCTCCTACTTTATTTTTCTTAATTCTCTTTCACTCTGCAATTAGGGAAAGTAAAGAGATATACAAGACTTTTCTCTTGGATTATAAAAAATCTTCCTGGGCCAATATTAAATGTTCTCTAATTTTGTCACCTATTCCTAGAAAACTTGAAGTTTCTCTTTAAACCACAGGGTCCAAAAATGTGCTTTGCTTATCTCTCTGATACTATTGTCCATTATTTTTTATGGGGAACCTTTTTTATGCTGCTCTCTGAAAATGAAGGCAATGCAGTCATTACATGAGGCTTATAGACCATACTTAATATACTAAATATTTAGAACATTATTTATCCACTTTTCTCTAATCATGTTTATTACAATATTATCTCCACTTACTTTTTCTTCTTTTGTACCATACCGCGACCAGTAGTGACAAGACAAGCAGGAAAGGCTCACAGCCATACGTACCCATATGTACGTGTTAATAATACCTGTAAAGCCAAAACATTTGCATTTTATTCTTCATTTTTCATTTCAAACAGCCCTACTTTCTGTGAGTTTCGGTATCAGATCCAAAAAACAATGGCTGCTATAGACTAACGTGAGTCTTCTACAATGTTTATAAGATACAGTAAATGATTTTTGCAAAATTATATCATTCTTCTCATTAGCTGTTTTGTATATTATAGCTCTGCCAACTAAGTCATCATGTCCTGGTTTGATTTTATAGGAGAATATAAATATGTGCTCATTAATGGGTAAATTAGGGTGAGAAACATATCTACTATTTAGATAAACTTTTGAGCATCCTTTCTCATTGATACACCAGTTATTGCTTCTGCATGGTGATTCAACAACATCTGCCCCTTACAGAGATGGTTTTGATAGACAAACCCTAGGAATTAAGTAGAAAATCCTTTATTATAAGCATTTTTAAATAAAGTAACTGAGACAGGTAAAGCTAATGGAGGACAAAGAGGACTTATACACAATTGATTAAGGTAGATTTGAAGATGCCTTGAAGGACACATCCTCATGACGTAGATTTGCTCATCCATCCATAGCCAAGGATGCTTTAGATTTACCTAATTCAGTGTTGAAGTAGTATTTTCACCTTGCTACGTGCCACTTTTGTAGCAACTGTAGTGAGACCTTCTGAGCTCCTAAAGGTTGTTTTTGGCTGCTATGAACTCTTTTTAGTTCTGAGTTCTCTCTATGTCCATTTTAGCTTTTTGAGAGCAAACATGACCAGGCACTGGGGTTTTGCTGTATAATGCTTGGTCTGTGCCTCACAATATCCTAATCAGGCATTACACAAACTCCTTATGTACTGTGCTCCTTATTTGCACAGTTCTAGCAGTCTCACATATTAGACACAACAACAACAACAACAACAACAACAAAATAATCCATGGGTGATAGACAGTTTGTGGGGTGGAGTGTTACTGGTGAAGCAATGAGTCCACCCACGAGTGTTGGTCAGCTGTTTTTAGACAGAGCAAATCAGCAAGAGAGTGACCTTGAGAGACAGGAGGAAAAATGGCATTTAAAGCAGCCATTGAAAAGATCTCTCAGCCCACAGAAATAATGAGGGGGTAAGACACCCCTAACACCCCTCAGGGTATGTGTTCTGTTAAGATGCAGTCTGTTGTGCCTTTAAATGGCTTTACTGTACTGCCGTAAAATGCTTCTACTGTACAGCGCAGTGGAATTGCCATGGTAACTGTTTCACAGTACTCCACAAGGGGGCTCCCTCTGGTAAGAGGGGAAATCTAACATTAGAAATTACATTTGGTCCGTACATTTCCCCCCTATAAATAAATACCCTGGCAACGCCGAGTTACCGGCTATAATGATAAGTACAGGTAATCTTTAACTAGAGATCATTTCTTTAGTAACTATTTGGAGTTGTGATGGGGCTGAAAAAAATACAACCCTTACACTTACAATCATTTCTTGCACTTAATTATTGCTGTATCACCATCATATGGTATGGGATGCTTGGCAACCAGCACAGATATATGACAGTTTCCAGTATCCCTGTGCTCATGTGATCATGATTTGCAACCTTGGGTGGGTGGGTCGGTGGGTGGGGTTTCTGGTCAAAAAAATAATAATTTAGAAGAATGAATTTGCATTTATGACTGTGGCATTAACGGCCATTGGTGGTCATTAACGCTGTCATAAAATTGGCCATAAAATCAGGTATGGCTTGACGTATGGCCACAGTAACTTCACAGGTCCAATCCCAATTGCGGTTGTAAATTGAGGACTACCTATAAATCCAGGAAATGGAAAATCAGAGAGCATGAAGAAGTGTATAGGTGTAGGGATGAAGGGGAAAACCAGTTGTTCAGCCATGAAAAGAGAGTACGAAGGAGAACTTCTCAAATGCCATGAAGGGACATCCCACAGGAGGAAGTCAAAACTTGTTTATTTCTTTCCAAAGTACAAGGCATAGAATAATGGAGCTACTTTCTGTGAATTCGGTATCAGATCCAAAAAACAATGGCTACTATAGATTAACATGACTCTTCTACAATGTTTATAAGATTCAGTAAATGATTTTGTAAAATTATATCATTCTTCTGATTAGCTCTTTGTATATTATAGCTCTGCCAACTAAGTCATCATGTCCTGGTTTGATTTTATAAGATAATATAAATATGATATGTCCTCATCAATGGTTAAATTAGGATGAGAAACATGATGCTATTTAGATATAGCTGAAATAAGCTTTTGAGCTGTCCAGTTTTTCTTTCCCATGTGGCCAAATCATGAAAGTATCATCAACATATCTAAGCTAGACCCAAACTCTGGCTTAGAAATGTTGATGACACTTTTGTGATTTGTCCACATGGGAAAGAAAAACTGGACAACTTCCTCACACATCTCAACAGCCTACACCCCAAAATACAATTCACTATGGAAATAGAAGCAAACAACCAACTTCCCTTTCTGGATTTCCTAATCTACAAAAAGCCCAATGGCTCCCTAGGACGCACCATCTATTCCTGCCAACGGTGTGGAAATATGCATCACTACAATAGAAGCCAGCCCCTTTGTGTGTGTGTGTGTGTGTGTTGTGTGTGTGTGTGTGTGTGTGTTTGTGTGTGTGAGGGGGGGGGCGAATGCAAAGAAAGGAGTAGGGCTTTGATAGCATTGTTGCATCATCCTCTTTCCTGTTTTGACCAGTCCTTCCAAGCAACCCTGATTTCAGCCCAGAGCAAGTGCTTGGAGTCCAGGCCCAGAGTGGAATTTTTTCAAGAGTAAAATTCTGTGATTCAAAATTCAGTCCAATCACAGTCATAAGAATTCTTTGCAAAGATTAAAAGAAGCTAATGTGAAGGGGACAATCCAAATTGGTAGGTGATGGATATAAAAAATCATCATTGTGAATGTTGAAAATCCATGTAATACATTTAAGGAATAAAAATCAGGGTCAAATATACAGTAGATTAGAGTAAGCAGAAATAGAATTCCATCCACCATTAAATCTGCAAAAAGATCCATAACCTCAGGTGTCTTTATCTGTTTTCCATTTCCATCCTATTTTCTGTAAGATCTCCACACGCTGGAAAGTAACCACAAATAATTGCCTTGGGGCCAGCCAGGTTCTGTGTCCTACAATTTTAGCAATGCAGCCAAACAAAGCAATATTCCTTAACACGTAGGCCCAAGAAACACGATAAGAAAAAAATGAGTGACTGAAAATTATCAGTATCCTTCCCCTGCCACGCCCACAGACCCGGTAGTAAAAAAAATTGAATTTCATCACTGCTTTGTCCCCAGGTGCTATTTGTGAAGTGAGCATCTTTTGATTAGTGGAACCATCATGGTGGCTATTTTGAGAAGAAGAAAGTTCTCAAGGCAGTCATCATGGTCCTTTCCCAAAGCATACTTTCTGCTTTTCCAGACATGCTCACTTAACCCCCAAACCTGCTGCTCTCTTGGTGGCTGAGCACCAGTCTCTACCTCTGAAAGTCTTCCACCAGGGATTTCTGAGTGAAGAGATTATACAATCATTAAAAAAGCATATGCCTCATTGATTGGAGGTGTCAGGTGCAACTTCATTTAATAATCAGGAAAGAAACCACTCAACTCCATTAGTTTGAAATCAAGTGTACTTTTACTAATTATAAACGAACAGTAGAAAAGCTAAGCTGAATCTGCTTAATTAGGCACGAAAGCAAAGAATATGATGTATAATTCAATCCCCTCCCCTTGGCACCCCAGTCCATAGTCCAATTATAATGCACCCAACTGTCAGGTGGGAGATATCTTCAAAAGACATCACCAGGATGGAATGCCGGACAGTTAACCTTGGTGAGAAACTCCCTTCCTCCACGTGCGCAGTAAGATGGTCAGGTCAGCGGCTAGAATCTTCCTCCAGCACATCATGATTCCCCTCTCAAATACCACCCCCCCCCCGTTATAATGGCAGCCGAAGCAGCAGCAAAGCAGAGGCTGACATCCGGCCCTCCTCCAGAAAAGGGTGGTCAGACCTGCAGAAATGAAAAGAACACAAACAAACAGACACACAACAAAACATAAAAGAGAGAAAGGGTATGGGAGAGAAAAAAAAACAAGAAGAAAGGAAAAATTAGGAGACTGTCCAACCATTGGGGCTTGTCAGGATAGGCAGAGTAGAACTTGCGTTGCAGACGAGGCGCTCGAACATGGGACCCGTCAACCCATTCAATGTGAGATGGGGGAAAATGCTTCCAAGCCACCAGGTACTTAACACGGTTTCGCCGTTTACGAGAGTCCAGAATCTCACAGATCTCGAAATGTCACTCACTCTCAATCAAAGTGGAGCAGGTGAAGGAGGGAGACGTATTCTCAAGGAGAAGTGTAGAGAGGCTTTAGGAGATTAACATGAAAAACAGGGTAAACCCAGTTGAGATGCTTAGGCAACTGGAGTTGGACAGAAACAGGGTTGATGATCTTGACATGGGAAACGGGCCAACATATTTGGAGCCCAATTTCTTCGACTTCTGGGGTGTTTGAAAAAATCTAGTGGATAAATAAACTTGATCACCAACTTTGTACTCATAGGGCTTAGTCCGTTTCTTATCAGCGTGTTTTTTATGAGCGCGGTGCGCAGCATCCAGAATCCGGAGAACCAAATGCCAAATGTCCCGAAGGTGATCACTCCACTCGGACAGCGACGACACTTGCGGTTGCTCGCGAGGAATTTCAGGAATGGATACAAAATCCTGGCCGAACACCACACGAAAAGGGGTAAAGCCAGTGCTGCTGTGCACGGAATTATTGTAAGCCACCTCAGCATGAGGCAACAAATCCACCCAATCATCCTGCTGGTAGTTGATGAAACAATGTAAATATTGTTCTATTACAGAATTAGTCCTTTCACAGCCCCATTAGTCTGAGGGTGGTGGGAGGAGCTTAGTCCCTGGGTGGAGCCAATCCGCTTCAAAAACTCTTTACAGAAGAGGGAGGTGAACTGAACACCCCTGTCCGAAATGATGCGGTTGGGCACCCCATGCAAGCGATAAATATGAGAGATGAACATCTTAGCGAGGGGATTTAGCAGAGGGGATCTTGGAGCAAGGGATGAAATGGACTTGTCTGGAGAATAAGTCCATAACAACCCAGATGACAGTGTGTCCCTGACTCTCAGGAAGTTCAACAATGAAATCTATAGAGATCTCCTTCCACGGGGCTACTGGGTGAGTCACCGCCTGGAGTAATCCCTGGGGCTTACCCGGAGGGCGTTTAGCAGCAGCACAAATGGGACAACTGGCAACATATGTCTCAATGTCCTTTTTCAAAGTGGCCCACCAAAATTGCCGTTTGACGAGGTGTAGAGTCTTGACAAATCCACAGTGCCCAGCCATCCGGGAGTCATGAGCCCGTTGAAGAACAATGGGTCTAATGGACACAGGAACGTATAACTTCGCTCCAATCCAAGGCAATCCATCCTTCATAGTGCATTCATTCATGTGCTGTTGGAACCAGTCATCTCCAGTAAGGGCCTTTTTTAGGTTAGAAAGAAAGACCTGAGTGACCTCTATCTTAGAAGTTTCTTGACTTCTAGTAACAACAGGAGCAGCGAGGCTCTTCTCGGGAATGACAGGCTGGACCACACTGAGCTTAGAACAGTTGTACTGAGGGAGTCTGGACAAAGCATCAGCCATAAAGTCCCCCCCCCCCCCCGGAATGTATTTCAGGTAAAATTGAATCTATTGAATGCTGAGCCTAGTGCATCTGCTTAGGGGAAAGTTTTCTGGGCGTTCTCAAAGCTTCCAAATTCTTATGATCAGTCCATACCTCGAAAGGGTGTTTGGCGCCCTCCCAAAAATGGCGCCACATGGACAAAGCCCAGCAAACAGCAAAAGCTTCTTTCTCCCAAATGGCCCAACATCTCTCCATGTCGGTTAGTTTGCGAGAGGTGTAAGAGCAGGGTTGTAATTACCTTGGCTATTAGCTTGAAGTAGTACAGCTCCCACTGCCACATCACTGGTGTCAGCTTGGACCACAAAAGGTGCGTCCATGTCCAGGTGTTTGAGGACTGGTTCCTCTGCAAAAAGGTGCTTTAACTTCTCGAAAGCAGCTTGACAGTCCATAGTCCAATCCAGCGGTTTGCTAGGTTTGGGTTTGGTCCCTCCTTTAGACTTAAGGAGGTTAGTTATGGGGAGAGCTATCTTAGCAAAGGAGGGAATAAATTGACGATAGAAATTAGCAAAACCCAAGAACTTCTGCAATTGCTTACATGTATGAGGGGCCTCCCACTCGGTGACCGCTTTGACCTAAGTGGGGTCCATTTCAATGCCCCTGTGGGAGATGTGATAGCCCAGGCAATCAACCTTCTCCTGATGGAATTCGCACTTGGATAATTTGGCGTAGAGTTCAGCCCCCCGGAGTTTTTTCAGCACTGTGCGAACAAGCCTCATGTGTTCTTTACGTATCTCCGTGTATATAAGGATATCATCTAAATAGACGATTACCCCTTTGTAAAGATGGTCATGTAAAACCTCATTAATTAGCTGCATGAATACCGCTGGCGCCCTCTGGAGGCCAAATGGCATTACCCGAAATTGGAAACAACTAAAGGGGCAGTTGAAAGCAGTTTTTCCATTTGTCCCCCTCTTTAATTCTGACTCTATAGTACTTTTCTCTTAGGTCCAATTTAGTGAAAATACGGCCCTTCCCCAGTTGGGCCAGCATGTCCTTCATCAGTGGTAATGGGTACAGGTTCTGAGTTGAGATGCAGTTCAGGTTTTTGAAGTTCACACATAATCTGAGGGAGCATCTTTCTTTTCTCTGAACAATACTGGCCCTGCTACCTGGGCCTCGCTGGCTCAATAAAGCCCCTTTCCAAGTTTTTATCAATGAATTTCCTCATTTCCTCCATCTCTCTAGGGACATTGAATATATAGTGGGCTTTGGAAGCTTTACCTCCAGGTAAAATATCAATAGTGCAATTTGTAGGCCTGTGAGGGGGCAATTTATCAGAAGATTTCTCACTAAAAACATCCTTGGGTCCCAATATTCCTTTGGAATTCTTTCCTCCCCCTCAATTCTCTCCTTCCCCTGGCTGCCAGTGTGGGGGTAGTAGTATCAGAGTCTGGAGCTTCAACTTTCCCCTCAGGGGTGTGGTTGTTCGAATCCGTAACCAACCATCTCTCCAGTTAATGCGTGGGTTCCATCTACGGAGCCAGGGAAGTCCGGAAAATAAGGGGCCGGTCCATCCCAAGCGCCACAATAAAAGTTATTAATTCTTAGTGGGTACCCATCCACATCTCGATGGGTTCAGTGGAAAAATGAGCAGGGCCGTCTCCCGCAATAGAACCATCAATTTGGCAAAAAGCAATAGGGATTTTTAAAGTCTTTAATTTCAAGCCCAGCTTCTCCACCATCTCAGGGCTTATCATGCAACGGGAACACCCAGAATCTAATAGAGCTAGAAGTTTGTCTGTTACGCCAGAAGAGGGCACTCTAAGCTCAATTGGGATAAGCATAGGACTCAGTGATGAGAATTCTCATCATCAGATTCGTCAGACGAGCTGGGGCTTCCATCTTCCTTCCTCTGGCTAGAAGCGTCGAGAAACATTCTCAATAGCAAAGGCAGCCTCCTTCCTCTTGCTTGGAGTCCTCTCGAGTTTCCCCTCCCTGGGGTGTGGTGGAGCGGGTTGAATCAGTTTGATGCGGCAATTCATAGCCCGATGCCCCTCCTTTCCACAGCAGAAACAAGTGAAAGACTTGGCTTTGCCCGCAAAACCTCCCCTGCCTTCACTCCTTGGGCGAGGGGATTTAGGAGGTGCTGGGGGGGGATTTCTCAACTTCCCTCTCTCATGCAACGAAGTCTGACTAAATCCAATTCCACATCTGCCGCGTTCTCATACCAAGCTTCTAAACGACGGGGAAGGCGTCTATTTATGCATTGCTGGTAAACATCTTTATCCAAGCCATCAGCATATTGATCCAGCAAGGCCTCTTCCGACCACCTCCTCATATAGGCTGACAATTCCTGAAATTCTTGCACATAGTCAGGCAGTTTTCTTTCCCTGTTTAAGGGCCGTAAATTTCAGCCTAGCGCGACGCTCGGTCAAAGGGTCGTCGAACCTTCTTCTCATGGCTGCCATAAATTCATCAAAATTCCTCAGGAGAGGAGAATTGCATTTATGTAGCCAGTCGGCTGCTTTCTTCTCCAAGGCTATTAACACCATTCTCACTTTAGTTTCATCTGTCTCTAAATCAGGCCCATATATTTCCATATAATTCCAGACCTGATAAATAAACAACCTGAGACCTCCGGGTTCTCCATCAATTTTATGCTTAAGGGTGGGACCTTAGCCATCTGGCATCGCCTGACCCCCCTCCTTTTGGAATGTCTCTAGCCGCAGGGGGAGGGGAGGCTGGTTCTGGGTTTTCTTGCGCACATCCCCTTCGGCCCCTCCAGCTTCCCTTAAGCTATGCATTGAGTACCTTTTTTCCAGCTCCTCTGTTGGCTCCCTTTCCACAGCTCTCTCTCGAATTCTACGTTCGCTCCATGCCTCTTTGAGGAGCCTCATGGCGTGGGAGAGTTTGTAGTCTTCTTCTCCAGTGCCACTCCAGTCAGCCGCTGTTTTTTTCTTGGGCCTCCTTCTCGTGACTCCAGCTTGTAATTCCTCAGGTTCCTCTTTCTGTCCCACACCCCAAGTCCATCTGGGACGGACGGCAGGTTCTTCCACTCTCAGTTCGGCTAGTCTTTCTGTTAGAGATGGTCCCGCTGCTGCCCCCACTTCTTCCTCCTGGTCGCTTCCATGCAAAGACATTTTCTTTTCTTCTTGTGAGGGCACCCCCCTCAGTAGTTGTTCGCTCCGGGTTGGGTGCGAGGTGCAGATTCAGCTTATTGTCAGGTGCGACTTCATTTAATAATCAGGAAAGAAACCACTCAACTCCATTTGTTTGAAATCCAGTGTACTTTTACTAATTATAAACGAACAGTACCAAAGCTAAGCTGAATCTGCTTAATTAGGCGCGAAAGCAATTCAATCCCTCCCCTTGGCACCACAGTCCATAGTCCAATTATAATGCACCAACTGTCAGGTGGGAGATATCTTCAAAAGACATCACCAGGATGGAATGCCGGACAGTTAACCTTGGCGGGAAACTCCCTTCCTCCACATGCAGAGTAAGATGGTCAGGTCAGCGGCTAGAATCTTCCTCCAGCACATCATGATTCCCCTCCCAAATGCCCCCCCCCCGTTACAATGGCAGCCGAAGCAGCAGCAAAGCAGAGGCTGACAGGAGCAAGAAATGGGAAATCATGTTAATTTTGGTCTATATTCTCAAAATCCAACTCAGACCAGATCTGAGCAATTTTATCCCTCTTATCACAATCCTTAGAGCCTCCTTGAAGATGTTCATCAGGCCCCTCCCTTCCTCAAAGGAGTGGTTCAAGATCTGTGTTCTTGGTCCCAAGGATAATTAACCAAAGTTAAACCTAACTATGCTTAGTAGGTTGCAGCTGCTAAGTTTCTCATTGGTTCAACAGGTTTTCTCAATGGGGTCTGGAGAAAGAAAGTCCCCTTTCTTATTTATGAAGGACAAAAATCAGACCTTTTCTTAGCCCCTGGGACTCTATGGGGGGATTCCCACCTGAACCACTGGACCCTCCGGGTATCGTCTTCATGGTGGGATTCATCATTTCAATATCTAAAAAGAAGAAGGATTCAAGAAAGAAATTCATTTATTCCTCTATATTTCATCAATATTTCTTGTGAAATCTCTTAGCAAATACACATTTGCAACACATCTTCATTTATTGGCAAAGAAAAGGGAACCCCCCATAAAACAATGAGGATGGAAGCCCAGCATCATTCTACACACAACATATGACCCCCACCCTCCAATGAACAACAACAGTGAGTTAACATAACCCGCCACCAGCTGATTCCCAACAAGAGAGGAATAAAGGAATAAAAGGAATAAAAATCAGGGTCAAATAAACAGTAGATTAGAGTACCGTATTTTCACGACCAAAAGCCGCACCGGATTATAAGCCGCAGTATCAGTTAACGTTAATTTTTCAAACTTTTTCCATATATAAAGCGCACCGGGTTATAAGCCGCACGTTTCCCGACGCTTCTGGACATCTGTTGCAGTCGCGAGGAGCGGAGAAGAGCGCGAAGGTTCTTGGCGCTCCAGGAAGCCGCGAAAGCAGCTGGGAGAGGTGCACGGCTTGGTTTATCCTCCCTGGACGTCGCAGCAGCAGCCCCAAGCGCACCGATCTCTGTGTTTTTCGCATCGGGGCATGCTGCAAGAGAGAGTGAGTGAAGACCTTTCCGGATTGCTGGTGGTGGAGGTGCGGGCCGGTCGCCCTGTGCTCAGCAAAAAAAGTCCGGGGGAGACCTTTGCGCTGGCTGGAAAAGGTCTTCACTCTTCACTCATTCCCTCTTGCAGCACACCCCGATGCGAAAAACACTGAGATCGGTGAGTTTGGGGCTGCTACTGCGACATCCAGGGAGGATAAACCAAACCGCGCGCCTCTCCCGCTTCCCGGAGCGCCAAGAACCTTCGCGCTCTTCTTCACACTCTCCTCGGCTCCTCACAACTGCAATAGACGTCCAGAAGCGGCAGGGGCTATCGAGCTGGAAATCCAATCCCCATTAGCCCCAAAAGCCGCTTCTGGACATCTATTGCAATCCTGGGAGAATGCGGAGAAGAGCGCGAAGGTTAGGGTTACTGGGCAACGTGGGGGTGGGGAGGCTGGAGCAGTTTCGTTCTGAATGGGGAGAGGAAAAAAGTTGGGATTCTCCCTGCTGCAGCCTTTAAATGGCAGAGAGAAGCCGAACTCTTTCCCCTCCATTCACAGAGAAGCTGCGGCTCCCTTTATGCCCCTCTGGCTGGCCCCCTCCCTCCCAGGGGGGGGGGGTTCAAAGTACCTGAAAGGGGCATGCAGGCTGCTATAGCTCCACTGAGAAGACATTTCTGAGAAGAGAAAGGGCTCCGGTCCAGGCTGAACCAAGCTGATGGAGTGCTCGCAACCGCCCCCTATCGCCAGGGGAGACAGCCAGTGGAGGTGAGCCGCGCGATTGCTCCGATCGCAAGGGCGCTTCACCAGCTCGGGGTACAGCCAGACCAGAGAACTTTCGGTGGTGCACCGATTCCAGGCAGCTGCGTTTTTCCTTGAAATTTGCTGTCCCGGCAACCCGAAGTGGACATTCTCCCAGCGGCGTCTCAGACACTCCCACCCTAACCAGAATGAAGTGAGGATGGTTGGGCGCAGTTTGGTGCCTCCCGGCTAAGGAGGGAGAGAGAGACCCAAGGGACGTGTGCGTGCCTGCTCACGGTCATTCGCTTGCGAGTTTCAAGTTTGAGCGTAAATCGGGAGGGAGAGATTTCGATCTTTTTCCATATATAAAGCGCACTGGTTACAAGCCGCACTGCCGGTTTTTTTATCAAATTTTAGGATTTTCAGTGCGGCTTATAGTCGTGAAAATACGGTAAGCAGAAATAGAATTCCATCCACCATTGAAGATGCTAAGTTTCTCATTGGTTCAACAGGTTATGTCAATGGGGTCCTGGAGAAAGACGTCCCCTTTCTTATTTCTGAAGGACAAAAATCAGACCTTTTCTTAGCCCCTGGGACTCTATGGGGGGGATTCTCACCTGAACCACTGGACCCTCCATGTATCATCATCACGGTGGGAGTCATATACTTCCGGATCTAAAAACAATCAGGATTTTTGAGTGAGGGATTATACAATCATTAAAAAAAATCCATATGTCTCATTGATTGGAGGCAAGAATTAGAAATTGTGTTCGTTTGGTCTATATCCTCAAAATCCAACTCAGACCAGGTCTGAGCAACTTTATCTCTCTTTATCACATCCTCAGAGCATCCTTGAGATGTTCATCAGGCCCCTCCCTTCCACAAAGGAGTGGTTCAAGATCTGTGTTCTTGGTCCCAAGGAGAATTAACCAAACTTAACCTAACTATGCTTAGTAGGTTGCAGCTGCTAAGTTTCTCATTGGTTCAACAGGTTTTGTCAATGGAGTCTGGAGAAAGAAAGTCCCCTTTCTTATTTATGAAGGACAAAAATCAGACCTTTTCTTAGCCCCTGGGACTCTATGGGGGGATTCTCACCTGAACCACTGGACCCTCCGGGTATCATCATCATGGTGGGAGTCATCATCTCTGGATCTAAAACAATCAGGATTCAAGAAAGAAATTCATTTATTCCTCTGGACTTTAACAATATTCTTGTGAAAATTCTTAGCAAATACACATTCGCTACACATCTTATTTATTGGCAAAGAAAAGAGAATCCCCTCTCAAAACAATGGGAATGGAAGCCCGGCACCACTCTACACAAAACATATTAAGGGGGCATGCATAAGCACACCAGTGTGCATAGCGTCCCTGTCCCACTGTCCCCATTTATTTGTATTAATTTCCTTCATTCATGTCCATGTTCATATTTATACCTGCTATCTTGTACATGTTTGACAAACCAATAAATAAATAAAATGTGATCCCTCCTCCAATGAACAATAACAGCGAGTTAACCTAAACCGCCACCAGATGCTTTCCAACAAGAGAGGTTCGTTCTGCTCTGGGAACACTGCCACACCATGGAATCGATCTCAAGTTGGTCTCATGATCAACTTCAGAGGATAAGCAGAGCCCACCACTAAAGGTCCTTGCAGGTCCTGTCTTGACCAAATCCCTTCTCCTCTCCTCTCTCTCTGCCTAAAGGAATACTCACATTGCTAATACTGCCCCCTTCCGTGTTTCCAATTGCAGCAACTGCTGTCAAGGGATAACTTTAAAATATTATCATCCAAATCCTATGCTTAACCCCGACAATCACTGCAAGCACTCACCATTGGAGCAATATCCTTTAGTGTTTACAATTGTTCTAATCTGGTGATGGGAGACCTTAAAAGTGCAGATAGGCCTCTGGTCAATATTGCAACATGTGTCTGTTCACCTTTCTGTCTCTCTATCTCTTCTCATTCTTCTGAACATTACTTTTATTGTTACAACCGAGCTATACAGAGCTTGTAGGTCTGCATATATTCTCCCCTTATTAGAGAGATTGCCAGGGAGGGCAGGACCATTTTTATCTAGGCTTTCTCCTCCAGGACACTAACCTGTTTACCATGTATGCAGTGGCAAAGTTCTGTGCTGCTGCAATGTCCATAAGAAAAAATTGACTACAGAAGTATAGTACCATCTTGTATCAATTATCTGGACATATCTTTAACAATCTTTGGACCATTATGTTATTATCCACTTTAATGTCAATATTTTTAAATTATATTTTAATGTTAGTATTTTTTAATATAGTGTAAAAACTATTGTGTATTGCTGGTCTTTCACCGTAATAAAGATTTTTACTTACTTCCACCAGGGATTTCTGAGTGGAGGGATTAAACAATCATTAAAAAAAAAACCCATATGTCTCATGGATTGGAGGCAAGAAATTGGAAATTGTGTTCGTTTTGGTCTATATCCTCAAAATCAAACTCAGACCAGGTCTGAGCAATTTATCTCTCTTTATCACAATCCTCAGAGCATCCTTGAAGATGTTCATCAGGCCCCTCCCTTCCTCAAAGGAGTGGTTCAAGATCTGTGTTCTTGGTCCCAAGGATAATTAACCAAAGTTAAACCTAACTATGCTTAGTAGGTTGCAACTGCTAAGTTTCTCATTGGTTCAACAGGTTTTGTCAATGGAGTCTGGAGAAAGAAAGTCCCCTTTCTTATTTATGAAGGGCAAAAATCAGATTTTTTCTTAGTCCCTGGGACTCTATGGGGGGGATTCTCACCTGAACCACTGGACCCTCCGGGTATCATCATCATGGTGGGAGTCATCATCTCTGGATCTAAAAACAATCAGGATTCAAGAAAGAAATTCATTTATTCCTCTGGATTTTAACAATATTTCTTGTGAAATCTATTAGCAATACACATTCCCTACACATCTTTATTCATTGGCAAGAAAAGAGAATTCCCACTCAAAACAATGGGAATGGAAGCCCGGCACCACTCTACCACAAAACATATTAAAGGGGGCATGCATAAGCGCACCAGTGTGCATAGCGTCCCTGTCCCACTGTCCCCATTTATTTGTATTCGTTTCCTTCGTTCATGTCCATGTTCATATTTATACTTGCTATCTTGTACATGTTTGACAAACCAATAAATAAATAAAATGTGATTTCCTCTCCAATGAACAATAACAGCGAGTTAACCTAAACCGCCACCAGATGCTTTCCAACAAGAGAGGTTCGTTCTGCTCTGGGAACACTGCCACACCATGGGAATCGACCTCAAGTTGGTCTCATGATCAACTATCAGAGGACAATCCCACCACTAAGGTCCTTGCAGGTCCTGTCTTGACCAAGTCCCTTCTCCTCGCCTCTCTCTGCACATTGCTAATACTGCTTCGCCCTTCCGTGTTTCCAATTTCAGCAGTTGCTGTCAAGGGATGACTTTAAAATATTATCATCCAAATCTTATGCTTAGCCCCAATGATCACTGCATGCACTCACCATTGGAGCAATATCCTTCGGTGTTTACAATTGTTCTAATCTGGTGATAGGACACCTCAAAAGTGCAGATAGGCCTCTGGTCAATATTGCAACATATGTCTATTCACCGTTCTGTCTCTATCTCTCTCATTCTTCTGAACATTAATTTATTGCTATGACCTATTAAAACAAGAATGATCTGTCTCTTCTTGCCTCTCCATCAGCCTTCATGTCAATCTTTCTCTTTCCTTGTCTCTCCTGAAACATTCAATGGTCCCAAGACAGATACCTGCCTATTAAGGGTCTCTGACTGGCTTATGTTTACCAATCTATACGATATCCATTACTGAAAGTTCTGTTTCAGTCCGAGATCTTCCAGAATTCAGTCCATCCCAGATGGGCAAATGGAGAATTGGAATGACTTACCTCTCGAAGGGAGCTCCAATGGGTCCATTGGCACTGACCAGACAAAGGGACTCCTTTTGTTGTGGTACTGGCAGGTATAACTTCCTGCCTCTTCCAACCTTCTCCAATGGAGGAAAAATTTCACTCCCTTTTCCCCTGGCTCTGCAGCCTTGTAAGCTATCTGCTGGCTTGAGTTCATAAGAGCAAATGTCAGACTACGTTTATTCCCCTCACACTGTATGGAGAAGTATGGACCTACTATTTCAATTAAAATCTGGATGGAAGGCTTGGTCATGCTGGGATCTAGAAAGAAGAAAGATGCAATGAAATCTCAGAGATCCTTGTATGCAAATAACTCCTACTTCATTCAGCACATATAAAATCCCCCCCTTTTCAGTCTTTTGACAATAAATGGATCATCTTCTCCATTCTCAATACTTTTTCCTTTCAAATATTTATAAGAAAACCTATTTATTTCTCCCCATTCTATTATTCTATCCAAGGCCCAAGCGCCCAATTTCCCTTATCTCACATTCTGTCTCTCAAAGTGATTATACTAATCAATGTTAGCTCACAAAGAATGGCATCTATAAAAGCAAAACAATATCAAAATGAAGTTGTCGGTGCCACGATGCAAGTGCGCAAATGGCTGCATTGTCTCATGAGGTGAACCACATCTGATGCAAAGATGTAAGTGACCACATATCTATTTGGCTATCCTCATGCACACGTAGACACGCTTTGTCAGGGGTGAAATTCAGCAGGTACTGGAGAACCGGTGGGGAAATTTTGAGTAGTTTGGAGAACCGGCAAATACCATTTCTGGCTGGCCCCAGAGGGGTTAGGGAATGCAGATTTTGCACTATCCTTTCCCTGCCACTCCCACTAAGCCACACCCACAGAACTGGTAGTAAAAAAATTGGAATTTCACCACTGCTCTTTGTCCAACCCAGTGGGGGCCCAGGCATAGATGTGGATTTGGCATTTCAAGGACTGCAAAAGAACCTAAGTCACATCAGGAGAACAAAATGAACCAATTTTAATCTGGATTAACATTACACAGAAGGAAAATCTCTTGCAAAAATGCCTGGGCATTTTAATTGAAGCAACTTGGCTTTCCATTCAGGCATTACAAATGCTAATTTTCCCACCTCCAGGCAAATAAAAATTTGACTTTGGGGTTTACTGATTAGACACGTTTATTGTTATAGAAATGGCTGGTTTATATTATTAAGTAAAAGTAAAAAAGTTGAAGTTCGATGTTACTGTCGTCTTATTCTACTGCACCAAAAGGAGTCAGGAGTTAATGCTTTTCTTTCTTTCCCCTTCTTTTCTACACTTTTCTCTTCCCTTTCCCCTCCCCCATTTTTCCTATTATTTGCTTTTGCATTTTTGTATTTTATATCATAAATGAATAAAAGGGCAAAATACAAACAAACAAACAAACAAAATGCAGAGAGCTATTTGCCCAAAATGTCCTATAAGCTTCTCTAGCAGTGAAAGGAAATATTTGGCTGATGCAAAATTGTGAAACTCTTTGTAGTGCCAGTTGTGTGAAAACCAAACAATTACTAAGCAGACCTCACCTATTAGGTTGAGATAAATTGTAGCACTTAAATCTGAGCATCGCCATTCATCTAGGCAAGATCTGCAGCGGTATATGCCGCCCTGTGATTTTCTAAGATTGGGCAAGGAAAATGCAGCCTGTTTGGATGTTGCCTCCTTAGCGTCTACAACTTTCCCTCTATCCCTTGAGCTTGCAAATTTGACGAGATGGAAATTTCCATGAAAATCATCCTGGCTCCAGCAGAAGAAGGTGACATCTTCTCCCAAAGCAACCATCTCATTGAAATTGGTAGATATGAAAGGTGGGGAAAGAATTTGACCTGGACAAGACAAAAATAATAATAAATGTGGATAAATGTGGAAGGTGGAGCATCTGTTTACCCTCAGAAACGGAACAACTAAAGGCAAAATCAGGACTCTTTCTGTGTTTGGAAGCAGTATTTTTCTTAATGAAGAGTGGCCAGTTATTTTTGGAAGAAATTATTTCCATCAGGAGCACTTAACCAAAGAATACACCTACAAAAATATCTATTTTGTTGCCATCTATGCAACAAAACCATTTACGCATTCAGATTTTTGATACTGAAGGAGTATATGAATCAATATTGGCTTCTGTTTATATTATTGTATACTGTCTGAAATTAGTTGTTTTCTAGCATAGCAAATTGTAACCTTAATACTGGACTTCAAATGTTATCTCACTGCTGCGTCTCGCTTCTATTCTTGGCTTCAAAACTTGGCACATTTTTGGAAGCTAGTAGAAGAAATTGTTACACGGGAATATCAAACTGTATAGATAAATGAACCCAACTAGGGAGTTTTCCTGGCTCATAAATCCTTAAAGCATTCTGCCGAAAAACAACTTGGCAAAGGGGAGCAGCCAACCCTTACCCAATGCTATAGGAATACTCCACAGAAAAGGTAGACAGAGACAGGAGCTTGAACAAAAGAACGCTTTAAAGATAATGAACCTTTGTCTCTGATTGGATAAACTTTGTTTCTATCTGCCTAAAATGTATATAATACTCTGTAAGGAATACAAGGTGTGGCTATTCCTTACATGCTTTTGTTTGTATGCTTTGGATATAGTTTTGTCACCCAGCTTTTGATATGGCCATAAATAAAGCTGATACTTTTTGGAAGCCTCGTCTTGAGTCTCACTCTTTGGCATCTCAGTGGCTCAGGGAAAACTGCTGGAACCTTACAATACCATTGATGAGACACTGCAATAGAATTCAGCAAATAGGTTGATGATGTGTTTGAGCCTAGAAAGTAAACCAGGGAAGATCTTACTCCATGTCTCCAACCTCTAGTTCTGTGATGGCGACCCTATGGCATGCGAGACACAGGTGTTGCCCTGTCAGCTCCAGCGCGCATGCATGCGCTGGCCAACTGGTTCTGCCTTCATTTCTGGCTGTTTTTCACCCTCCGGATGCTTCCCTGAAGCCGCTGGAGAGTGAAAAACAACCCAACATACAAACCGGAAGTTTGGGAATGGGCCTCTGGGGGTGGAGGGAGAGAGGCCATTTTCATTCTCTCCAGGTTCCTAGAAAGGGTCTGGAGCCTGGGGAGGGCGAAAAACAGGTCTACCGTGACATCACATGGCAAAAGAGGGGGGAGCACGGGGGGGAGTCACACATGCATGTGCATAGAATTCTGGGGGTGGGTATGCGCATGCTCCCTCCATGGTTTTGGCATGTGATGGCAAAAAGGTTAGCCATCACTGCTCTACTTCATTCAATATTTTATATTTCACATATAAAAAGGGATGTGCCTCGAGCAGCTGCTTCATCTTGTCCCTGGAGAAGAGAAGCAGCATTGCCTTGGTGACCAGCATTTATCACCTTTCTCGGCCTGAGTTTCCCATAACATCTTCACACCCAGGGATTGGCTCAATCGTGTATTGGACTTTGGGAGGGGCTCTATCTGCAAAGGTTTATTCTAACGTTTCAAGTGGGAAAAGTTACTTCCCGCCTACGTCTCTTGCTGTCACAATCTTCCAATAAAAGTTTCCTTTTGAAATGGCTTTCGTTTCAAGAGTTCTGCTTTCTTGAGAAGACTGGCAGGGCAGGACCTGACATTAGGCAGGAAGTTCAAAAGGGTCAACCCAGAGAGACAACAGCCCTACCATGGGGACCATGCACCCAAAATCCAGGGCAGCAATCAAGAAGATGCTGAATGCTGGGGAGAAACCTCCGCCAAAACCCAGCAGGAGGAGATCCTCAGTGCCTGGGCTGAGGAGGACATCGCCTCTAGCAGCTCTACAAAACCTAAGTGGTCTATCAGGGAAGAAGGGAGGATGGAACAGCAGAACCAAGAAAGTCAATGATGGGATTCATATATTTTGCTACCGGTTCTGTGGGCATGGTTTGCTGGGCGTGGCTATGTGGTCATGTGACTAGGCAGACATGGTCACGTGGTCATGTGACTGGGTGGGCTTGGCCAGGTTGTCATGTGACTGGGTGGTCATGGCCAATTTAGCAGTCCATTAGATAATACACTGCAGCCCCCTTTTCTATTCTTCTTTTTAACACTGCATGAAATTTTTGCTCTAGGTTTTTTTTTTTACTAGTGGGGAGGGGTTGGCAATTCCTGGGGATTTCTGGGAATTTCTCCTCTGTGTTAGAGGCACCAAAACAATTAAGATGATATAAGGTCTCCTGCTGAAGGAGGGGGTTGGACTAGATGACCTCCAAGGTACATTTCAGCCCTGGATTGCTGTGCTGCTCTTCTGGGGCAGCAGAACTGTGCAGGAGGAACTCTAGAGACAGCACGCCAGCTGGGAATCATTAAGAGGTGCACGGACAGGAAGCAGTTGTGCTTCCAGAAGACCAAGTGGCTGACGCACATATGCACGTTTGAAACAGGAAGATCATCTTTCTGGTGCGTGCATGCACATGGGGCAGCTGCTCTTCCATTTTCTGGCGTACCTGCATGGGTGAAAACCAACTGGCAAGCATGCTGGACCCGAAACAGCATCAGGAGACACCTCCACGTGCCCAGAGAAATGGCTCTGTGTGCCACTTTTGGTATGTATGCCATAGGTTCACCATCACAACTATATACCTTATCAAATACAGCTTGATGGGTCTCTGGCACCTTAACTTTCAGATAATGTTCCCTGTTTTATCAGACATTATTTCAAATATTCACTGCAAATCATTCAGATTGTCAGCCAACCAGAGGTCATCATTTGCAAACTGCACACAGAGAAAGTTATCCACAAAACACCAAACGTGCAGCAAAGATGCACACAAACACCACCACAACTCCTTTTGAATACGTTTCCTCCAAATTATGCTGTCTCAGAAACACCCTAATGCATACATATCCCTATTACTCAGCTTGAGCATCTGATAATCTAATTAAGTAAACTGAGGTCAAAGAACATGTTTAACCCAGTTAAAGTAGCATGAGCTGACACAACATATTATGATACAAAAGACAAAGAAAAATTAAAGGTAACTGAGCTTTATGCATAATACAGATGTAATTGCCAATTTTAATGGGACCACTTAAGTGTAGATTTCGCTATTGAATCATGGCCCACCCAGAGTCAATCAACATTGAAATCGGCAGCATATAAATTAAATAAATATATTTCCAAGAAAAAAGATGTTGTTTGAGATTCTGAAAAGCAAGGGATTCCTCCCAAATTTCACTGTAAAAGAGACTTTTGAAATAAATAATGTACCTTGAATGACTCTTGTAGTCAATGTCTGGGATAAAAAATATTCATCAGTGGAAATGATTGCTTTTTGAAGTGCTTACATTGTACTTCTGTCTACGCTCAAATTCTCCAGATGCAAATAATTATTTCAGATGGTCCATAAGCATCCAGAAAGTCAACCCCAGAACCTCCCAGCATTTTGGGAAAGGGGGGGCAAGACATAAACACCCAATTTATTGACTCACCTCTAGAAATCCAACACTGCTTGGCCAACCACCATCCTGGAAAAAAGATCAGGTCATTAGAGGCACAGCAACCAAGAAATAGAAAGCAATGTTGACTCCCCCCCCCCCCTATCAAACAGCATATATGAGTCTCTTTCCGTTCCATATCAGGTACCAACCACAGAAGAAGATGTTGAGGGATAGCTTCATCTTCAAAGTTCCCTCAGCCCTATAGCCAGGATAGTCTTCTCAGCTCTTCTTGTGTGCAGAAAATGGTCCCCACTGAGGATTTGTACCTCCTAACACACAACACCGGCTGGACTATTGTCTAATCATAAGTTCTTTGAGATCTCACTTTGGTGTTATTCACAGTCAACTGGCCACGTCATCTGCAAAACCACATCCCATTCTTCTATTACAGAAGAAGCATAAAATACCCCAAGGGGAAGGAGTGGGCTACATACACTCATAGTTGTGAGATTCCTCAAGATGAATCTGGATATATTAATGATTTTTAGGGGCATTAAGGGCTTTAGTTTTTCAGGAAAAGGATTGCAGTTTCTGGGATGGAGAGCATCTGGCTTTGTCTCCTTCTTCCTTTGACCTCCTTGATGGCTTGTTCTGTAAAGAGAAGGAAAATGACATACTTTCATGAAAAGCATGAAAGATTGTGCAAAGCATGTAGAAGCTTCCAAACTTGTTATATAAGTAGAAAACCAATCGTCCTTATAGCCCTAAGCAACATACACAGGCATGAAGAACAGATGGTATGGCATCTCTGAAGAATACAACTCCCAACAGCTGTAGAATGAAGGATCAAGTATAATACCTCCTGGGAGCTGTGATTCAGCAACATCCAAAAGGCCACCTAATCTCCAGCTCCTCTCATGATAGCTGGCACCCATCTAACCTGCAGTCCTTTTTTCCTGTCATACTTTTAAAATAAGTATAGTTCAAAGTTCACTAATTCATCTTGTGAGACTGGGCATATGAAGCTATGCATTAAGATGGAACAGGCACTGTTCTGACCCAGTAATGTAGATTGGCCGGGGCAGCAATTTAACTCCACGCTTAGGACGTTCTTTCTTTAGATCAAGTTTATTATCAGGCATTCTTAATAGCAAAACTTACAGTTCAGGGTTAAGATGCTTCTGACTTTCCATGATCTGTCCCATCATGTAGTGTAAAAAGTCTGTGGTCTTTCTATTCCTTTGATGAGCGGAGATGAAGAAAGGGATGAAGGGGATGAGCGGTGGCTGCCATCCTAGTTAACAAAGGGCGATTCAGAGAGTGTCCGGTAATAAATCACTTTTCCCGGGCAGAATACCCGCTGCCCAATCAGAGAACATAGATGTGGTCACATGTTATGGAACTACATTTCCCATTTGGCAATTCTGCCTATATTTCCCATAAGGCAGTTTCTTAAAGGAGACAGTTCTTAATTCCTACATTAGCTATATAGTGTTGGGACAGCACACTCCCCGCCTGGAATTATAAATTCCACTACTTACTAACTTTTAACAAACTTTTAACTTACTAACTTTTAAAGACGAACAAAAACATGGCATAAAACAATGCAAACTTGACTATATAATTAACTGAGTTACACAAAGACATAGCATGACTATCTAATTAACTAAGATAAATAAAGGCATAACATCAAACATGTAACTAATTGACTAATTAACTGATTAACTGGGTTACGCAAAAGCATAGCATCAAACAATGCAAACAATCATGTAAGCAGAAAGCCTGCAAAGCTTGAGGTTCAATCTTCTAGTTCAGTCTTTCGTAGCAGCAGCACTAGGTCAGCGATTGATCTGGTGTAGAGCTTCTTGGTGGAAGTCTGCTTTGCGATCTGAGCTTCCATCTGGCGAACTAGTTCATCATTACTGGGTTGGGCTTGGTGCACAAGTCCCATAGGCCGTGAGTTCCAGTGGACACAAGTCCCTTAGGCCACAAGTTCCAATACATGTCTTTGGGAACGAAGTTCCCTGCTGGTGCTGGCCAGTCACCTGTCCTCTGGGTCAGCAAGGTGGCTGGGGTGAGGACAGTTGGTTTTTCAGAATCCAAAAACTCTGGAACCAAGGCTTGAGAGTTGATGACAGCTTCCCCCTCTACCACGACGGTGGTGAAGATGATCATTGCTAAACCAACATGAGAGGCTTCTGTCTGGAGAGGTGTTTGAAGCGAGTTGGTTCTTGGGACTGGTTGACGGGTAGTTGTGGTGCTAGTTTCACCATTCCCATGATGAGACTGATGTTAACGTTGTTCTCCCCACTGTTGACGATGTGAACGTTGTTCTCCCTGCCGTAGACAATGTGAACGTTGTTCTCCCTGCCGTAGACGATGTGAACATTGTTCTCTCCACCGTAGACCCTGATGTATCCTACGGCTGTCATCACCTTCATTGTGGCGATAGGCAAGATGGGGACATAATTACACTGCACAAAAACACTTTGGAGACAACTCACCATATTTGCCATTCTTCCTTCTGTTGGTTGTGCTGTATGTTGCTGGATCACATGAAACATAAGTAGCTTTGATGGTCTTCTCTAACAAGGAACAAGTAGAACATCTGCTGGATGTTGTCCAGGATGGCTATGGCTTCCTTTCTGAAGTGATGGAGCATGGTGAGCAGACTGTTGGTGAGGTCAGGTCCTTTGAGAAGCACTTTGTTCAGAGATGGGCCTTGGGATTGCACGCTGGTATCGAAAACTGCTCGAATCCGGCCTGGCTCTTGTGGTTGGTACTTTCTAAAGGATGGCAGGTGCCAGCATTCCTCATCAATTCTCGGACGTGGAGCAAGTTCTGCATGTCCGTTCTGGACCATCTTGTCTGGGAACGCCACTAAATGAGCTTTCATGTTTATGATTTGTCTCAAATTGAAGAGGCGAGAGAGAGGTTGCTCATAGTTATTTGGAAACCGTTGTCTTGGTATGCGAAAGGGTAATGGAGCCATCCAATTCTTGGTGGCATTCTGTTGGAATTCCTTGACCATGAGCCTCAGAAATTATTTGTTCTCTATCGACAAGGTCAAGTAATCTTCTTTGCTGGTCTGGAACACTGTTGTTCCTAGAACTGGTTTGACTGATGAAGTCGAGAAGTATCCTTGATACGGTCTCGAGTGGGAAGTTGTCTCATTATTGAGAGCGGAGTTTGCAAAGACATTCGCCTGGGTTGGGACCTGCGGTTGATTGACACATACCGTCCCAAAGATGCCCCTTCCAAGTTCTCCCTTGAGGGCGAATGGGGAGCCCTTTGGACCTTTGACCATTTCTTGAGGGGTGAAAGCATTGGAGGTGTCTGCTCCTGGCAAGAGCAGGATTTCGGCTCTGGGATCTAGAACAGGAGAGTGATTACTCATGTGCTTCAGGTGAGGTGTGGTGCTTGCCATCTCTGGTGCCGCAATCTGACTGCGATCATCTGGTGGGTTGACCCATTCTAATAATGGCAGCAGTGGGAACTGTGCATTCTCATCTAACACTTCTATGCAGAGTCTATCCACTTTCCTCCCCACCGTGCACAACTACATTTCCCATAAGGTAGTTTCTTAAAGGAGACTGTTCTCAATTCCTACATTAGCTATATACAGTTGGGACAGCACCTATGCAGTGTAGATTCAGAAATCCATCACGGCAGGTTGTGCCCAAAATGTCTGTCTGCCTACGCAGAGTTTATTTGGCCTTTTTCTACAGTTTCAACCAGCAGAGCATAGACAGCAACAGTATTGCCTATGGGTTAATTCCCACTTTTTTCCCTTGTGAATCCAGAAGGCTATCCCAGCCAAGGTTGAATCTCACATAACTCCCTGATACGGCCTGTCTCTGCTCGGTAAGATCATAGGCTAAAAGATCAACGGCTACTGAGATTATGGCAGTTTGCTGCACATGTCTTTACGTAACCTTATCTCTTATTCCTTCATCTCACTCTTTTTTATTTTGTTTGACAAGGCATCATAGGAGGGACCTGTAAAAGAATCATAATAAAAAAAAAACATCCTTGCAATTGTTTATACATGGCATCTACTTGACCCTGAGTCATGTAGGAGAGGGTTTAGGGCAAAAAGCTGTCATGCACATATTTTGCAAAGGGAGGGAAGACACTGAATCAGCACCCACCAATCAAAATAGCACAAATGGTGACTAAATGACGTGGAACATTTCCCAATAGACCTGTGGCAACCAAGCCTAAAAGCTTTCCCACCAAGATCTTAAGGTATCAAATTTCAAATCAAGGCCAAATTGTGTAAATTATTGAATTGGTGCTGGATAGTTCTGGATTCATGTGAAAGATTGAAACAACACATCCCTTCAAAACTTTCACAACCCTTATGCTGGCGAAGAAGCAAGTAATCAGTAGCAGCACGATTTTGCAAAATAGCTTTACGCAAAGCTGTAGCTCATGGTTAATTGCTGAAATAGCTAAAGAATTAGCATTAATTGTTTTTTACCAAATTACACAAAACAGCATTAATATTAAAATACCATGAGCAGCAAGTGCTGGAAACCCCACTATGAATATAGCCAATGCTACACATTCTACTTTATTAAGCAAAGCTATCTCAAAGTCACAAGTGATGTCTGAAATTGCTGTTTGGAAAGCAATACAGGAATTAACAAGCTAAAGCAACATTGCTTCACTAATATTAACTGGAATGTAATTAAAAGTTTCTTGACCATATATAAAAACCATCCTTGCAGGAACCAAACATAAGCAAAGTGAAAGGAAATCTCAAAGCTGTACAGTTGAACTAACATGAAGACAGTGAGGCTTTTTACTTGGAGATGTACAATTAACTTCTTTAGTGCACGTTGTATTCTCAGGAACTGCTACTATTGGAGTATACAAAGCAATTGCATCAGGGGGCGGATCATAGGCAGCCAACCCCAACTAGATACAGTCTGTTAGCTAAAGTTGTCATTCAATGGCAATCTACTCAGTGAAGTGTTGAATTACTGCAGGCGGGATACAAACAGGAACCAAGCATGGAGAAAGCAAATGTTCCATGTCACATGATTCAGATAAGCAAAAGACATCCGTGTGTGTGATGTTAGCTGCACCCATAGATTTTCGCTTCAGTCTCTGTTCAAAAGAGTTTTTGGGTGGAGATGACAGCAGCTATCGCTAAAGGGAAGCAATTAGGAATTAAAACACAAACAAATGATGACTAAGGAATTGGCAGTTACAAGTGCGAAAATGGCAGCGCATAAGTTCTCAGGGGTTTGTTCCACGTATTGTTGTTGCAGCATTGCTTGCGCTTTAGTGGTCAGGGTTTTTTCACATCACTGGACAGCTGGTCCGACAAGATCGTATTGGCCACTGTGCTGTCTATAAAGTCACCTTGTTCATCTCTAAAACTGGATTTGCGACTGGTACTGTGATATCCTTAGCTGGACAAACACTACGTGCTAAAATCCACAAAGACCTTGACTTCCGCCTTCCATCCTTCCAAGGTTGGAAAGTGAGGAGCCAGATTGTTAGGAGCAATATGCTGACTCTGTAAATTGCTTAGAGGGGGACTGTAAAGCACTGTAAGCAGTATATAAGTCTAAAATGCTGTTGCTATCAACTCTTCACAATCATGAAGATAGATTTTCCAGGGTGACCTTGAGCGTTGGACTTGGTCCACCAAAATGAAGTTCAGTGTGAGACAAGTAGGTCCTCCACTTAGGTAAGACGCAGGTACAAAATAAGCAGTAACCTTGTCACAGTAGTGACTGGGAGAGGAATCTAGGAACCCTGGTGGACCAAGACTTTAAGTGTGAGCCAGAAATATGCTGCAGCTCCCAAAAAAGCCAAAGCAGTCCTAGGCTGCATCAACCAAGGGATAGCATCAAGATCGCTCGGTCATAATATCACTCTATATTGCACTAATGAGGCCATACTTGGGGTTCTGCATCCAGTTCTGGTCATCAAGATACAGAAAAGTTGCTGAGTCCCCTAGAAAGAAGGCAGAGCAAAGCAACAAAGATGACAAGGAGTCTGGATGCTAAGTTGTAGGATAACCGACTAAGGGAACGTGTAGGCTTACTCTATGGAGAGAAGGCATAAGGGGTGGCACAATAGCCATCTTCCAATATTAAGGGCTGTCAACAGGGAAGAACAGGTTTGGTTTATTCTAGAGTAGCACCAGAGGGGAGCGGAGGAAGCAGTGGGTGGAAGCTGGTCACAAGGACATCCAACATGGAACCAAGGAAGAATTTTGTGACAGGGGAACAATTATTCAATGGAACAGCTTGACTCCCAGAGTTGTGGGTGCTCCATTAGTCTTGTCCTATTACGTTGCAAATGTGAGTTGACACTGGTTTGTTAATATAATTCTGGATCAATAGTGGTATATTAAGGAGGTATGTGATATTTGGTATATGACCAGGTTTTAGTATCTACCAAGGTACCAAGAATTGTGGATTTTTTTAAGTCATGGGTTAGATAAAAGAGTTACTGTATAATATTAAGGGAGAAATCTGCGACCTGATGTAACGAAATGGATGGATTTATGTTGTCTGCCAACACTAAACTCCCCCCCACTTTGCCAGACAAATTTTTTTTAAAGATATAGTAGAACCTTTGGGGATGTTTTCCTTCCCTCCAGCCAGCGGTGGGTTTCAACCGGTTTGCGGCGGTCCCTGCGAACAGTTGGTCGGCGAACCCGGAAGTAAGTAACTTCCGGAACGGCGAAGGGCACGCCCGCCTGTCGGCGGTCCTTACCCAGTTTTGACGAGTTCTGCGCTTCCACGCATGCACAGGATGCATACAGCGCCTGCGCGATCCTCCAGGAGCAGCTGGAGCGTCGCACAGACGCTAGTACTCATGCGTGCACCGCGCGCAGTGCACGAGGACGCCGCCGGCCCCGTTCCAACCGAACTGGTTGGAACAGGGCAAGAAACCCCACCCCTGCCTCCAGCCCCTCCTTCCTTCCCCCATTTTTCTATGATTCATGCATTTCTATTTTTAGGCAGTTTGCATAATACAATTGCTTTAAAGTGAGCACTTTTTAATTGGCAAATATCTCTTTATTCCCAGATAAGTAATTTCCCAAGTTCCTTAGATCATAGTTTCTTAAAGGAGACAGTTCTTAATTCCTACACTAGCTATATACTTCTGGGGCAGCATAGACCCAATATTGATCAGGTTCACAGCATGCAGAAAAGCAAGTTTTATCTCTTTCATTCTGGCTTCATTCTTCATCAGAATTGCACCCTTGGGCTGCAGGTATCAATGCATTTTCTTAGTTTAACATGAATCCCAGAGAGCTGGGTCAAGTTTTGATCTCTATGACAGCTGGGGAGGAAGCATTAAGGTTCCCTCTGTGGTTGTGGGATTGTAAAAAAGAAATCGACTTATTAAAGTGTCAGTGTGGTTCCGGTGGTGTATTTAGCCACAGTAACCTCAGTCCCCAGAGGGGATTCAGAACTTGTGTATCAAAGGAAAGCAGATGCCTGAGTTGAAAAATTTCAGACGGAACTGAAATAAAGTGACATGGCGGTTTTCACATTTTCTTCTGTTGTGGCATCCCCATGGTCACATGATCCAAATTCCGACAATTGGTAACTGATTCTTATTTGTGGGGATTGCAGTGTCCTGGGGTCATGTGATCCCCTTTTGCAACCTTCTGACAAGCAAAGTCACTTGGAAGCCAGTTGTGATACGATGGTGGATATGGTGGATGTTACCATCCATCCATAATTAGATCACCCTTTGGTTGCTTTGGAGCTGTTGCTCCCAGCTTGCAAAAGTAGGATATTTTAGGAACTAGAGGACCTGAGACCTTCCTGATGTTGGTGGGTTTTAGTCAAAGATTGGGATTCAGTTTGGAATTACATGGTAACTACCGTACATCAAAACCTCTTATTTCTCCATTCTTTCCATCTCTGCAGATAGCAGTTTCAAGTGACCATGTGATTCCTCGAACAGAATCTTAAATTCTATCAGTCTGACAATTTTTTAAAGGATCCATGCCCATCGTGGTTAATTAAGATTTGCAAGGTCATGGTGTGTGTTTGGATCTATGTGAATGTTTCTTTGTGTGAAGGGATGGTGTTATTTGCCCTGAATAAGATAGTGACATGAACTCTCTTTAAAAAGGTATGGATGGATCTGATGGTCCTAGGCAATTTTTGTCCAGTCTCCAACCTTCTGTTAGGAAAATAATTTGAAGGTAACATTTGTGAGTCCATTTGTGAATGACCTCTGACAGATCCCAAGTGGGAGTGGTACAACAATCCAGACTCTTCTTGGTCTCTCAGTAACTTTCAGTACTATTGACTATAGTATCCTTAATCTACAGGATTAAGAGTGGGAGGCACCATGTTGAATGATTCTCCATTCTCCTTTCACTGAGCCGAGGTGGCGCAGTGGTTAAATGCAGCACTGCAGGCTATTTCAGCTGACTGCAGTTTTGCAGTTCTGCAGTTCGGCTGTTCAAATCTCACCGGCTCAGGGTTGACTCAGCCTTCCATCCTTCTGAGGTGGGTAAAATGAGGACTGGATTGTTGTTGGGGGCAATATGTTGACTCTGTAAACCGCTTAGAGAGGGCTGAAAGCCCTATGAAGCAGTATATAAGTCTAACTGCTATTGCTATTGCTCTTAGGTGGGTTGTAATCAGTGTTGGCAGGGAGTGGGGGGATGCAAGATTTTGCCTCCTTATCTGAAGGGTATATCAGGGCTCATTGTGTCCTGTTTAAAACCCACTAAAAACAGTAGGTGAGACTCTTTCCTGGACCAGGATTTCTTTCTCACAGTCACTCATGCTTTAATCGCATGACATGTGGACTATGGTATTTGTAGTTGGCCTTGAAGATCTCTTGGAAGTTGTGAGGCAGCCACATGGACAATTATGGACATCCCTCAGAGTGTCCATGAGTTATCTCTTCTGAATAAGCTACGCTGGTTGCTGGTGTGCTTCTAGGTGCAATAAAAGAACAGGTTGCAATCTGAATGGCATATGGCCTTGTTTTTTTTTTTTTTGTTTATACTTCGCATTTCTGAACTGACCATCTGTAGGAGATGACTAGGCTGAGTCAGAGAGAGAGATCAAATGTGTCATAAGTCATGAGTCCCTGTGCACCCTAAGAGAGATCTAAGTTCAGCCCACTTTGAATACCTTCTTAATTCCTACTCATTTCCTTTGACTATTAGTTGCCCAGATTCTTCTAGAGAACTAAAACTTGCAAGAAATCTTTATACACCAACACTGATGTTTCCTAAACTCCACTGAAGATGTTACTTATCCTGGTAACAAAACATTCAGAAACAAACCCACAACCTCGGAGATCGAACGCTCACCCTCATCCTAAACCCAAGCAACAGATATTCACCATTATCTCAAACAAATGGTTGTAAGTCAAGGACTAGTTGTAGTGCTGCTCAACTTCCAGCCAGTCATTTTGTAAACATCACTTCAAGTGGAACTTTAAAATAATATTGCAGGATCCAATCTGGGTTGGTCACAGGGACCAGAAGTTTTGTCTTCCAAGCTTACGTACTCGTGCTGAAACTCACATGGTGGCTGATCCAGATTTGACCCTGCAACATCATTCTTGGACACATATATTTACTTTCATTTGTATTAAAATGATATGTTATGAAATGGCTGTACCAACTTCTCAATTAAGGCTCGTCTCAATATTTAAATCTATAGAACAACTAGATGGAACAGCAAGTTGCTTGGAGAATTGCAAGCAGCTGATATAGTTGGATCAGCTGGATCAGTCAGCTGGTTAGGAGAGCAGCAATGAGGAACCTGACCACAAAGCTTACCCATTCCACTCTGTCACTTGAAATAGCTCTTTCATTTCACCTAATTTCAGGGTCAGCCCTGGTTATGGTGGCTTTGGTGGCTGTAGGTAACCTGGATGTGAAGAATGTTAGTGTATAAGCTAAATGTATATGAAATGGAGGAGCTTCACCAAACTGAAATACAGGTAGTCTCGACTTACAACAGCTCATTTGATGACCATTCAAAGTTACGACAACACTGTAAAAAGTGACTTATGACTAGTTTTCACACTGATGCACCCCCACAGTCATGTGCTCAAAATTCAGACACTTGGCAATTGATTCACATTTATGATGATTGTCCAGGGATCATGTGATCCCCTTTTGTGACTGTCTCACAAGCAAAATCAATGGGAGAGTTAACAATGGTTAACTCTTAACAATGGTTTGACTAATTTAACAACTACGGTGATTCACTTAACAACTGTGGCAAGAAAGTTCATAAAATAGGACAAAGTCACCTAACTAATGTTTCACTTAATGACAGAAATGTTGGGCTCAATTGCAGTCGTAAGTCAAGGATTACCTGTAAAGCTAAGCTGAGCTAAGGTCTATCTTGAAAAGCAGTGTTTCAGGCACATAAATGTGAGGAACTACTCAATTCAGAATGACTCAACGTTCAGCCTAACTACACCCAAACCAACCAGCCACTTTTTGGTTTGCTGCAGTTTACGGAATCAGGTTCCTTTGATTTGTGGCTCAGAAAAGACTTTCTCAGATTAATTGCTATATAACCACATCAGAGGCTTTGATAAGTACAAGAGACATTCTCTATTCCTTTCTTTGGTGGAGGATATTTACCTATCTTGACTAAGCCTCTGGGATTTCCTGGTGATCTCCTAGTCACAAATCTACTTTGATTAGCTTTCTGGGATTAACCAAGATCGACAACATGCACTTATTCTGGCTAAATTTTGTGATAGAATGGGGATTTTGAAATTACTGGAGAAAAAAAATCCACTTAAGTTTTTTGCAGAACTATAACTACCACTGTGAGAAAAATATCTGACTTTTTTGGATGAAAAGTCCTAAACCATGTTAAACTTCCCATGATAGAAAGAATTGATCCTGGTCAAGTTTAAATAAATAGTTTCAGCACACCAGCAAAATGTGTCTAGACCTAAGCACCAAGCAGAGAAAACTCTACATGCATAACTGGGAGTCAATTTGTCTGAAACAAACAAACAAGAAACAAAGAACAGATTTTTTCTTTGTGACACTTCTGTGTTCCCCTAAAAATGAGCTGTGGTGGCGCAGTGGTTAGAATGCAGTATTGCAGGCTAAATCTGCTGAAGTTCAGCAGTTCAATTCTCACCAGCTCAAGGTTGACTCAGCCTTCAATCCTTCCAAGGTTGGTAAAATGAGGACCCAGTTTGTTGGGGGCAAAATTGTTTACAAAGGACTATAAAGCACTGTGAAGTGGTATATAAATCTAAGTACTGTTCCTGCGGTGATGTCACTTCCACGAGGGCTAAGAAATAGTAGCTCTACTAGTTTTCCTCAAGTTTCTGTTGTAAAGATCCTGAAGAAGGATGAACTGAACCTGGAGGGATCAATAGGAGAGAGGAGAAACCCGGGTGCCGAAGGAGGAAGCAAGCAACTTCCCTATCGGATAAGGGAAAATCCTTTGAAATCACTGGAGAAGAAATCAATGTCCATGGCCAATTTTGGGTGGTGACTACCGCACATGAGGGAGAGAAAATAGCAACACAGCAGCATTGGTGAGAATATTTAAAACTACTAAAATGGTATAAATTCTATTAAAGACTCATTGAGCTAGAACGTCAAAGCTTTGAAACTTGCTGGATACAGCTTAATATCGGCAGCTACAAGAAGAGGGAAAGCAAGAAATTTCCTATAGCAATAGAAGGTTTGGAGTGACTTGAGAACAGAACTAGATAAGGAGAGATTTGGAAAATAAATAGAAATTGGAGCCAGACAAAATAGTGACAATTTTGAAAAAGAGGAAAGAACTATTTTGGAATACCCGAGAGAAAGTGAAATATAGAAAAGCAAATATTGGACTTTTCGGAGGAAAAAGAAAAACCCTATATGAAAGAAAAGTAACAGCTACATCTATTGGAGAAAGAAATAAGAATTAAATAACAATATACAGTATACAGGATTGCTGATGCAATCTGGAAAAAGATTTTGTTTTTTGTGATCTCTGAAATCTGATTTAAAAAATAGAAGGAGAACATTGAAAGAAGAAATATAAATATAAACTGAACTGTAGTGAGATAAAAGATTGTTAAATGGTATTGAATCATATTATATTTGGAAGAGATTGGGTAGAGGATATATGAACTATTTATTGGTAATACTTTAAAATTATCAATGTTATAAATAGATGACATAATATTATATAAGAAATAAAATTAAGGAATTATTAGCCTAAACATATTGTTTACTGAGAGAATAGTAAAAAAAAATAGTAATATAGTGTTGAAGTGGGGATGCTAGTTTGTAATTATTAAAGAGATGATATAAGATTGCATAGTCAATCAAATTAAGGAAGTGTTAGGTTAAATATATTCAATATTGTATGAATATTGTGTGGATTGACTTGCATACTAACCCGAATATATAGAAATTAAGTTGTTAGATTGTAGGATTGAATGATACTGAATTGAACTGAAATGTGCATGTAAGAGGGGAAAGTTCAAAGATTGAAGGGGCTGGTATAAGAGAGTGGAAACAAGCAGTGGGCATAGAGAAGTATATGTTATTGTGGGGAAAAATTGTAAGGAAATTAAAATAAAAAATGACAAGTACAACAACAATTAGTAAAACGAATAGAAAGGCAACATCCAATCCAACATCAGCAACATCTTCACCCTCAAATCAGTGCACAATTGAGAGCACACTGGGTATAGAGAAAGCGAGCTCAACAACGAACCTTCAGTGTATGCAAGATGCATTAGCAATGATACAAGAAACAATGCTAAAAACACAAGAAACAATTACAAAAACACAAGAAACAATTATAAAAAAATCACAAAGAACCTAGGAGAAATCATGAAGAAATTAAACTAGAAATGGGAGAAATGAAGAGTGAGATTAGAAGAATAGATGATAGGGTAGAGAAAATACAAAGTAAAAATAACAAACAATGAACAAAAAATTCAAAAAGTAGAAACAAAGGTAGAAAAAACGGAGAAGAGAATAGAGATGGTAGATGAAAAGCTGACCACACTAAACAGACAATTAGGGGGGAAATAGTGTTTTTGGAACTCGAAAAAGCTGGCTTCTTTCTGCATTTTCAAAATATAGTAGAAGAAAAGGAGGAGCATTTAGGGGAAACAATTACAGAGATTGTTGTGAATATATTACAAAAAAACAAACAAGAAATGAGAAGGGACATAGACAAGGTGTATAGAATCCACACAAATTATGCCAGGAGACACAGGCTCCCAAAAGAAATCCACGTACGCTTTACTAGAAAATCGGTAAGAATGAAGTATATAAGAAAGTGAGAGAAGAACAAATAACATATAAAGGAAAAGAGATACGAATCCTGAGACAAATCCTGAAAATAGTGAGAGACCAGAGAAGGCAATATCAATTCCTTATACAACAACTAATAAGGTACAATGTAATGTTCAGAGGGAATGATGCTTACCTGGCAGGATAAAAGACACAGTCGAGAAAGCACATGAGTTCTTTGAACATCATTTCACCGCTGAGGAAGAACAAGAAAGTAAAGAGGAACCAGAGAGTAGAAGTCAAGAAGAACAGTCAGTTGAAAACAAGGAGGAAGAAAGAGAACAAAGAAGAAGACAGAAAAGAGAACAAATAAAACAAGAAGGTAGTAAAATAGGAATAGAGACAAGAAATGCAAGGAAACTAAGTGTGGCATACAAATAACACAACGGAACAAGAAATTAAGTTACTCTCACTAAATATAAATGGATTAAACTCACTGGAAAAGAGAAGGCAAACTTTGACTAGATTATAAAAAGTGAATATGGACATAGTATGCCTTCTATAGGTACATATTAAAAACCAATATAACAAACTACTAGAATATCCAAAGTTAGGAAAATTATTTACAACGTTAGCACAAAAAAAGAATTGCAATATACATCAAAGAATGGATAAATGCAAAAAGAAATATGCAGATGAAAAGGGGAGGATTTTAATGTTAGCAATAGAAACAGAACCAAGAAAAATTCTTCTCACAGCAATATACGCCCCCCAAAAAAAACTCAAAAAGAATTTTTCAAGAAGATCCACCAAAAAATAACGGAAACAGAGTATGAGGATATATGTCTAATTGGTGGCTTCAATGCTATAACAGATATCAACAATGACTACAAGAGTAACAAAAGAAATAAGAAAAAAATGAATGCTATCATTTTCAAAATGGTGCAGGAATTGAGCCTGAAAGATGTATGGAGAGAAAGGAATATAGGAAACAAACAATTTACATATTATTCAAACCCCCACAAATCATGGTCAAGGATAGATATGATTTGGTCAACTCAATAATTGAGAAGAGATACAGAACAGATTGAAATAATGACAAACACCTGGGTGGATCAGAACCCAATAAAAATAACATGGAAAGGACCAAAAAAGAAAAAGATGGTCAATGAATCCAAGAATAGTGAATGATAAAAATATATAAAAATGATAGAAAGAGAATTAAAACTTTCCTATGAAGTAAATAAGAAAGAAAAAACATGGTTACAAAATTTATGGGATACTACAAAAGCTTTTACAAGAGAGTTGACAATAGCGTATTTGGCAAGGAAAAACAAGGAAAAGAGACAAAAAACAAGAAACATTAGAGAAAGAACTTAAAGAATTAGAAATTGCCCTTCAAAAACCCCCACAAGAATCAAAAATAAAGGAGAAAAAAGAACTAATAAAACACAAATTAAATGTGATGACACAAGAAGAGATGGCCCCCCCAAAAAATCAAATTTGCAAAACAAAACTATTTTAAAAATGTGAATAAACTTGGAAGATGGTTAGCAAACAAATTGAACAAAGAAAAAGAAAAAAGAATAATACATCACTTACATCTTTTCATCTTGAAAGGGGAAACATACAATACTGGAAAGAGGAAAAAAATAGTACAGAAATTTTTCGAGAATCTGTACAGCAAAGAAAATATATTACGAGACAATATCGAACAATGCTTAAATACAAGGAATCTAAATGAAATTGAAGAAGAGACAAGATAAATGCTAAACAAAAAAAAACACAGTGATAGAATTAAAGAAAGCATTGAAGAGACAAAAAATAATAAAACACCGGGCCCAGAAAGTATGCCTGTAGAATTTTATAAAGCCATGCAAGAGCAGACAAAAACAGTGAATTTAGACTTATTTAATGAAGCACTTATAGAAGCAAAGTTACCAAAATCATGGAGGGAAGCATATATAACATTGATATCCAAAGAGGATTCGGACCATCAGCAAATAAAAAATTACAAGGTTTTATACAAGGGAGACAGATGAAAAGTAATGTTAGATTAATTATTAATGCATTAGAATATTTGGGAAAGAACAACCAGATCCCTGCTGCGTTTATATTTTTGGATGCTGAGAAGGCCTTTGATCGAGTTAACTGGCAATTTCTGCTGAAGATAATGCAAAAAATGCAGATAGGAGATAATTTTTTACAGTCAATTAAAGCAATATACCAACAGCAAACAGCACAAATCATAGTCAATGGAAGTTTAACAGACTATTTTCAAATTGGAAAAGGTACAAGACAGGGCTGTCCTTTGTCCCCATTATTGTTTATTATAACTTTGGAAGTATTGTTGAATAAAATACGGGGCTTGGATGGTTTAAAAGGGATCAAGATTAGGCAGCAAGAATATAGAGTCCGCGCTTTTGCGGATGATTTGGTCATAATATTGGAACAACCGCAGGAATCCAGTACGGTTTTAATGAATACGATTAATCAATATGGTCAAGTGTCGGGCTTTAAAATAAACTTAGGAAAAACCAAAATATTAGCTATAAATATGAATATTAAACAAAAGGAAGAATTAGGAGTGATGCTAGGATGTGAGGTAGTTAAAAAAGTCAAATATCTTGGAGTTAACATTTTAACTTCAAATGGGAGATTATATAAGCATAATTATGAACCACTTTGGCATAGCATACAGACAGAGATGAAAAAATGGGAGAAATTGCACTTATCTTTGCTGGGTAGGATAGCGGCAGTGAAAATGAACATTTTACCAAAATTTTTATTTCTTTTCCAAATGTTACCTATACTTAAAAAAGATGCGAACCTTTTAGAATGGCAGAAGGGTATCAACAAATTTGTGTGGGCAGGAAAGAAGCCGAGGGTAAAGATGAAAATAATGCAAGATGTACGTGAGAGAGGAGGATTGAAACTACCTAATTTAAAACTATATTATGATGCAGTGGCATTATCTGTAATTAGTGATTGGACTCATTTAACCAATGATAGAATATTGAATATTGAGGGACACGATCTGGTATTTGGTTGGCATGCTTACCTGTTATTCAACAAAAAATTGGATAAGAATTTTAAAAGTCATATTTTAAGAAATGCTTTATTGCGGGTTTGGAAGAAATACCAATATAAATTAAATGACAAGATACCCATGTGGGCAATTCCTAGACACGCAATTGAAAATATGAATACAGCACAAAAACAGGACAGAATTACTTACAGACAGCTTCTTACCTCGGAAAGGGGGGTATTACAATTAAAATCTTTAGAGGTATTAAAAGAGGAGAAGGTAGTTCAAACATGGTTCCAGTATGGGCAATTACAGGCTAGGTGGAAAATAGATCAAAAAATTGGTTTTATCCAAGTTGAGGATAATCTGTTTAAACAAATAAGAGATCAAAGCTTAATGCATATAAAGAGGATATATAATGTATTAATACAGATGGATTCGGAAACAGAATTAGTTAAAGATTGTATGATAAAATGGGCTCAAAATATTGAGGAACCAATAATGTTGGATACATGGGAAAGAATCTGGGTAAGAAATGTGAAATTTACACAAGCTCAAAATCTGAGAGAAAATTTTTACAAGATGTTCTATAGATGGCATTTAGATCCTAAAAGTTGGCTTCTATGTATCCGAATGTACAGCCTAAATGTTGGAGGTGTGGTTCTCTCGATGCTACATATTATCATATATGGTGGACCTGCCAAAAGGTTAAGGCATTTTGGATAAAAATATGGTGGGTCATGCAAAATGTTTTTAAAAGAAGGATAAAGTTTATTCCTCAGTTATTTTTACTAGGTATATGTACTGACTTTACAGTGGTAGAGACCAATTTGATTCTGCACCTGATAACTGCAGCAAGACTGTTGGTGGCGCAATATTGGAAGAAGGAAGACTTGCCTACAATCCAAGAATGGACATTGAAAGTAACAAACTTAGCCGAAATGGCTAAAATATCGGCATATCTCAAAGATCATTCAAATGAGATATATAAACGAGACTGGAAAAAATGGATTGACTATATACAAAATAAATACGGGACTAAGAAATTCCAGTTAGCCTATGCTTAAGATCAGAAATGATTTAAACTGTTAAAAGTCAGTTCAGTAAGAAGAAGCTAAGGTCAATCTAGAATGTCATTAATTTCTTTATTTCTTTTTTCTCAATAGATTTTAGACTGTGTTAGTTAAAAATCCATACCGTGTACGGGTTCTGGGAAGTCGGGGGGGGGGAAGGAGGAGGGGGGGTGGGGGGGTGGAGGGAGGGAGGGGTACACACAACAAAAAAAATTGTACTTCAATGTCTTAATGATTGACAAATGATGACATATTTGTGTTTTTTTTTTAAAGAAAAATAAAAAAGTTCTGTTTAAAAAAAAACAAATAAAAAATTACAGACCAATTTCTTTACTACACGCAGATTATAAAATCTTTACATCAATAATGGCAGAGTGAATTTAAAAAATATTAAATGAAATTATCCACACAGATCAAAATGGCTTCTTCCCAAAACGTCAGTTTAAAAACAATATGAGGATAATTATAAATACACTAGAATATTATGAAGAGAATCTGGAAAAACAAATTGCACTGGTCTTTTTAGATGCCCAGAAGGCCTTTGATAAGTTGAGTTGGCATGTCTTTATATGCCAATTAAAAATGAGATTTGGAGAAAAAATTATTAAAATGATAGCATTAATTTATTTGGCCCAGATAGCAAAAATAATAATAAATAGTGATACTACAGAAGAACTTAAGGTATGGAAAGAAGTGAGACAGGGTTGTCCATTATCACCTTTATTATTTATCCTATCACTGGAAGTTCTAATAACAGAAATTAGAAACAATCAAGAAATAAAGGGATTAAAAATTAAAAGAGGAATATAAAACACAGGCATTTGTGGACGATATGGTATTCATATTAGAGGATCCATTAAAACCAGCAATTAAATTAATCCAAAAAATAGAGGAATTCGGTAAAGTAGCTGGACTTAATAACAACAAAACAAAGATCATTACAAATAATTTTACTAAAATACAAGAGCAAGAATTAGAGGAAAACATGGGAATGCAAATAGCAAAAAAAGTAAAGTACCTAGGAATTTGGCTGACAGGGAAATGCTCAACAATTAAAGAAGATAATTATGTTGAAACGATTCAGAAAATTGAGAAAGATCTGAAAAATTGGAGGAAACTACAAATATCCTTAACAGGAAGAATTGCCATCATTAAAATGAATATACTACCAAAATTTTTATTTTTATTTTAAGTGGTGCTGATTAGTCTAGGGAATTTTTTTTTACATAGATTTAAACAAATTAATTGCTCAGTTTATTTGGTCATGGAAAAAAACACGAATTAAATTAAAATTGTTACAAGACAGTAGAGAAAGAAGAGGATTTGGACTTCCCGATTGGGAGCTTTATTACCAAGCAGCAGCAGCTCTCACCTGGATAAAGGACTGGATGAATTTAAAAACAGAAGATTATTAACAATAGAAGGTTACAATTTGGAATTGGGTTGGAACGCCTTTATCTGGAATGGGAAAGACAAGATTCATAGCTATTTCCAAAAACATTTAATTAGAAAAGCTCTACTACAAACATGGTTAAAAATCAAAACAAAACATTACAATAAAATCCCAACCTGGCTATCCACCATGGAAGCTCTGATATAACTGAACGTATTGGACATAAACATAAGGTGACCAGATTTTCAGATTGGTAAAGGGGGACACCTTTGACCGGGGCGGGGGGGGGGTGTTTGATTAAAAATTTTATACGGAACAACAAAATTTTTCATACAACGCAAAAATAGTATTGTAATATTTTTTTTATTTCAACATAACTATAATTTACAAATATAAATTGTAACTGTTGCCAAACTTCAAAATTTTGATCACATGACCACGAGGATGTTGCAACGGTCGCTAAGTTTGAAAATGGTCGCTAAGTGTGAAAAATGGTCATCAGTCACTTTTTTCAATGCCATTGTAACTTTGGTCACTAAGCCCATTATACCACCTTCCTTACCACAGTTCTTAACTGAATAACTGCAGCTGGTATTTTGTATTTTGGATAGAATCTTTTTTAAAATAGCCCAAGACAATTTAAAAAAAGAATCCACAAGAATAAATTGAAGTAAAACATTTCAAACTATTCTACACAGAATAAATTGAAGTAAAACTATTTTTAAAAATTCTATGCACAATATATTTCAAAGTATTGTGCATAGAATTTTTAAAAATAGTTTCACTTCAATTTATTTTGGATAGAATCTTTTTTAAAATAGTCTAAGACAATTTAAAAAAAGAATCCACACAGAATAAACTTCCCATTCCCCTCCTGACATCAGTAGACCTGAACTTTGGAACATTCCAAGTGATTCTTTAATGTCAATAAAGAGTGAAAGTTTTCTGCATCTTATTGCTGCCATGTGAACAGTTCTTGGAGTTTAGTGGCCTGGACATGATGCTCCAAGTCTGAGGGATCCTAAGAGGAGTTAAAGTGGCAGAGGATGGCAGTGAAAAGGAAGGAACGAGCAAGGGTAGAATTGCTAACCCCAACCCCTCACAGGTGTGCCTACCATCTCCTTCTCCAGTATCATTCCTGAATCAGTGGTCACTTGAGGACTTATTGCATAGATTGGCAGCACAGAGATCTTTGTGGTCCTGATGACCTCCTTATTGATTACTGCTGGCTGATCTCTTTTTCTTCCCCTCTTCTTCTAACATATGTTCCATCAGAGCTGTTTAGACTGGCCTTTCAGTCTATAGGTTTGCCATCACTGAAAGATCTTCGGCTCTTGTAATGGTATGTGGGAGACAGAAGGAAGAGCTGCATCTAGGGCAATGGACGGATAAGCAACAATTTAGCCCTCAGAAAGAATATATGTGAGACAAATGTCTCAGAAGGGACCCTTCTTAGTTTCTTGAGTTGTAAAGGCAACAGGGGGGAAACGTACTAATAAGGGAGAATATTTGTAGTTCATGGTTGACATGAGGGGTTCTTGGTGCTCTCCATCTTGGTTGTTTTCTTGCAGACGTTTCATTATCCAAATTATTACTAATCAGTATCAGCACTGATGATGTAACCTAGTTTGGATAATGAAACATGTGCAAGAAAACCATCATGCTCAGTGAACATCAATAACCCCTCATGTTGGGGCGGAGCCTGGATGCCGTGACGTGACAACGTGCGATCTCAAAGCTCTGAGATCACACTCGATACTTTTATTGCTGGGGGGTTCTAACGGACATAAATCATCCAGAAGAGATGATGAACAGGAAGATTACATCTTGCTGATCTCAGGGATATCGCAAAATCTCCGAGAGAGCAGGTTTAAAGTCTTCATCTGGCAGTAAAAATTCCAGACTTTTAAGGCTGACAAAGTCAGGGCAATTTGAAGGAAAAGTTTTTCAGCTGGTAAGAAAATCTTATTGTTTAAAGAAAAACGGACTAGTACAATGGTTATGAATAAAATTTTAGAAATAGCGGAAATGAATAGATTGACAATGCTGATTAACGAAAAAGAAGACACAGACTTCTACAAAGTCTGGAAGAAATTATACAAATGGTTTGATAAGAAAGACAATGAGAATTAAGATATAAAATGAGATAGCTGATTAACCTAAAATGACTTAAGCAACAACTTAAATATACAATACACAAAGACTAAGTGACAAATGAGAGAAGAAATGTATTAAAGGTGAGAATTCACCTACAAGTAATATCATTAGACCACAGTGTTGGAAAAACTTGATGATCTGATAGGAAAAATCTGTTATAAATACCTGCATGGAATTAGTAACCTAGTCTTATACTAGGCAAGGTGAGATGAACTATGTGAGATGAACAGCGCCGTCTGCGCTGTAAATATATAAAGAGTTTTATCTCTTTTTTGTATTTTGTAAATCTTGCCTTTTTTATAACTTTCAATTAAGAAAAAAAAAAGAATCAGGTCACCCCCTGAAAAGGAAAATATGTAAACACAACAATGGAAAGAGGGGATGGAGGGAGGAGTAGAAGGAAAGATAGGAAGGGGGGGAGAAAGGAGAGGAAAAGGAGAGAGGGAAAAGCAGAGGAAGAAATGGAGGGAATGCAAGAGTAGGAGAGAGGGGAGGAAAGGGAAGAAGAGGGGAAGAGCAGAGGAGAGGAAGGGGAAGGAGAGAAGGGAAAGGAGAGGAGGAAGGAAGGAGAGAAGAAAGGAGGAAAGGAAGGAGGGAAGGAAGGAGGGAGGGAAGTAAGGAGGAAAGGAAGGAGGGAAGGAAGGAGAGAAGGAGAGAAGAAAGGAGGGAAGGAAGGAGGGAAGGAAGGAGGAAAGGAAGGAGGGAAGGAAGGAGGGAGGGAAGTAAGGAGGAAAGGAAGGAGGGAAGGAAGGAGAGAAGGAGAGAAGAAAGGAGGGAAGGAAGGAGGGAAGGAAGGAGGAAAGGAAGGAGAGAAGGAGAGAAGAAAGGAGGGAGGGAAGGAGGGAGGGAAGGAGGGAAGGAAGGAGGGAAGGAGAGAAGGAGAGAAGAAAGGAGGGAAGGAAGGAGGAAGGAAGGAGGGAAGGAAGGAGGGAGGGAAGGAGAAGTAGGATTGTTGTAAAATAAGATGGGTGTATGGGATGGTAAGAAAGCAATCTCAATTATATTGTCAATTGTAGGAGAGAAAAATTATTATAAATACATATTATTAACAACAGTTATGAGATTATATAATTGTGAATGTATATATGAGAAATAAAAAATTTAAATAAAAAAAATTAAATAGAAAAATGGACTGTTTAAAATTTTTTAAAACTATTTAAATTAAAGAACAGAAGAACTTAGCGGCGATTTTGATCTTTCTAATGGTTTTGGACAGTGGTTATCTTACTTTTTAAATGTTATTCACATGGATTGATTCTAAGTAAACCCTTTCAAATGGATAGATTACTCCAACATTTCTTCTCTGTAAACTGGCTGTAAGCTAATTGACTACAATTAGACTGTTTACATCTTGACACTTTTATTGCTTGGCTGTTCTAGCTTAAGATCTGATAAGATTGTACAGCTGTTCCTTTTGTAATCTGCTTTCACTTGCGAATGTTTCAGAGCTTTTAAGAAAAAATACAACTGCGTATAAACATGGCGTCTCTTCAAGCGTCTCTCCAAGCAATACTTTCAGCTTTGAAGAGGGTCTTTGATACAGAGGACAGAATTCAGAGAAAATTCGATTATTTGGTATTTTTGGCAACAAATTCTGAGGATCAAACACAAAATAAGATGGAAATTCAAAAAATTGAAATGGAAAATGGAGATAAAGAATTTGAGCTTGTTGATATTCGTGACAATTGGTTTATTTCTGAGGGAGGAAAGAATGGAATATTTGAAGAGGAGTTAAATGGAGAGACAATTTACTTCAAAGGACAGAGCATAGAAGGAAAGAAAATATCAAAGAATTTGGGGACTATGACATACTATTTGTAAAACATTTGATACCACTGCTGAGAATTAAAGACAAGCTGTTAAAGGAAACAAAAAGAGGGCGTCAACATTATATGAGAGATACCACAAACAAGAAGGTGCAAAGATTTCTTCGTATGGACTCATTCAAAAACATGCTTGGAGAATTGGATCCACAAATGGCAGCAGATATAAGACTGTTCGGTTATTGGAGATATACAGGTTGATAGATGGAAGAGTGTAATTTAAAATTCGCTAAACCTAGTTAAATCCATTGGTAATAGGTATAGTTAAATAAAAATTGATAATGATAGTAATGTATATAATGTTGAGCCGTTAGGATAAGTAATAATTGGATATGAGAAGGGAAGGTTAGAAATATTTTTGGACTATATATAAAGATTATTAATAACAATAATAATTATAATAAAAAAACAAAACTATATACAGCTAAATTTTATCTAATAGGGGGAAAATGCTATGATATAGGATATAGTTAAATAAACAAAGGACAATAATAATAAATTATATACATGGAGGATTAGAAAACCTGGTATTAAATATTATGGATGTTTAGCTAAAACAGGATATGAGGACTTAATGTTAATGGAGGATTTTATAAATAAGTAAATGAAATGCCAGCATGTAGTTATGGATTGAATCTTGGTATACTTAAGGATGAAGGATGTTTAAATAACTGTAGTCAAATAAAAGTGGAGGTATGATGATGTCAATATAGTAAATATTTGAGTTAAGATATTTGAATTAATATGAATTATATTTGATGACGGTGGAAGAGATGCACAAAAGCATTTTGTAACCAGCTGATATACTTTTTACAATATGTTTGTTTTGAAAATAAATAAATAAATAAATATTTTTTTTTAAAAAATAACCCTTCATGTTAACCCTGAGCTACAATATTCTTTATTGGTGCCACATATGGGTATTAAATGCTTCAGAAAATACATGGGAAAATATATGGGAAATATTTGCCTGCAGGGACACTTCCACCAAGGAACAAGTTTTCTTCCTGAATGGACACCTATGAAAGAATCTCTGAGGCCACCCCCTCCAACACTAACAGGGCAAATCACTAGAATATAAACTGAGAGCAAACCCCACTCCTTACTAGCACTGATGATGTTACTGTTAGATATCGCCCCCCCCCCCCACTGACAGTGGTTTCCACCAAGGTCCTCTGTTCTGGTGGGAACAGGGGTTTAATCCCATTGGTCAAGAGGTCTGACAGATCCCTTTAAGAGGGGTTGCTGTCCGACCCAGCTCCACTGGATGTTTTCCTATTTGCAATAAAGAGCTGTTGTTACTGAAGCTTTTGTGTGCCTATCCATTACCTGATCTAACACTGGTGATGAAACTGGGATAGGAAGGCAACTAGGCGAACAAAATGAGCAAAGAGATTCTGCAGGTGACCTCCAGTCGTGCCAGCAGATGGCGTCTTAGGTGAGGGTCCCTTATGCTGCAAATGAACTGCTCCACCAAGTTATCATCCAGGTCCGCAAATTCACACTGGATCACTGCCATGCACAGAGACTGTAGGAATTGGCTGACAGTCTCTGCTGGGTTTTTTACGCATTGGCGAAATGCGTAGCAGCGGGCGATCCGAGAGGGAATGGGAGCATAGTGGTTCCTCAGTTTGGTCATTAATGTCTCCCAGCTTAATTGATAGACAGGCAGAGGAGAGGCTAGGTCTCTAGCGGAGGTGAACATCGCCGGACCACAGCAGCTGAGGAAAAAACTGCACTTTTCCTCAGGTGGCAGGTTGTAGTTATTTGAGGCGATTAGGGTAGCACTCGAAGCGCTCCAGGAACCTGGCCCACGACTCGCCAGAGGTTCCAAACGGGCGAATGGAGGCAGGGCTGCCATCTCGAGTCTCGTGAGGCGAGGAAGCAAAGCGAAAAAAATAGATGGAAAAAGTTTAGAGGATATTCACGGCCTTGCGGTTGACAGTCTTCTCGCTCGTCTTAGGTAGACGTTCAGTGGAATCGCCGGTATCCCACCCTCGTCGCCAGTTTTGAAGATTGACGGAAGGATGAGGCAGGAGCCAGGACTGTAGAATGATCAACAGCTTTATTACAGGTTAGAACTATGAGAAGGCGATTCAGCACCTTCCCTGCTTGACAGCTATTTATACAGAGCTGTCAAGCAGGGAAAGCCAATAAATGCGCCCCTAATGGCCCACGTTTACCCAAGCTGCACCTTAACCAATCAGGGCACAGCTTGGCTTGTTGCTAGCCTCTAGGTCGTACGTCGAGGACTTTCTGAGTCCTCAACACCGCTGCTCCTCATCTTCAGATGAGGGGGCTTTTCCAGTGAGGGAGGAGATATGTGGCTCTCCTCGACCAGCCAGGTGCTCCCACCTTACTTCAGTACCGCTTCAGGGTGACAATTATCCGAAATGTGACCCTCCAACAGAGAGAGGTCGGAGCTGACGGCAGAGCTTGCAGATCAGGCTTCCGAGGGCACCAAAAGTACAATCGGAAGTGGTGAAGAAATATTTGTATTTATTAGTTCGTCAAACATGTACAAGATAGAAGGCATAAATATAAACATGGATAGAAATGAATACAAATTGATGGGGACAGTAGGACAGGGACGTTAGGCAGGCTAGCACACTTATGCACGCCCCCTTTATGGACCTCTTAGGAATGGGGTAAAGTCCACAGTAGACAGTTGAAGGTTGAAGCTTACTTCACTGTCCGAAGTAACATAGTCAAAACCATTCTGATGAGGATGCTTAGATTTGGCCCCTATAATTACACATCAGTGGGGAAATAAAAGTAAGCCATTCTTGTATTCATCTCAGGAGTCGTCCCCTCAAGGCCTTTTTTGTATTTTGGACCACTGGTGCATATCAGTAAGGTCCAGAGCTTTGCCTAGGATTGGTTGCCTGTTGGGTTTCCTGTGGCTGGTGATTCAAAATAACATAGGAGACTTCATCCAGATGTTCTCCAGCATCCGAGGTCTAGAAAGAAGAAGAAAGGCTTAAAAGGCATACTTTCCTTCTCTGTTGCAATACAAGCACCTGAGATGATATAATGGTGGGTGGGAATGAGCTTGCAAGGGAAGAGAAGCTGCCTAGGGAACAAGCAGATAAAAGGAGGGGGAGTCTGCAGCTGAACAATGGGCCAAGAAAGAAGCTTAGAAAGGATCCATGCTAACTTCTCAGATGGTAAAAAGAGAAAGTGGGTGCTTTGTACTTTGAGATTTGCAAGGTTGATGTAAGCCTCTCAAGTACTAAGCTCCCTCTGAAAGCACAAATCTCCCGGCATCTCTGGGGCAGATCCTTTCTATGGATTCAGTGGTGGGATTCAAATATTTTACTACCGTTTCTGTGGGCGTGGCTTGGTGGGCGTGGCAGGGGAAGGATACTACAAAATCCCCATTCCCTCCCAATAAGCTGGGACTCGGGAGGCAGAGAATAGATGGGGCCAATCAGAGATGGTATATTTACCGGTTCTCTGAAATACTCAAAATTTCTGCTACCAATTCCCCAGAACTGATCAGAACCTGCTGAATACCACCTCTGCTATGATTCTTTCACAAATTCATAGATATCATAGCTTCTTTCTGTGGGGAAAAATCTTTAACTTCTTTATGGCAGCCTATGTTCATGTCCTACTTTCTTTTTTCTTAATTCTCTTTCACTCTGCAATTAGGGAAAGTAAAGAGATATACAAGACTTTTCTCTTGGATTATAAAAAATCTTCCTGGGCCAATATTAAATGTTCTCTAATTTTGTCACCTATTCCTAGCAAACTTCAAGTTTCCCTTTAAACCACAGGGTCTAAAAATGTGCTTTATTTATCTCTCAGATACTAATGTCCATTATCTTTTATGGAGAACCTTTTTTATGCTGCTCTGTGAAGCTTTTTTATGCTTTTGTGTGAAAATGAAAGCAATGCAGTCATTACATGAGGCTTATAGACCACAGTTAGTATACGAAGTGTTTAGAATACTATTTATCCACTTTTCTCTAACCATGTTTACTACAATATTATCTCCACTTACTTTTTCTTCTTTTGTACCATACCGCGACCAGTAGTGACAAGAGAAGCAGGAAAAGACTCACAGCCAAACGTACCCATATGTATGTGTTAATAATACCTGTAAAGCCAAAATATTTGTATTTTATTTTTCATTTTTCATTTCAAACAGCCCTACTTTCTCTTTCGGTATCAAATCCAAAAAACAATGGCTACTATAGATTACCATGACTCTTCTACAATGTTTATAAGATGCAGTAAATGATTTTTGTAAAATTACATCATTCTTCTTATTAACTGTTCTGAATATTATAGCTCTGCCAACTAAGTCATTATGTCCTGGTTTGATTTTATAGGAGAATATAAATATGATATGTCCTTATCAATGGATAAATTAGGATGAGAAACATGATGCTATTTAGATATAGCTGAAATAAGCTTTTGACACGAAAGTGTCATCAACATATCTAAGCTAGACCCAAACTCTGGCTTAGATATGTTGATGACACTTTTGTGATTTGGCCACACGGGAAAGAAAAACTAAACAACTTCCTCACACATTCAACTGCCCACACCCCAAAATACAATTTACTATGGAAATAGGAACAAACAAACAACTTCCCTTTCTAGATGTCCTAATCTACAAAAAAACCAATGGCTCCCTAGGACACACCATCTACCAGAAAAAAACACACACCAACCGCTACTTAAATGCACAATCCCATCACCACCCTGCACAGATCAACTCTGTAGCCAAGACCCTCATCTCCAGAACCAAACGCCTAGCCGACAAAGACCACCTGAAAACTGAATTACACACTCTCACAAACGTATTAATCTCCAATGGATTCCAAAGAAAAACAGTTACCAACCTAATCCAAAGGGAGTCTCCCCCCAAAAACCGAGACACAGAACAGGACAACGGCATTGTCCTCCTCCCTTACATCAAAGGCACCACAGATAAAATCAGCAAAATTCTCCACAAACACAATATCAAGACAGCCTTCAACACCCACCAAAAAATAGCCAACATCTTAAGAAACCCCAAAGATAAAATCCAGCTAGAAAACCAAGGAGTCTGGTTGTAAGTTGAGGACTACCTATAAATCTAGGAAATGGAAATCAGAGAGCACGAAGAAGCGCGTAGGTGCAGGGATGAAGGGGAAAACAAGACCGTCCGGTTATTCAGCCATGAAAAGAGAAGTACGAAGGAGAACTTCTCAAATGCCATGAAGGGATATCCCACAGAAGAAAGTCAAAACTTGTTCCTTTCTTTCCAAAGTACAAGACATAGAATAATGGAGCTAAGTTATAGTAAGAGAAAGTTTGAGTGAAAGTTACCGGTAGTAAGAACTTCCTAACAATAAGAACCCTTCAGCAGTGAAAACAGTGAGGTGCTGGGACCTCCTTCATTGGGTATAAGCTGACAGTCATTTCCCTGGGATAATTTAATATGAATTCCTGCCAGTGGTGTGGAAAAAGAAAATATGCACCACTACAATAGAAGCCCTGCCCCTTTTTGTGTGTGTCTGTGTGTGTGTTTGTGTGTGTGTGTGAGAGAGGGGGGCGAATGCAAAGAAAGGAGTAGGGCTTTGATAGCATTGTTGCATCACCCTCTTTCCTGTTTTGACCACTCCCTGAAAGCAACCCTGATTTCAGTCCAGAGCAAGTGCTTGGAGTCCAGGCCCCAAGTGGAATTTTTCAACTCTGGAATGCTCTGATTCAAAATTCACTCCAAATCACAGTCATAAGAATACTTTGCAAAGATTAAAAGAAAGCTAATCTGAAGAGGACAATCCAAATTGGTAGGAGATGGATATGAAAAATCATCATTAAGAATATTGAAAATCCATGTAATACATTTAAGGAATAAAAACCAGGGTCAAATATACAGTAGATTAGAGTAAGCAGAAATAGAATTCCATCCACCATTAAATCTGCAAAAAGATCCATAATATCAGATGTCTTTATCTGGTTTTCCATTTCCATCCTATTTTCTGTAAGATCTCAACATGCTGGAAAGTAACCACAAATAATTGCCTTGGGGCCAGCCAGGTTCTGTGTCTACAATTTTAGCAATGCAGTCAAACAAAGCAATATTTCTTAACACGTAGGCCCAAGAAACACAATTAGAAAAAAAAAGAGTGACTGAAAATTAGGAGTATCCTTCCCCTACCATGCCCACAGACCTGGTAGTAAAAAAAATTGAATTTCATCACTGCATTGTCCCCATGTGCTACTTGGGAAGTGGGCATCTTTTGATTAGAGGAACCATCATGGTGGCTATTTTGAGAAGAAGAAAGCTCTCAAAGCCGTCATCATGGTCCTTGCCCAAAGCATCCTTCTGCTTTTCCAGACATGCTCACTTAACCCCCAAAGCTGTTGCTCTCTTGGTGGCTGAGCACCAGTCTCTACCTCTGGAAAGTCTTCCACCAGGGGTTTTTGAGTGGAGGGATTATACAATCATTAAAAACCCTCATATGTCTCGGGCTTCTGGGGGAGGAGCCTGTCGTCGTCAGGGGCTCAACGGATCTCCCCTCAGAGTTCTGGTCTGTATATCTAAAAGATCTATAGATATCTCCCCTTTTAGGCAGAAAGGGGCAGGGAGGAGCTCAGTCGTTAGAATCTCTTTGAAGTTCACAGCCTTTTGTCTTTCGCTGTGAACGGAGAAGAGGTTCAACACAAAGCTGAGCTTTTTTTTTTTTACTCCAGCCAGATCTTCTCAGCTGTTTTTTTTTTCAGCCCAAGGCAGGTTCTCCTCCCCCCTCAGAACAAATCTAAGCTATTTAAAATCGGTCCGGGCAGTGACCATTCCTGAAAACCTTTTTTGTTTATTATTATTTAAAATACCAGCTTCAATCTTACAAAAAACTCCTTTGTTTAACTGTTTTTCAAAATGGCGATTTTATAGCCTTCACAGTTGATATATTTAATCAGCCCTGTTTTTCTGAAGACTTCTCTTTACTAATTGCCAAAGTTTACTCAAAGTATTTTATTGCAAATCAAGGTGTGCAGAGACTTTGTTTGTTCGCTTTTGTTCTTTTATAATGGCTCCCAAGTCAAAAAATTCTAAGCGTTTTCTTAACAATACATCCCAAGTAATTGCTATAAAGCCACAGTCTTTGCCTTCTACGCCCCCTACTGGAGATCTGTTAACGAAAGAATTTCTTTTTGAAACTCTCAGAGAATTTAGAGAGGAAATAATGCAATTTATTTTGGAACTATGTGATAAACTTGATGCTAAGATTGCCCAAACAAGGGAGGATACCATCGGAGTTATAACCGTGATGACAGATTACATTGCAGGAATGGAGGATAAATTGGAACTTTTGGAACAAGACAATTTTAATCTGACATCTAAAATCGAAAAGTTGCAACAAGAAGTTGAAAAGGCAGAGAGACAACTTGTTATGACAAATTATAAAAAGACTGCGTTTGCGATAAGAGTTAGGGGATTGCGTGAAAACGAACAGGAGAATTTGAAGCAGACCTTTTTTGAGGCTTTCAGTCGTGTGGTGGGAGGTCCGGGACTCAACTTTGATTGGCAGATCCAAAAAATTTACCGCCATAATTCGTGGACAGCAAAACAGAGACAGCTTCCGAGAGATGTGGTTATATATTTTGCTACAAAAGAATCCAGAAACGCGATACTACAAGAGCTCTACAACAACAGGCTGCGAATTGATGGACAGGATTTGATCGTTTTTAAAGAGGTGCCATCCCAGATGTTAAAAGCCAGGAGAGACTATGCTTTTTTAACTAAAGAACTTAGAGATAATCAAATACAGTACAGATGGGAAGCGCCATTTGGTATTACAGTCACACTTGACGATCAGAAACATCGCCTCAACTCAGCTTGTGAAGCCCGAGACTTTTATCATAAGATTTTAAAGGCGGGACTTCCTGAATTACCCGGACTTGGACAAATACAAGGAGAAGTACAAGAGAAACAACCAATCACACAACTACAAAGCGGGAGCTATCGTTTTTCCCCTTCGGAAGGGCAGCAGAGCAGAGAACAAGGATTTAGTTATGCTTCCAAAACATTTGCTTAATCTTAACTTGAATAACACTCTGTGACTATGTCTTATAGAAAATGGCATAGCGGTATACCGATCAAGAGACATTAAGGTTGTAAGAAATGATGCTGATCGCCTCGGAAATTATATTGTATGGGACATAAAAAAAAAAGACTTGATGGACAACTTGGAACTTTTACATAAACTGCTTATGTTTTATTTTCTAGGGTGAGGAAGGCGGAGATTGTGATGCTTTCAGATTGTGGTTTAGGTTGAATCGAGTTGGGAAGGGTGGCACAGATGGGAGGGTAGTGAAGGTTTAATTAGAGATTATTTTGAGCCAGAAAGTAAGTTGACTTTTATAGTAATTTTTATTTGAACATAATGTTTGGAAGAATATACTCAGAGAGCTTGAAGGAAGGCGGAGCAAATAGGGGAGGTGTACGGATGATAATAATATATATATATGGACACGGGTAGAGGCAGGATGAGAGGAGTTGGAACAGAAACCGAGAGAAATATTTGAGGTGTTTAAGTTGCTTTATAGAGAAAGAGGTAAAAGGGATATATTAAAGGTTTGGAAATGGATACATATTTAGATAAAGAGATAAGGTCCCTAGCTAGAGTAGAATTTTATTTGATTAACTCACTTGGTTTCAACATAGTTTGAAATCCTGCAAGTAATAAATTAATTGAGACTAGGAATGATGCACATTGCTTAAGTGTTAATAACGATGGGAAGCTGAGCTTAAGGTAGAGAGTTTATTGATATCTCTTTTTTTGCGGGGGTCTTTTTCCCCTTTCCTTTTTTTTATTTTTTATTTTTTATTTTTTTTTATTTATTTCTTTTTTAGCTTCTAATCTATTTGGTTTCAATATACTCCAGACTTTGCTTGATAAGGAATGATGTCGGGAATGGGATCTGGGAAGTCGGAAGGGGGTCTGGGAGGGGGATTCAGGGGGGGAGGGTGGAAATATAGATTCAATTTTTAAAACAATGAATGCACTTGGATACTGTTGCTTTTTCTTTCTTTCTTTTTTTCCCCTTTCTATTAATTTTTTTTTTCTTATAATTTTAGTGTAAATTACAAAACGAATAGACCAATGAATAGTAAAAATACACCGAAGTGAGGAGTAGAGGGAAAGAAGAGGGAGGAATTAAGAGGGAGTGAGAAGGGAATGTAAGGAGGGTGAGATGGTGGGAAGGGGAGAAAGGAATGGTTGAGGGGGAGGGGAAGTAGAAGAGGGGATTGTTGGAGGGGAGAAATGAAAGTTGGAGGGGTAGAAGAAAGGGTGTATGAAGGATAGAAGTGTTATGAGTTGTGTTTATTGCTTTTTTTTAACTGCACAGTATTTAAGTGATTGTATAAAGGAAAACGAAAATGAAATAAAAGATGTTAAATAGAAAAAAAACCCTCATATGTCTCATTGGTTGGAGGCAAGAAATTGGAAATGGTGTTCGTTTTGGTCTATATCCTCAAAATCCAACCCAGGTCTGAGCAATTTTATCTCTCTTTATCACAATCCTCAGAGCCTCCTTGAAGATGTTCATCAGGCCCCTCCCTTCCACAAAGGAGTGGTTCAAGATCTGTGTTCTTAGTCCCAAGGATAATTAACCAAAGTTAAACCTAACTATGCTTAGTAGGTTGCAGCTGCTAAGTTTCTCATTGGTTCAACAGGTTTTCTCAATGAGGTCTGGAGAAAGATAGTCCCCTTTCTTATTTATGAAGGACAAAAATCAGACCTTTTCTTAGCCCCTGGGACTCTATGAGGGGATTCCCACCTGAACCACTGGACCCTCCGGGTATCGTCTTCATGGTGGGATTCATCATCTCAGTATCTAAAAAGAAGAAGGATTCAAGAAAGAAATTCATTTATTCCTCTATATTTTAACAATATTTCTTGTGAAATCTCTTAGCAAATACACATTTGCAACACATCTTCATTTATTGGCAAAGAAAGGAGAAAACCCCCCCCCCATAAAACAATGAGGATGGAAGCCCAGCACCACTCTACACAAAACATATGACCCTCCCCCCTCCAATGAACAACAACAGTGAATTAACGTAACCCACCACCAGCTGTTTTCCAACAAGAGAGGCTTGTTCTGCTCTGGGCACACTGCCACACCATGGGAATCGACCTCAAGTTGTTGACACGATCAACTTCAGAGGACAAGCAGAGACCACCAGTAAAGGTCCTTGCAGGCCCTGTCTTGACCAAATCCCTTTTCCTCTCTCTCTGCATAAAGGAATACTCACATTGCTAATAATCCCGCCTCTTCTGTGTTTCCAATTTCAGCAACTGCTGTCAAGGAATCACTTTAAAATATTATCATCCAAATTTTATGCTCATTTCCTGATCTTTGGCTAAACAATGTCAGCAGTTGCTGTCAATGGATGAGATTATCATCCAAATCTTATGCTTAACCTCAACAATCACTGCAAGCATCACCATTGGAGCAATATCCTTCAGTGTTTACAATTGTCAAAGGTGTGGAATGATTTTGACCTGGACAAGACCAATAATAATTTCCGAGTTTATCCTCAAAAATGGAACAACTAAAGGCAAAATCAGAACTCTTTCTGTGTTTGGAAGCATATTTTTCTTTACCAAAAGTGGTTAGTTCTTTTTGGAAGAAATGATTTCCATCAGGAGAAATTAACCAGAGAATAGACCAGCAATAATATCCATGTTGTTGCTATATTTTACCATTACTGCATATCACCAACCTCTAGTTTATTCAATATTTTATATTTAACATTTTCTAGTTCTGCTTCTGTGTATTTATTATGTATTCTATTTACTATTTATTCTAAGACATCCAGAGGTTTTTAAAAAAATATAACCTATGCCAGTGATCGCTATCCTTTTTATTGTTGCATGCCGAAAGCACTTGCCTGCATTCCCATGCACCCACAACCAGAATGCAATGTGTGCTCCGCCCCCTGTGCATGCACACGTAATCCCCCCTAAATGCACCCACCCTCCACATGCAATCCCCTGTGCATGCGCACGTGACTTCCTGTGCTCTTCTTCCCCCACGCATGCCCCCTGTCCCCCTCGCCCATTTTTGGCTTCCAGGTTGGTGCAGGAGGCTTTTCTGGCCCAAAATGGGGTACAGGGGGACCTCATGCAGCACGCTGTACCCTATTTTCATTTCCAGTTTGGTGCAGGTGGCTTTTCAGGCCCAAAAGAGGGCATGGTGGGACCTGGATGGCCTCCTGCACCAACCTAAAAGCCAAAACGGGGCACAGGAGGGGGTGCATGTCCCCATCCCCCCGCACCCCATTTTGGGTCTGGAAGTTCTCCTGCACCAACCTGGAAACAAAAATGGGGCACATGGGTGCTGCACAAAGCCCCCAAATGTGATGCAAGCAGCCCCTCACGCAATACAAGTACCTGAGGTGATATAATGGTGGGTGGGAATGAGCTTGCAAGGGGAAGAGAAGCTGCCTAGGGAACAAACAGATAAAAGGAGGGGGAGTCTGCAGCTGAACAATGGGCCGAGAAAGAAGCTTAGAAAGGATCCATGCTAACTTTTCAGGTGGTTAAAAGAGACAGTGGGTGCTTTGAACTGAGATTTGCATGGCTGATGCCAGCATCCCAAGTACTAAGCTCCCTCTGAAAGCATAAATCTCCTGCCATCTCATTTTACCACCTGAGGAGTTATGGCAGATAGCAATAGCAATAGCACTTAGACTTAAATACAGCTTCACACTACTTTACAATCCTCTCTAAGTGGTTTACAGAGTCAGGATATTTCCCCCAACAATTTGGGTCCTTATTTTGCCCACCTCAGAAGGATGGAAATCTGAGTCAAACTTGACTTCTCCAGATCCTTTCTAAGATCCTTTCTTTTCCTGTTGTTCAACTTCAGGCTGCTCACACTTTTACTTGATCATCCCCCGGATAAGATCTCTTTCCCTTTTCTCATTACATTTCATATTTACATTTCCAAGAAGGACTGGGAAACGTATTCCCTTAAGACCATGAAAAGCAAAAGATTATTCCCAAATTTCATTGCAGGAGAGACCTTTGAAATAAATACCTTGACCGAGGGCTTCTGGGAAAGAAATGGCAAACTGAAGATGGGGTCAACCCCATCCAGAACCAAAGATGTTAAAGAATGTGGTAAGTTATTAAAATTGTATATATATATGTATGTGTGTATGTATATGTGTGTGTGTATGTATGTATCAGGGGTGGGTTTCTCGCCCCGTTCCAACCGGATCGGTTGGAACGAGGCCGGCGGTGTCCTCGCGCATGCACGCGGTTTCCTTGCACACGCACACGGCACGTGCGTGCACGTGCGCGGCGCACGCATGCATACTAGCGTCTGTGCGATGCTCCAGCTGCTCCTGGAGGATCGCGCAGGCGCTGTATGCGTTCTGTGCATGCGTGGAAAGCGCAGAATTCGTAAAAACCGGATAAGGAGCAGGCGCGGGTGTGCGGGCGCAGGGGGGGCGTCGCCGTTCCCGGAAGTTATTTACTTCCGGGTTCGGCGACCAACCGGATCGCTATATATATATATAGTCTCCCTTTATTTATTTATCAGCACAAATAAACACACACACACACACACACACACACACACACACACACACATATATATTAGTATAGATCTATTTCAAGCTATTTAGCTCTCATCAGCTAGCCATACCCTTACTGGGATTTGAACCTGGGCTACATTACATACTAGGCAGACATCTTAGCCATTAGGCCACAGGCTCTTATCCGTCATCAGCCAAGCCAGGGTGAAAGGTATCTATTAGATTTTTACAACCCCCGGTATGCCCAAATATGGGAGGAAGATCACTACTTCCATTCTCTGTCCTTCGGCTCGTCACAAGAGACCATCCAGGCAGAAACCCAATATTTTTACTGTTGCCTTTTTGTTACATTTTGTTGTATTTGTGCTGATAAATAAATAAAGGGAGACTAGTATAATAGTATAACTAGTACTTATTATACTAGGAGACTAGTATAATAGTATAACTAGCACAAAGAACAATCAACCAATGGAACAATTTGCCTTCGGAAGTTGTATGAGCTTCATCACTGGAGGCTTTCGAGAAAAGTCTGGACTCCCATTTGTCAGAAATGGTATAGGGTCTCCTGCTTGGGTGGGAGGTTGGACTAGATGACCTACAAGGTCCCTTCCAACTCTGTTAATCTGTTTATCTGAAGGGTAAAGTCATTTCTTTATATATTTCTCTTCTTTTTGTTACAATTTGTTTTTTTTCCCTTTTCTATTTTTTCTTTTCTGCACTTTCTATTATTTATTTTTTACTTTATATTTTACTTTGTATTAGTTGTGTGTGTGTGTGTTTGTGTGTGTGTGATTAAAAACTAACATATATAAAAACAGGGAGCAGCCGCTCACCCTGATATTGGTACTTTGTTGGTTGTGGAACATTTGCAAGGAGGGGGATGCACTGGCTCAGAGGTTTAATGAACTCCTGGCCAGAAATGGTTTGGCCTTCAGCAGTTTGAGCCCGGCTCCATGAGATGGAGTGAGCTCCTGTCGCTCGATCCCTGACTCCCGCCCACCCAGGAGTTCAAAAGTATGCAATATTGTGAGTAGAAAAATGGATACCACTTTGATGGTGCTGGTAGTGGTGGAGGTGCCTCTGTATATGTGTAGAACAGAAACCGCTGCTGGATCTGGCCGGATGTGAGGCATCGCAACACAAGGTGAGACCAAGGGAGGAGCCCAGAACAGCCAGCAACTTGAGTACCGCTAGTTAACTTGTGTAAAACTAATTTCCCCCCCGCAGTGCGCCAAGGATAGGTACACAAGCATCAAACAGAATGAGCTAGCAATTTAGGCTGCTAGGACTGCCTTGTTTCTAGCATGTGTAGATTTCTCTGACATTGTGTGCCACAGGCTAAATAAATAAATCTGCAAAGAATCCAAGCTCAGGATTCTATTTATGTCTCTTTCTCCATGTTGTGGCCTGACGGCAGCCTGCAAAACTGGCAAAAGTGGGCCAGTGTGGAGGTTGGGGAGGAACAGGGGCCAGTCCTGAGGGCTGGGGAAAGCTCAGACGAGGGCTCGGCCTCAGAGGCAAAGATGGAGCTAGACTGCAGCGAGGCAGAGGAACAGCCGGAGCCTGTTCCCAGTGTGCGCATGCGCAGAGCTGCCAGAAGACAAGAACAATTAAGAAAGCATGCTCAACTTAAGAGTAAAGCTACACCTTGGAGATGATTGGCCCCTCCCATAGGAAACAAAAGAGGAGCGAATGGGGAGGGGGCTTTTGCAGGAAACAATAAGTTTCAATGAGTCATGTCAAAAGATAAAAGTTCTGTTTGTAACTATAAGAGACTCTCTGCCAAGTTTTGTCTTCCCCTGCATTTGGAACTAGTTCAGTGGTGGGATACAACTGGTGCGCCCCAGTATGGGCGTACCGGTGCCTGCTGGCAGCACCAGGCACCGTTCCAGTATGGTGCTCCAGAGGGCCCACCCGTCCGCCCGCTTTCCTTACCACTATTTGAGCCTATCTGGGCATTTGCACATGCACACGGGGTGTATGGTGCCTGCGTGATGCTCCGCCAAGCAGCTGGAGCATCATGGGCGGTGGGTATGCATGTGTGTGCTGTGCATGTGCACATGGTGGATGCCTGGCTCTGTTACAGTGTACCGGTTGCAACAAGAGCCAGAACCCACCACTGAACTAGTTATTTGGCAACTTGCCAAACAAGATAAGGTTCGTGTTTGATAAACAACCCTCTGAAAGACTGGAGCCTTGTGGACTCTGAATGAAAGGAATTCACAGTTGTATAAATAAAAAGGGTTTTGCCAGGACCAAGACTCCGCTTCTTGCTTGTTAAGGAAGCCTGGATCAGAACACTCCACCTGCATGGCTTAACAGGCTGGGCTTCACACTTCCTCTAGTAGAAGTGATGAACCTACGCATATATTACACTGTCCCTTTTCTTTTGACTCTACGCCTGCTCCTTTTCACACCTACAGTATATGCATAATGCATGTGAAGTTGGCTGTATTTTTTTCACTTTCTCATTCTGGTTTTTTAAAAATACTTCCCTTATTAAAGCATCTCATTCTCTGGTTTCCTCAAATGGTTCAGGATAAATGGTCCCCAATTTTATTTATGGTTCTTATTCAGGATATGGGGTTTGGAAGATAGCGGGGATTGGGGAAGAATTAATTCCTTACCTCTTACTTGAAGCTGCAGAGGATCACTTAACTTTGAATACATAAAGGGTTTATTTTCAAGCTGATAGCAACAACTGTAGTTTCCTATGTGTTCCATCCTGACTCCCAAAATGGAAAACTCAGCCAAGGAACTGTCTGGTTTTGCCGTTTGGGAAGCTATGAAGTCTGTTGACTTATAGAAGGAATACTTCAGGCCTCCTTTTGGCCCCTGGCAGTAGATCCGGGCGTTTGTTTCAAGCATTTGCTGTCCCTTTGGTTCCATATAGATGGCAGGCCCTGTAACCCCGGGGTCTGAAGGCAAGAAAGTATTAGATAAAGAGCAAAGGCATTAGAAGCACCAAATGACAAGCCTTAAAAGTGGCAAGAACCTACATTTTCCCCCACTTTTAGATTTATGCAAAATCACTAGTAAGACTGATACAGTCTATATGGGGTGAGGAATTTACTGGATAGGAAAATAAACACAGAGAAATAACTAAATGAACAGCTTTCCTAAACTTGAACAAGGCTACACATTCATTGTTAACTTAAAAATAATTTTGGGTTTCCACTGAGCGTTCCATAACAAACTTATCAACTCCATCTAAACGCAATTTCTTAATCCTTTTAGAACATAGAATAATAGAATTGGAAGGTACCTCAGAGGCAGAGGTGAAAGGCTACCGGTTCGGACCAGTTCCCCTGAACTGTTAGCATTTTTTTGCTACCAGTTCGGGCGAACCGATAGTTCTGACGATCAGTTGTGCGACAATCAACTATGCCACATGATTTATATTCATTAGAAATCAGAAATCCTGCTTTCTAGCGAATCTAAATCATGCGGCATAGCTGTTCCCCCCTCCACTGTTCTATTTAACTTTGCAGACTCAGAAAAAGCTTCTTAATCCTCCTTTTTCAGCACTGCGCTCTATGAAGTGAACCGGTAGCAGACTTCAGAGCATTTCACCCCTGCTCTGAGGTCTTCTAGTCCAACCTCCTGCTCGAGCAGGATACCGTATACCATTCCGGATAAATAATCTTCCAGTTTCTTTTTGGAAGCCACCAATGATGGAGGACCCACATATTCAGAAGGCAAGCTGTTCCATTGTTTGATTCTCACTGTTAGGAAGTTTTTCTTCTCCTCAACCCACTCATTCTTCCTAAGGTTTGTTTAGTCATATGTTCATTGTCTTTATAGGATCAAACCACATATGTCTTCCATAATCTCATTTGTGCAATCCACATTTTTTCAGCACTCACTCACTCACTCACTCACTCACTCACTCACTCACTGAAAATATATGGCCACCCATTGCACCTAAGTGATTCTGGGCACCTCACAACAATTAAAAACAGCAACCTAACATGTTAAAAACCAATATTTGATTATGTGCCATCAAATCATTTTCAGTTCCTAGTGACCACATATTTCCTGCCACATACATCTACCTTGGTCTCTCATCCATGATATTCTAGATTCATATTCCTTAATGCATCATGCAATGTTAATATATAATATTAATATTTATATATAATAAAAGCATTTCTCCCATGCTTTATGCAATCGGTGTAGTGTGCATTCTTTTAATACACCTTAGGAAAGAATGACTTAGCAGATTTTGTAAATATAACAATAGCACTTAGAGTTATATACTGCTTCACAATGCTTTTACATTCCTCTCTAAGCAGTTTACAGAGTCAGCCTCTTGCCCCCGATGATTTGGGTCCTCATTTTAGACACCTTGGAAGGATGAAAAGCTGAGTCCACCTTGAGCCTGGTGAGATTTGATCTGCCAAATTACAGGCAGCCGGCAGTCAGCAGAAGTAGCCTGTAGTATTGCACTCTAACCACTGCACCATTGCAGCTCACACATATGTATGTCAGAGGTGGGTTGCTACCGGTTTGCACCAGTTCAGGCGAATCAGTAGTGAAAATTGTGACTGGGTTGCCGAACCAGTAGGGACGGCAGGCTCTACATGCCCCCGAACTGATTCCCCACTTGCCGCGGCATCTTTTTTGGCATTTTTAATCTTATTTACAGGCAACTGGACATGCGCGGAGCAAATCGCGCGGGCACCGAACTGGCAGTAACGCCAGCAGCAACCCACCCCTGATGTATGTATGCATGCATGTAAGTATGTATCTGGAGTAAGTTTGTGTAGTAGTTAAAGGATCAGGCTAGAAACTGAGAGACTGCACATTCCAGTCATTCCTTCCTAGGCATGGAACTTACAGGGGATCTTCAACCAGGAGACTGTGAGCTCTAGTCCCTCCTTAAGCAAACCAAGAGAGGATCTTGAGCCAATCACTCACTCTCAGCCTCAAGAAGGAAATGGCAAATCCCTTGTAAAAATCTTGTCAAGAAAACTGCAGGAACTAGTCCAACCAATCATCAGGAGTCACAAATTAACTCAAGGGCCTTCATTCTACAGCCTGAGCTATTACCATACAACACAGGGAAGATCACAATATGATTATTACATTTGTATATTCTTTGATGTTCAAGAAAATAATAGCAACTTAACTGATGCATGAAGAGATGAAGGAAAAAGAAAATTCAAGTGCTAATATTATTTGTATTCTAAGTACAGAAAATACAAAAACTCTGAACTCTCTTTTGTGAAGTAACTATGAAGAATAGGAATCCATATCTTACCAGTTATGTTGATATGTATTTCACTACTGATCTTCGAGTATATATTGTATTTGTACCCCTGGTTGGAGATTTGATAGTCACAAAAGTAGATCCCTCCATCTGATTCTTGGGCACTGAGAGTAAGGAAATCAGTCACTGTGTTCTTAACAATTTGGGCTGCTGCATTGAAAGCCCTCTTTTTATAGAAGTTAAATACTACAGTTTGGTCCTGTTTGCACTGGATGACGACTTCTCTTCCTAGGACAACCAGGCCTTTGGGAATCACTGAAATTGAGGGGCTGGGATAAGATTGTCCTGAGAAAGGGGGAAAAAAGATGCAATTTTAATACTGCAATATTTGCAACAAACTGAGTCATTAAAGTGGCAAGATACTGTACTTGCATTTCAGAAGGAAACAAACAACTACGGTTAGGTCCAAACCCAGCTGGGAAGGGAGGCAAAGACTCAAGATAGGATCTCAGCTGATCTAAACCTGTCCCCTTTTTACCTGTGTGGCTCCTGAGATGAATGTAGAAATATTGTCACAGCCACCAAGTTGCTTTAATGATCCCATCCTGGAGACTTTGATCAGGCAAGTGTTAAATTAGCACCTTCTCAATTTTTTAAAACCCTTTTTGCTCTCAGTGACAGAATGGATGGTGATCAAGGAATGAAACTTGATCAGTGACCACTTGCCCACTGATTCCCTCCTTTTTCAGCAGAAGAAAAGGCAAAAAGAGGATCATGTCTATTTCTCTATATCAGGGGTGTTGACTCCATTTCATTGAGGGCTGCATTAGGGTTGTGTGACACTGGGGGCAGGGATGGGCATGGCCAGCTTGATGTCACCCATGTCAGGAGTGCCTGTGGGACCCAAGCACTCTGCCAGTGAAAATGAGTCCCTGAGCTCCGTTTTCAGCTGCAATGGCCTCCTGCAACCCTCTGCCAGTGAAAATGGCGCGCAGGAGCATCACAGGCAGCCCTTGTTAGCTCCATTTTTGGCTGTGATGGCCTCCTCTGTCAATGAAAACGGAGCTTGGGAGGGCTGCACACGGTCCTCCCAAGCTCTGTTTTAGCTGGCAGAGGCACCACAGACTGGTCCTTTGCTGTTTCCAGGGGGTCCCTATGGGCCGTATCTAAGCACTCATGGGCTGGATCCAGCCCACAGGCCTTGAGTTTAACACCCTGCTCTAGATAGTTCTTGGTGACGTGATACTTATCTCATCTTAGATAATGCTTCCCCTTGTAACTAACTATGGCAAAATCCGTGGCACGACAAAACCGCGCTCGACTAAGCCGCGCCCGATTAAACCGCGTCGCTGACGTTATCAACAGGGCAACAACAGCGAGTGCGGAGAAAGAAGCGCGCTTTAAATAGCGCTTTGAAAGCAAGCCGATTCAACTTAAGGTAAGGGTTAGGTTTAGGGTAAGCTTTAGGGTTAGGTTTAGGGTTAGGTTTAGGGTTAGGTTAATGGTTAGGGTTAGGGTTAGGGTTAGGTTAAGGGTTAGGGTTAGGGTTAGGGTTAGGGTTAGGGTTAGGGTTAGGTTAAGGGTTAGGATTAGGTTTAGGGTTAGGTTAAGGGTTAGGTTTAGGGTTAGGTTAAGGGTTAGGTTTAGGGTTAGGTTTAGGATTAGGTTTAGGGGGCTTAGGTTTAGGGGGCTTAGGTTTAGGGGTTAATTTTAGGTTTAGCGTTTACAGCGTGCTTCTGTCTCTGCGCTGTTGTCGCCCTGTTGATGACGTCAGCTATGCGGTTTAGTCGAGCGCGGTTTAGTCGAGCACAGTTTAGTCGAACGCGGTTTTGTGGTGGAACCGGCAAAATCATTCCTCAACAATGGCCAATATCTATTTGTCTCCAGGATATTGACTTCAACTCATCCCCAGTTGGTAAGAGCTACAAGTCACCTATTGAAATAGTAAAGTGATGGTTTCTCCCTGATTCTGATCTCAGCTATGGAAAGGTGGTGAAGAAGTAAAGTCGGTTTGGCTTTGCTTATCTTTATTTTATTTTTTAACAAATTTATGTAGCCACCCAACTTACACATGGGTAACTTAGATGGTTTACAAAAATTAATCTTTGCCTTCAAATGATAAGGAACAAGAGCAGTAGGGTAGATTAGACATCGGCAACAGGATAGCAAATTCATGCCAGTACAATTTCCTGCTGGCTTAAAGACAGATGGAGAGATCTAAACTATAACACATTCCCTTAAACTTGCAGGGATGAACAAATCCATGCAAATTTCTGTTTTTCTTCCCTCACTTTGTGGGGATGAGGACAGGGGAAGGACAGATATAGCAGCAGCCACATTTTAGAAAGCTTCTTAATTAATCTGTGGATACTACAGGCTAAGATGGGTGTCAGAAAGCAGTGGCGTTTGCACTGATAATGTTACCTAGTTTGGTAATGAAACGTCTGCAAGAAAATAACCAAGCTCACAGAGCACCAAGGACCTCACAGTTTTACCTTGAGCTACAAATATTCTCATCTATTGATAATTCTGTCATGCCTTTCATACATTGTCCTGCCTTGATCCTGAAATTGAGAAGGTATTATTTCTACTCTCCCATGGAGATATAAGGGTGGTTGGAAAAATGAGGAATAAATACTTGACCTGCTGAGCTTGGCTGAACAAGAGGCTCCACTCTGGAATGACCTCTCGAGAGCTTGGCAGGAAACAGCCTTGGGGAGAAAATGGCAATTTCCATTCCTTCTGCATTTTGGGGGAATGCAGACTTTGGTTTCCATTTATAGGTGGAGGAAATACAGGTGGTCCTTGACTTCTGATCACAATTGAACCCAAATTTCTGTTGCTAAGTGAGACATTTGATAGGTGAGTTTTGCCCCATGTTAAGACCTTTCTTTCCACAGTTGTTAAGTAAACCACTGCAGTTGTTAAGTTAGTACTGTGGTTGTCAATTGAACTTGGTTCCCCATTGACTTTGCTTGTCAGAAGATCACAAAAGGGGATCACATGACCCCGGGAACACTGTGATTGTCATAAATATGAGTAAGTTGCCAAGCCTCTGAATTTTGACCATGAGGATAAAGCAGTGGTCATAAGTGTGAAAAGCGGTCATAAGTCACTTTTTCAATTCTGTTGTAACGTCAGATGGTCACTAAACAAACTGTTGTAAATTGAGGTCTACTTGTAGTTAGGTTAGTCTCATGGATGAAAGCAGCACGGAAAAGGACTTACTTCGCACAAAGATAAAAACTGTATTGCTGTAGGGTGACCAAGTTGGATATATACCATATATATACATTTGTATCTTCCCTGATGTGATTCTTGGGCATTGGAAATATGAAATTCAATCTCATTGTCCTCGGTATCAGCTTCATCTATCTTATGATTTTCTTTCCATAGAATGAAAGTGGATTTCTCTTTTGCGTTCCCATCCTTCTTACAACTGATACTTAGATTCTCGCCCAGAGCAATCACGTTACTGGGATTCACTGAGATGGAAGGTGCGGGGTAACGTTGCCCTGGATAAGAGGAGAAGATGAAAGAGTTGTAATATGGATAACCTGAAAGCAGTTGTTTGTGTAAGAGATTGGTAGGTTGTACTTTTAGCCAACAAACAATATTTAATGTGACATATGAGGGCTATATATGAAATTGTGCTAAACCTGAAACACCAGCAACATTTTCCTTGCTCAGTGACTCACACTCATATGAATGTACAGGGAGTGTGTGTGCGTGCAAGAGAGAGAGAGAGAGAGAAAGGGAGGGAGAGAGAGAGAGAGAGAGAATGAAAGGCTGCACTAATGCAAGATACTGTAGTTGTCTGGAAAAAAAATAATTTGAGCCCCTCTGGTTCCAGGAGTTGATCCCAATGTATGGAGGGATTTCCCCCCACCTCATCCTTTGGAAGGGATACCATCTCCCACCTTGATTTGGGGAAGAAGGGCAGAGTTATTTCACGTGAGATTTAAAAAAAAATTGATGAGAGAGGAAATATTCAAGAAGGCAAGAGACGATCCATTACAATACAAGGGAAAATAATAGGTGGTCTTGAATCAGGTTCCTAGGAGAGTGAGAGACCTACAGAAACAATATCAATTATTGACTGTGATGCTGATTAAATGTAAAGAAAACTACACATGGCTGATACCTGAGAGAATACAATTGGAATGACAAAAGATACAGACTGGATTCACTAGACTAAGCAATGGAATTTTATGATCACCATTTTAGCACAAATGAGGGGCAGGAAATGAGGGGAAAAATAGAATATAAAAGTCAAGAAGAATTAACAACAGAAGAAAAACTTTAGGAGTATAAAAGACTTGAATCAGAGCTACAAAAACAACTGCAAAAAGTAAATGGAAATGTAAAAAATCAAATGGAAATAATTAAATATAAATTAAGTATAATGGAGAAAGAAGAATCAGCACAATGAATTAAAAGATCAAAACAAAATTTCTTTGAAAACGCGAATGAACCAGGAAGATGGCTAGCATATAAGTTGAAAAAGAGAAAGAGAAGAATCTGGTAACTAAACTACAAGATGAGAAGAGAACATTACAGTATCAAAATGAAAGTAAAAAGAAAATAATCCAGGAGTTCTATAGGGAGCTATATGACCAAGAAAAAGTTTCAGAGGAAAAAAATTATGCAATACTTGAAAAAAGCCCAATTGCCAAAAGTTCCTGAAACGGTGAAGACTAAATGAAAGAATAATGATGATGGAACAAGTAGAGGCGATTAGAAGAGAAAAGAATAACAAAACACCAGGACCAGATGGATTACCAGTAGAAGTTTATAAAAATCTAAAAGATACATTAAGCTTATCAATGTTACAGGTGAATAATGAAGTATTGTTAGAAACTAAGATACCACATAGATGGATGGAAGTAAAGATTACCTTAATTCCGAAAGAGGACTCAGATAAAGAATTACAGGCCAATATCCTTATTAAATGCAGATTATAAATTATTTGTTTCAATAATAGTTGAAAGTCTCAAGAGATTTTTGAACGAGTTTATACACTCAGATCAGTGACGTGCAGTGAGGTTTATGGCTGGTGAGGCAAGCGGGCAAAAGCGGCACTGCCGCCCCGGCGCTATGTCCGACATAGAGGTGGGACACCATGTCCGACATAGAGGCATCCCGCCTCTATGTCGGACACAGCGCCGGGGGGGGGCAGGGCGGCTTTTGCCTGCTTTCAAGAGGCAAAAGCTGCCCTGCCGCTAACTTTACTCCAGTCATGTAATGCGTTGATTCTGCTAAAACATTCAATTGCTGTTATTTTTACAATGAGTTAATGTTAACAGAAGTATCATCGGCTAAATAAGAAATGTGAGCTATATGTAGAATAATCTGTTCCAAAACACTTGAAGGAACTTCAACTGTTTGCTTAAACAAATTAACAAAAAATCATGTCTTCTTTGTGGGATATTGGAAAGATTCCTGACAGCAAGTTAATGTGTCTTAAAACTTCATGGCGACTTCCTGTTTTCCATATCAAGTAGTGAAATAATCTTTCATTTGCCTAGGGCTGAATAAGATGTATGAACATGAAGCAAAGGGGCTTCATTTTATTATAAAGTATAAATCAAGGGACATTGGTTTGGCTCAATCAACTAATCTATGATTTGTTTTTGGCTTAACCTATTGTATGAACACAGCAATTGTGATCTATAAATCCATAGTTTAGAACTGATCATGATATGTAAACAAGATGTGTTACATTAGTATATTAGTATATTTAAATTCAAGGGATAAAATACAAACTCACAGAAAATAACCAAGAACAGAACAAAACTAAACAGGACAAAATTGTTTTGGGCAGGGGGCATGATTTTGTTCCTTGATTTGGCAGATATGCCATCTTAGCAAAACGTTTCAAAAACCAATCCTTAAACCTAAATCATAGTTTGCCGGTTGCCTGAAGAAATATCATCTGTTACTGAGATGTATTAGAACTAGTTAAGCTTTCCTTGAAAGGTAGGAAAACCAAGTTTCTTAAGCGTTTCTTAAGCATTTTGAAGCAAATATCATTTAAAGCATATCCCGCTGAATGGCCGGCCCAGAAGGCATACCGGCACTTTAAAGTGCCGGCCGGCTCGGCCACCGTTCAGCAAAACAAGGCCTGGTTTGTGGCCGGGCGGCATGCTTGCACTTTAAAGTACATGCTGCCCGGCCACAAACGAGGACATGTTTCGCTCTATGGCACGCCGAGGCGGCATGGCTTTAAAAAATAAAAAATAAAATAAAAAAATAAAAAATGAAAAATGAAAAAAAAATGAAAAATGAAAAATTAAAATAGATGTGCCAGCCCGCGCGCCAGCAGAGGCTGGTAAACACACACACACACACACATATACACATAATAAAAACAAATTACAATTACTTACATTACAAATAAATTGAATGAGGCGGGAGAATCATGTGCCTCATTTGCATAAGGAATATTTTGCTTTTTAACCCTTGGTTAACTCTTAAAAGGCGAAAAATTCCTTATGCAAAGGAGGCCCATAGTTCCCTAGCCTCCTCCTACAGATAGAACTAAGCAGACTCAGAGTCACTGTGACTTGGAGTCTGGGAGCAACTACCTTGGCCTTTTTAATTATTTTAAAAATTGTTTCCTTTTCCTCAGGAGACTGGTGAGGCCCCGCCTCCCCTGCCTCTAGTGACTGCACGTCACTGACTTGGATATAAATGGCTTTCTATCAAAAAGACAAATTAAAAATGTGAGAATTATCTTAGACACTTTGGAGTATTATAAACACATTCCGAAAAATAATTGGTGCTGATGGTTCTAGATGCCCAGAGAGCATTTGATAATGTAAACTAGTAATTCATGATTGCAACAATTAAAATGTTTGGACTTTGAGGAAAATTTTATAAATACGATCAAGACAATGTACTGTATTTTTCAGATTATAAGACACACCTTTTTTCCCCAAAAAAGTGGGAGAAAATCTGGGTGCATCTTATACACTGAATACAGCATTTTGGCCTCCTGAAACCCTGCCCCTCCACAAAAATGGATGTGCAGAGGGTTTGGGAGGCCTGCAAAGTGCTCCTGGGGGCTGGGGAGGGCAAAAACGAGTGAAAAATTGCCTGTTTTTTTCTCATTTCCCCCCCTCCCAGTCCGCACTCTACAAGCCTCCCAAAGGCTATGTATGCCCTGTTTTTTTGCAAACATTGGCTGTTTTTTGCTCATTTTTGCCCACCCAGCCCCTTGGAGCACTTTGCAGGCCTCTCAAACTCTCTGCATCCCCCGTTTTTCACAAAAAATGAGGCCTGCAGAGAGTTTGGGAGGCCTCCAAACTGCAAAAACTTTTTTTAAAAAATTACCTCTTCAAAATCTTGGTGCATCTTATATTCCGAAAAATATGGTATGCCGCTCAAGGGGCAAAAGTGATTGTGAATGGGGACATGACAGGGAATTTTTATATAAAAAAAGACACTAGACAAGGAAGTCCATTGTCACCACTATTACTTATATTGACATTGAAAGTGTTAATTAGAAACATTAGGCAGGATCCAGAAATAAAAGGGATGGAAATAAAAATATAAGTTACAAACATTTGCAGATGACCTGATATTCATCTTAGAAGAACCATTCGAAATCGGCCCCAAACTAATAAGAAAAATAGAAGAATATGGAGAAGTTACAGGACTGAAAATAAATGAATAAAAAAACCAAAATAGTAGTTAAAAACTTTACAGAGAAACAGAAAAATGAACTGACAAAGAAAATAGATCTGATAGTAAAGATGGTGAAATATTTAGGAATTTACTTAAGAGCACGATGCACAACAATTAAAGAAGATAACTACATGAAGTTAATGCAACAAATTAAATTGGATTTGAAGAAATGGAAGGCCTTACAACCATCAATGGTAGGAAGAATAGCTACTATAAAAATGAATATATTGCCAAAGCTACTCTTTTTATTTCAAAGATTAGAGAAAAAATATTTTGAGGAACTGAATAAAATAATTTTGAAATATATCTGGCAAGGGAAAAGAGCAAGAATAAGATTGAAAATGCTACAGGAGTCTTAAAGCAATGGTGGGGTTTGAGTTACCAGACTGGGAGCTGTTTTTCCAGGCATCTGTACTTAGGTAAGTGAAAGAATGGATAAACCTGAGGCATAGAAGATTACTGTTGCTGGAGAGACATGATTTACAATTAGGTTGGAGTGCCTTTTTGTGGTACAGAAAAGAAACGCAGTACATGGATATTTTCAAAGACACTATGTGAGGAATGCCCTATTCTTAGTATAGGAAAAAGTTATAACTTTTAAATGAGGAAGGAGAACTTAAAACCAGGCAGGAATTGCAAAACCAAGGGGTGGATTCAGCATGGTGGCCACACCTGCAAATACAGTCTAGATATGAGAAAGATGCCAAGACATAAAGAACCAACAGCACTTGATCGGATACTATTAGGGACAGATGAAAAACTAATAAAAGAAACGATATAGTTACTTATTAAGCATTAAAATGGAAGATGAACAAGTGAAAGAAACAATGATAATATGGGCAAATCTTTTTGGCTATACTATAGAACTAGACAAATGGCAAAAACTTTGGGATAGGAAGTATAAAATGACAATGGCCACCCCATATAAGGAAACCTATAAAAGGTGGCATTTGCCACCAGCAAGGCTAGCAAAGATGTCTAAAAATATGTCTGCCAAATATTGGAAATGTAATCAGGCTCCAGGTACTTATTATCACATGTGGTGGACATGTGTGAAGGCAAAAAAATTCTGGAGGAAAATACATACGTGGTTAGAAAAGATAATTAAGCAATATATAGATCTAAAGCCAGAAATATTCTTGTTAGGCATACTACCAGAAAGCTACAATAAAAGGGATACATATTTAATACATGTGTTGACAGCAGCGAGAATTGTATTTACACAATATTGGAAAAATATGAAAATATAATTCGTTAAATATTAAACTGTGCAGAGATGGATAGACTGACTTTAAAAATAAAAGATAAAGCAGATACAGAATATTACTCAACATGAGATATGTTTTGCCAGTGGTAAGATATAAGAGGTAGAAATTAGAAGAAGATTATTACTGTATATAAGTAAAAAATGAATTAGTATGACTATAAATATAAATAAATTAACATGATTTTTGTTATTCTAATTATGATCTTACTGTTACTATTATTGTCAAAACATTTGTTATTTCTCCATATATAGCTAAAATATAAAATATTTTTTTAAGAATGGATTTGCTTTGGGGAGATCATGATATGTAATTCTCATTTTACATCCATCCAATAGTTGTGTATCTAATTAGACTCACCTTCAGCCATCCATCTATGCTGAGTCAGCCACCATCCTGGAAAAAAATGATTCCATTAGTGTCAAAATACCTGACCAGTAGAAATTGACATGGGATCTTTGACCTTGGCCCCATGTCTCCATCCCTACTGCTCCCATCTTCTGTTTACTAACAATACCAACCCAGGAACAGATTGAAAATGAGTCTCATGCTGGGATTTTTGTAGGCAGCAGAACTTCTGGCTTCCTAGGTCTTCTGAGTTGTCCTGTCCTGTCGCTCAGAGGAACAGATTGGTACAGCAGGAATTATGGAAAAGATCTTCTCCTACACGTCCCCGAAAGCAGCTTAATTCAGACAAATGTTTTCTTGTTCTGCCTGATGGTTCTCTAAACTTCCAGTTATGAAAGAAAGAAAATAGAGGAAATGACAACAATCTATGGGTGTATTGAAATGGAGGAACTGAGGAATCATTTGCAGGAGACCCAGAGTTTTAAGGCTCTGAGACATTCTATTTGAAGTGGGGGGACAAGGAAACCCCCCAAAGGTCCAGAAGGGCATTATCAAGTTTTTTCTCACATTGCCTAGCAGATGGAAAAAATAGAGCTAGAATCATAGAGTTGGAAGGGACCTTGAAGGTCTTCTAGTCCAACACCTTGTCCGAAGTAGGACCATCCCGTACAAGTGGATATCAAATCTCTTCTTGGAAACCTCCAGTGATGGAGAACCCACAACTCCAGGAGACAAGCTGTTCCATTGATTGATTGTCATTTTCGGGAAATTTGTCTTTAGCTCCAGGTTAGATTTCTCTTTGATCAGCTTCCACTCATTGCTTTTTGCTCTACCCTCAGGTGCTTTGGGGAATGTTGATCCAATCTTCTCCATGAAAATCCCTCAGGTGCTGGAAAACACGTATCATGTCGCTCCCGCCCTCTTTAGCCTTCTCTTCGATAGGCGGAACACACCTAGTTCCTTTAGCCATTAATCATATAACTTAGCCTCCAGACCCCTTATCATCTCTGTTACTTTTCTCTGTACTCTTTTTAGGGCCTCAGCATCTTTTTTGTATCTTGGTGGCCAGAGCTAGACACAGTATTCCAATTGTGGCTTCACTAGTGCAGTAAAAATACCATGAGCAAAAGCACTTAGACTTATTTACCGCTTCACAGTGCTATGCAGCCCTCTCTAAGTGGTTTACAGATTTAGCATATTGCCCCCAACAATCTGGGTACTCTTTTTTTATTATTAATTTTTTTTATTTTGTTACATAAACAACACATGCCCACACCAGTGGGAAAAGAAAAAATCAAAACACACACAAAAAAACAAAAAACAGAAAACAAGGCAGGGGGGGGGGGGAAGGAAAAAAAAGAAAAAAAAAGAAAAAAAACACAAGTATATATTATAAAAAAGTATATCAGCTGGTTACAACATGTTTTTGTGCATATCTTCCATTAATTCATATTAATTCAAATATCTTAACTCAAATGTTTACCATATTGACATCATTATACCTCCACTTTTAGTTCACTACAGTTATTTAAACATCTTTCATCCTTAACTATGCCAAAAATTTAATCCATAACCACATGCTAACATTTCATTTACTTGTTTATAAAATCCTCCATTAACATCAAATCCTCATATCTTGTTTTAGCTAAACATCCATAATATTTAATACCAAAAATTCCATCCTCCATGTATATAGTTTATTATCATTCTCCTTTCTTTATGTAATTATATCGTATATCATAACATTTTCCCCATATTATTAACTTTAACTATATATAGTTTTATTTTATTTTTTAATAGTGATGATTATTGTGATTAATAACCTTTGTATATGGTCCAAAAATACTTCTAACCTTCCCTTCTCATATCCAATTATTATTTATCATATCAACTCCACATTATATACATTACTATCATTATCAATTATTATTCAACTATGTCTATCACAAATAAAATTAATTAGGTTTAGCTAATTTTGAATTGTATTCTTCCATCTATCAGCCTGTGTCTCTCCAATAACAAAACCTCCTTAATCCTGTTGCCATTCGTGGATCAAGTTCTCCAAACGTCTTTATGAGCAAGTCCAAACAAGAAGATCTTTGCACCTTTTTGCTTAAGGTGCCTCTCATATGATGTCGTTGTCCTACATTTATCCCACTTTTCAGCTTATCTTTAATTCTCAGTGGTGGTATCAAAAGTTTTGCAAATGATGTTTCATAAAGTATAAATTCTTTAATGCTTCTCATTCCTCCTGCGCTCTGTCTTTCGAAGTAAATCTTCTGTGTGGCTGCCCCTCCTTCAAATGTTCCATTTTTTTCTCCCTCAGAGGTAAACCAGATGCCCGGAATGTCAGCAAGTTGAAAATCTTCATCTCTGACATCCTTCGTTTGTATTTCAGGAACATTCAAACATTCAACATTCCCACTTTTTTCTTCATATTTTGATGTTAAAAACAGCAAATAATCCAGTTTTTTTTCAAATCTGTCGTACGTGTCAGATAGCTTTTGTAGTGCGGAAAAAATCATTTGAACTGAATCATTTGAAATTTGAACAGACGCCATTTTGTACGCAGTTAGTATTTTCCCTTTAGAGGCTTTAAAGTATTTGCAAGTAAAAACAAGCTGGGAGCTGTACAATCTTATCTGATCTTAGACCAACCCAGCCAAGCAATAAAAATGTCAAGTTGTAGGGAGCCAAAATATAGTAAATTGGTTTACAGCCACTTACAGAGAGTCAGAGGAGATGTTGGAGTAATCTTTCCTTTGTCCATGTAAGTAGCATTTAAAACATTTAAGAAATAGGGTAACCACCGTCCATAAACCCATAAAGAGATCCAATTCGCCGCTAGATTCTTCTGTTCTTTGGTTTCAATTAGCTTAAATTTTTATGTGGACCGTGTCTCTCTGAGTAATAAAATCACCTTACCAGCGGGAAACACTCGCGCCATTCTTAGGGGCAACCTGCAGTTTCGGTTAGCTTACAGCTAATCCAGAAGTCACTGGCAAATGAGGTTAAATTCCAAGCCCCCAGGGACCTTGCGAACGTCTCTGGGGTCACTGGATCTCCTCCAACCTTTCACTGTCTCTCCGGGACAGCTTGGGTTCAAAAATGAACCGTCCAATTCCTTCGGAATAGAGGAATTTCAGGAATAGCCTGAAAATCCGTCTTCTCATTGCTAAACCCCGCCTTCTTTTTCTCGGGACTTGATCTCAAGTTGGTCTCATGATCAACTTCAGAGGACAAGCAGAGCCCACCAGTAAAAGTCCTTGCAGGTCCTGTCTTGACCAAGTCCCTTCTCCTCTCCTCTCTCTGCATAAAGCAATATTCACATTGCTGATACTGCTCCCCCCTTCCGTGTTTCCAATTTCAGCAGTTGCTGTCAAGGGATAACTTTAAAATATTATCATCCAAATCTTATGCTTAACCCCAATGATCACTGCATGCACTCACCATTGGAGCAATATCCTTCGGTGTTTACAATTGTTCTAATCTGGTGATGGGACAACTCAAAAGTGCAGATAAGCCTCTGGTCAATATTGCAACATGTGTTTATTCACCGTTCTGTCTCTATCTCTTCTCATTCTTCTGAACATTAATTTTATTGCTATAACCTATTAAAACAAGAATGATCTGTCTCTTCTTGCCTCTCCATCAGCCTTCATGTCAATCTTTCTCTTTCCTTGTCTCTCCTGAAACATTCAATGGTCCCAAGACAGATACTGGCCTAATGTTTACCAATCTATATGATATCCATTACTGAAAGTTCTGTTTCAGTCCGAGATCTTCCAGAAATTCAGTCCATCTCAGATGGGCAAATGGAGAATTGGAATGACTTACCTCTCGAAGGGAACTCCAATGGGTCACTTGGCACTGACCAGACAAAGGGATTCCTTTTGTTGTGATACCGGCAGGTATAACTTCCTGCCTCTTCCAACCTTCTCCAATGGAGAAAAAATTTCACTCCCTTTTCCCCTGGCTCTGCAGCCTTGTAAGCTATCTGCTGGCTTGAGTTCATAAGAGCAAATGTCAGACTACGTTTATTCCCCTCACACTGTATGGAGAAGTATGGACCTACTATTTCAATTAAAATCTGGATGGAAGGCTTGGTCATGCTGGGATCTAGAAGGAAGAAAGATGCAATGAAATCTCAGAGATCCTTGTATGCAAATAACTCCTACTTCATTCAGCCACAAATAACATCCCCCCTTTTCAGTCTTTTGGCAATAAATGGATCGTCTTCTCCATTCTCAATACTTTTTCCTTTCAAATATTTATAAGAAAACCTATTTATTTCTTCCCCATTCTATTATTCTATCCAAGGCCCAAGCGCCCAAATTTCCCTTATCTCACATTCTGTCTCTTCAAAGTGATATACTAATCAATGTTAGCTCACAGAGAATGGCATCTATAAAAGCAAAACAATATCAAAATGAAGTTATCGGTGCCACGTTGCAAGTGCGCAAATGGCTGCATTGTCTCATGAGGTGAACAACATCTGATGCAAAGATGTAAGTGACCACATATCTATTTGGCTATCCTCATGCACACGTAGACACGCTTTGTCAGGGGTGAAATTCAGCAGGTACTGGAGAACCGGTGGGGGAAATTTTGAATAGTTTGGAGAACCGGCAAATACCATTTCTGGCTGGCCCCAGAGGGGTTAGGGAATGCAGATTTTGCAATATCCTTTCCCCGCCACTCCCACTAAGTCACACCCACAGAATCGGTAGTAAAAAAATTGGAATTTCACCACTGCTCTTTGTCCAACCCAGTGGGGGCCCAGGCATAGATGTGGATTTGGCATTTCAAGGACTACAAAAGAACCTAAGTCACATCAGGAGAAGAAAATGAACCAATTTTAATCTGGATTAACATTATACAGAACGGAAATCTCTTGCAAAAATGCCTGGGCATTTTAATTGAAGCAACTTGGCTTTCCATTCAGGCATTACAAATGCTAATTTTCCCACCTCCAGGCAAATAAAAATTTGACTTTGGGGTTTACTGATTAGACAGGTTTATTGTTATAGAAATGACTGTTTTATATTATTAAGTAAAAGTAAAAAAGTTGAAGTTGGATGTTACTGTCGTCTCATTCTACTGCACCAAAAGGAGTTGGAAGTCAATGCCTTTTCTTTCTTTCCCCTTCTTTTCTACACTTTTCTCTTCCCTTTCCCCTCCCCCATTTTTCCTATTATTTGCTTTTTGTATTTTTGTATTTTATATCATAAATGAATAAAAAGGGCAAAATACAAACAAACAAACCAAAATGCAGAGAGCTATTTGCCCAAAATTGTCCTATAAGTTTCTCTGGCAGTGAAAGGAAATATTTGGCTGATGAAAAATTGTGAAACTCTTTGTAGTGCCAGTTGTGTGAAAACCAAACAATTACTAAGCAGACCTCACCTATTAGGTTGAGATAAATTGTAGCACTTAAATCTGAACATCGCCATCCATCTAGGCAAGATCTGCAGCGGTATATGCCGCCCTGTGATTTTCTAAGATTGGACAAGGAAAATGCAGCCTGATTGGATGTTGCCTCCGTAGCATCTACAATTTTCAAACTAACACTTGAGCTTGCAAATTTGACGAGATCGAAATTTCCATGAAAATCATCCTGGCTCCAGCAGAAGAAGGTGACATCTTCTCCCAAAGCAACAATCTCATTGAAATTGGTAGATATGAAAGGTGGGGAAAGAATTTGACCTGGACAAGACAAAAAATAATAATAAATGTGGATAAAATATGGAAGGTGGAGCATTCTGTTTATCCTCAGAAATGGAACAACTAAAGGCAAAATCAGGACTCTTTCTGTGTTTGGAAGCAGTATTTTTCTTTATGAAGAGTGGCCAGTTCTTTTTGGAAGAAATGATTTCCATCAGGAGCACTTAACCAGAGAATACACCTGCAATAATATCTATTTTGTTGCCATCTATGCAACAAAACCATTTATGCATTCAGATTTTTGATCCTGAAGGAGTATATGAATCAATATTGGCTTCTGTTTATATTATTGTATACCGTCTGAAATTAGTTGTTTTCTAGCATAGCAAATTGTAACCTTAATACTGGACTTCAAATGTTATCTCACTGCTGCGTCTCGCTTCTATTCTTGGCTTCAAAGCTTGGCACATTTTTGGAAGCTAGTAGAAGAAATTGTTACACGGGAATATCAAACTGTATAGATAAAGGAACCAAACTAGGGAGTTTTCCTGGCTCTTAAATCCTTAAAGCATTCTGCCGAAAAACAACTTGGCAAAGGGGAGCAGCCAACCCTTACCCAAGGCTATAGGAATACTCCACAGAAAAGGTAGACAATGACAGGAGCTTGAACAAAAGAATGCTTTAAAGATAATGAACCTTTGTCTCTGATTGGATAAACTTCATTTCTATCTGCCTAAAATGTATATAATACTCTGTAAGGAATACAAGGTGTGGCTATTCCTTACATGCTTTTGTTTGTATGCTTTGGATATAGTTTTGTCACCCAGCTTTTGCTATGGCCATAAATAAAAGCTGATACTTTTTGGAAGCCTCGTCTCGAGTCTCACTCTTTGGCATCTCAGTGGCTCAGGGAAAACTGCTGGAACCTTACAATACCATTGATGAGACACTGCAATAGAATTCAGCAAATAGGTTGATGATGTGTTTGAGCCTAGAAAGTAAACCAGGGAAGATCTTACTCCATGTCTCCAACCTCTAGTTCTGTGATGGCGACCCTATGGCATGCGAGCCACAGGTGTTGCCCTGTCAGCTCCAGCGTGCATGTGTGCGCTGGCCAGCTGGTTCTGCCTTCATTTCTGGCTGTTTTTCACCCTCCGGAGGCTTCCCTGAAGCCGCTGGAGAGTGAAAAACAACCCAACGTACAAACCGGAAGTTTGGGAATGGGCCTCTGGGGGTGGAGGGAGAGAGGCCATTTTCATTCTCTTCAGGTTCCTAGAAAGGGTCTGGAGCCTGGGGAGGGCGAAAAACAGGTCTACCGTGACATCACGTGGCAAAAGCGGGGGGAGTCACACATGCATGTGCAGGGGCTGGGCGCATAGAATTATGGGTGTGGGCATGCGCATGCTCCCTCCATGGTTTTGGCATGTGATGGCAAAACGTTTAGCCATCACTGCTCTACTTCATTCAATATTTTATATTTCACATATAAAAAGGGATGTGCCTCGAGCAGCTGCTTCATCTTGTCCCTGGAGAAGAGAAGCAGCATTGCCTTGGTGAGCAGCATTTATCACTTTTCTCGGCCTGAGTTTCCCATAACATCTTCACACCCAGGGATTGGCTCAATCGTGTATTGGACTTTGGGAGGGGCTCTATCTGCAAAGGTTTAATCTAACGTTTCAAGTGGGAAAAGTTACTTCCCGCCTACGTCTCTTGCTGTCACAATCTTCCAATAAAAGTTTCCTTTTGAAATGGCTTTCATTTCAAGAGTTCTGCTTTCTTGAGAAGACTGGCAGGGCAGGACCTGACATTAGGCAGGAAGTTCAAAAGGGTCAACCCAGAGAGACAACAGCCCTACCATGGGGACCATGCACCCAAAATCCAGGGCAGCAATCAAGAAGATGCTGAATGCTGGAGAGAAACCTCCGCCAAAACCCAGCAGGAGGAGATCCTCAGTGCCTGGGCTGAGGAGGACATCGCCTCTAGCAGCTCTACAAAACCTAAGTGGTCCATCAGGGAAGAAGGGAGGATGGAACAGCAGAACCAAGAAAGTCAATGATGGGATTCATATATTTTACTACCAGTTCTGTGGGCATGGTTTGCTGGGCGTGGCTATGTGGTCATGTGACTAGGCAGACATGGCCACGTGGTCATGTGACTGGGTGGGCTTGGCCAGGTTGTCATGTGACTGGGTGGTCATGGCCAATTTAGCAGTCCATTAGATAATACACTGCAGCCCCCTTTTCTATTCTTCTTTTTAACACTGCATGAAATTTTTGCTCTAGGTTTTTTTTTACTAGGGGGGAGGCAATTCCTGGGGATTTCTGGGAATTTCTCCTCTGTGTTAGAGGCACCAAAATAATTAAGATGACATAAGGTCTCCTGCTGAAGGAGGGGGTTGGACTAGATGACCTCCAAGGTACCTTTCAGCCCTAGATTGCTATGCTGATCTTCTGGGGCAGCAGGACTGCACAGGAGGAACTCTAGAGACAGCACGCCAGCTGGGAATCAGTAAGAGGTGCACGGACAGGAAGCAGTTGTGCTTCCAGAAGACCAAGTGGCTGACGCACATTTGCACGTTTGAAACAGGAAGATCATTTTCCTGGTGTGTGCATGCACATGGGGCAGCTGCTCTTCCATTTTCTGGCGTACCTGCATGGGTGAAAACTAGCTGGAAAGCATGCTGGAACCCGAAACACATCAGGAGACACCTCCACGTGCCCAGAGAAATGGCTCTGTGTGCCACTTTTGGCATGTATGCCATAGGTTCACCATCACAACTATATACCTTATCAAATACAGCTTGATGGTCTCTGGCACCTTAACTTTCAGATAATGTTCCCTGTTTTATCAGACATTATTTCAAATATTCACTGCAAATCATTCAGATTGTCAGCCAACCAGAGGTCATCATTTGCAAACTGCACACAGGGAAAGTTATCCAAAAACACCAAAAATGCAGCAAAGATACACACAAACACCACCACAACTTCTTTTGAATAGGTTTCCTCCAAATTATGCTGACTCAGAAACACCCTAATGCATACATATCCCTATAACTCAGTTTGAGCATCTGATAATCTAATTAAGTAAACTGAGGTCAAAGAACATGTTTAACCCAGTTAAGGTAGCATGAGCTGACACAACATATTATGATACAAAAGACAAAGAAAAATTAAAGGTAACTGAGCTTTATGTATAATACAGATTTCATTTATTACATTTATAGGCAATGTGGCCCTTTCTGCCACAGCGCTGGCAGAGGGCTTGCCTAAATCTGCATTCAGCTCTTTCGTGGTTGCCTACGCACCCACTACATGCAGGTTTAGGGTCATCCCTGCCTCTTTGAAAGCTCTTTTTGTTTGCCTCATGAAGGCGATTGATGTCCTCCTCCGCTTCGGGGTCTGACTCTTCACTCACCTCCCCTTGGTGAACATCAGCCGTGCTGTACATTCCCGAGGGGTGAGCTTTGTGTGATAGCGGCCAGGGAGGTCGCAGCCAGTTCGAATGTGGACTGGAAAGACAGGTCAGCCTTCGCCAAAAGTCTTAGATCGTGAATGCCGCAGACCAAATGGTCGAGAAGGGCCTTGTCGAGGTCTCTAAACTCGCAGTGGAGGGCTGCCGACCTTAGCGCGGCCATGTAATTGTTGACGGACTCTCCTTCACCCTGGTTCCATTGATGGAACACATGCCGGTGGGCTATTTTGGATGGTGATGGAGTGTAATGGCTCTTCAGTTTCGCCATCAAAGTCTGCCATGGAACCGCCTTGATGGGGTTGGGGGCTGTGAGAGCCCTTGCTGTGTGGAAAACATCGGACCCACACACTGACAGGAAAAACGCGCATTTTCGTTCATCTGTTAAATCTGTAAGGTCTTGCGCGACTAGGAAGCATTCAAATCGGACTGTATAGGACTTCCAAGTCTCAGAGCCCTGGCTGAATGGCGCAAACGTTAGAGTGGCCATTCCTGTCAGATCGGTAGCGATGTCTCGTCACGAAGGGTAGCTCGGTTCCTAAGTGACTTCAGCTAGTGACTTCAGCTAACTCGCGACCTCAGTTCGGCAATCCCACCCTCGTCGCCAGTATTGTGTACTAGGACTGTGGGTTATGGCCAGAATGACTGAGGCGGAAACAGGAATAAAGACTACCGAGTTTATTCCCTGTAACATAACAAGCTAACAGTTGGAATCGGCTTGAGACAGGAACAGCGGATTCTCATCTGACAGCTCCCTTTTTATACTCGGGGCTGTCAGATGGTAAGCCAATCAGCTGTCGACTATCTCCCGCCTAAACAAAACTTTATTGAGCATGCTCAGAATGTGACACTGTCCTTTTGTATATCTTAACATATTAATATATAATTATTTTCCCCCACTATTTTCTACCCCTATTTTAACTCGCCCCCTTTCATATCACTATAATATTTAATGATCTGTTTTCCACCCATTTTATTGTTCATATTTCCTTAGTTAAATCAAAATTCTATCCTTCGTTCTTCCATTTTTAAATATCTCCTTGTACAGTTTTAGTATCAATCACGATCATTTATATATTTAGGGTGTTTCTATTCATATTCTTTCCAGTTCTTTAATCTAATATAATTCTACTATTAATACACATATTTAGATTAATATATATTTATATATATTTCCCTAATTTCCCCTTGTTTAGTTTTAAACTTCCACAGTTATTCATATTTTTATATATATTTAGTAGTACAATCAAAATTTATTTTTCCCATTCTTCATATCCATTTATATCACAATATTATCCTGATATCTATCACACTGCTAAAATAATAATCCAGCCTGTATAGTTCTGATATTAATACACATTATTGAAATATCTTCATAAAATGTTATTTTACTCTATTTTCTCTTATCCTTCATCTCTTAACCACTTCTGAACCTTTAATCTTATTTTCTTTTTAGTTTTCCTCCCATATTTGTGCCTTAAGTCTTTTATTTGACTATGCAATCTAACTTTTCCTCTCAACTCTATCCTTTCCCACTGTCTAATTCCAGAACTATCCATTCTATTTCCTATCTCTTTTCCCCAGTTCTCTTCCTGTTCCTCCCATTCCCTTTTAAAATATTTTACATTGTTTCCCTCATCTTTTTAGTTCCTCAATCGCTATTTGTTTTGGCAACATCTCCTCCTTGTTATTTTCTTTTTTGCTGATTTCTCTCCACTTTTCTCTCTGTTTCTTCTGGTAGCTCTATTCTTCCTTCCTTGTCCTGATCATTGTCCGTTATTATTTGTATTAAATTTCCCAATTTTTGGTCTATACGATCAAATATTTTCTCACTCCTTTGAAAAAGCTCCATTCTGTTTAGGTTCTCCTCACTTCCATCTTATGTTGCGTCTGTGTTTAGTCGATCTCTTTTTTAGTCCACTGTCCAGAGTTCAATAATTCAAAAAGCCAATCTTCCCAGTCACAATTTTAAATGTTTCGTCAATAGTCAGTCCAAACAATTTAAATTTACCAGGAGGTTATCCACACCTCTTCAAATTGCCTTATATGTTCAGTAATATTCCATGATGTGCAGGGGCTCTTAACTGAAGTCCTTAGTTAATAATCAAATCTCTAATGGCCTTAGAGTAGGTCTGTATCGAACAGATATTTCCAATCGTTTGGAATAATTATTTCCAAGTATGCATTTTTGTCAGCAGATGGCAGTATTGCTTCCGTCTGTTTCTACCTCTCTGCAATATTGTTAACAGTTCCGATTTCAATTTTTCAATTATTCAAATAATTTTTAAATAATAAATCTGATAATTGAGCAATTTGTAAGGAGAAATCTGGGACTTTAATTCCAGCATTTTAAAATGCTCTCAATACCACATCTTTTAGCTTTGAGGAACCAGGTTTCTGTTCATTATTTAAAAAGTATTTTTTTCCTTTTTCAACTCTCCGATATTTTTCTTGTGTGCCCATTCGCAGCTTCAACAAATAGCTTTAAATATGCTTCCCCCTTGGATTTCTGGGGTCAACTTCCAATAAAAAGTATTTTCTCAGCCAGATGACACTCCATTCACTTTCTCCTTTCCAGCACAGTCTTGGGTATTCAGGCTGTCCCTGGCTTCATGGCAGCCATTTTGATTGCCGCTGCTCCTCATCTTCAGATGAAGGGGCTTTTCCAGTCAGGGCGGGAGGAGGAGGTGGTTGAACCCTCTGCATATCGGCTGTGGACTATTCCGAGAGCTCAGTGGCTCTGGCTTCGTCCACGGCCTGCTGCAGGGTGACCTCTGGTCGTGCCAGCAGACAGGGTCTTAGGCGAGGATTCTTTACACCGCAGATGAACTGCTCCACCAAGTTATCGTCCAGGTCTGCAAATTCGCACTGGATCTCCACCACGCGCAGTGACTGTAGGAATTGGCTGGCAGTCTCTGCTGGTTTTTGTACGCATTGGCGAAATGCGTAGCGGCAGGCGATCCGAGAGTGAGTGAAGCATAGTGGTTCCTCAGTTTGGTCATTAATGTCTCCCAGCTTAATTGATAGACAGGCAAAGCAGAGGCTAGGGGTCTAGCGGAGGAGAATGTTGCGTCCTCCTGATGCAGCCAGCCGGCTGACCACGCCCTGCCACAACCTGATTGATCCAGGCGCGGCTGCCGGCCAGCGGGAGAAGGGCGCTTCTCCCATTGGTTGGCCGCCTGACGGCTATCAGTATAAATAGAGGCACCCAGGTACACCCACGTCACACCTATCCTCCGTGAGCTGCACTGGCTACCCATTAGTCTCTGAATCCGCTTCAAGGTGCTGGTCGCTACCTATAAAGCCCTACATGGCATTGGACCTGGATACCTGAGAGACCGCCTCCTGCCGATTACCTCCCATAGACCGATTAGATCTCACAGGTTAGTCTCCTCCGGATTCCATCCGCCAGCCAATGTCGGCTGGTGACCCCCCGGGGGAGAGCCTTCTCTGTTGCAGCTCCAGCCCTCTGGAATGATCTCCCTGTCGAGATCCGGACCCTTACTACCCTCCCGGCCTTCCACAAAGCCACCAAGTCCTGGCTGCTCCAGCAGGCCGGGGGGCTTGTGAAACATCCCACCCCACGGAAATTGTGAATGTTGCGGTTTTTGTTTTTAAAGTGTTGTCTTTGTCCAGTTTTCCCTTTCCTTTGTCTATTGTGAGCCGCCCAGAGTCCTTCGGGAGTGGGCAGCATACAAGACAAATAAATACAAATACAAACAAATAAATACAATAATCCAAAGGGAGACTCCCCCAAAAAACCGAGACACGGAACAAGACAATGGCATCGCCCTCCTCCCTTACATCAAAGGCACCACAGATAAAATCAGTAAAATTCTCCACAAACATAATATCAAGACAGCCATAAAACAATGACCAAAAAATAGCCAACATCTTAAGAAACCCCAAAGATAAAATCCAGCTAGAAAACCAAGGAGTCTGGTTGTAAGTTGAGGACTACCTATAAATCCAGGAAATGGAAAATCAGAGAGTACGAAGAAATGCATGGGTGCAGGGATGAAGGGGAAAACAAGACCCTCCGGTTGTTCAGCCATGAAAAGAGAAGTACGAAGGAGAACTTCTCAAATCCCATGAAGGGACATCCCACAGAAGAAAGTCAAAACTTGTTCATTTCTTTCCAAAGTACAAGGCATAGAATAATGGAGCTAAGTTATAGTAAGAGAAAGTTTGAGTGAAAGTTACCGGTAGTAAGAACTTCCTAACAATAAGAGCCCTTCAGCAGTGAAAACAGTGAGGTTCAGTTCAGTTCAGTTCACTTTATTTGTATGCCGCCTTTTTCCCTGGGGGGACTCAGGGTGGCTCACAGTTCAAAAGGGGTGGGGGAAGGACAAACAATTTACAACATAAAAGCATTACATCATTTAAGAACTCAACAGTCATACAATTCGAGTAGGGGTTAAAATCTTTAACCCCAGGCCAGCCGGGATAGCCAGATTTTAAGTGCAGCGCGGAAGGTCTGGAGGGTGGTGAGGGTCCGGATCTCCACAGGGAGTTCGTTCCAGAGGGTCGGAGCAGCCACCGAGAAGGCTCTCCTCCGAGTAGTTGCCAGTCTACACTGGCTGGCTGATGGAATTCGGAGGAGGCCTAATCTATGCGATCTTATCGGTCTAGTGGAGGTGATTGGCAGTAGGCGGTCTCTCAAGTACCCAGATCCAATACCATGAAGGGCTTTGTAGGTGACAAGTAGCACCTTGAAGCGCACCCGGAGATCAACAGGCAGCCAGTGCAGCTCGCGGAGGATAGGTGTTACGTGGGTGAATCGAGGTGCACCCACGATCGCTCGCGCGGCTGCATTCTGGATAAGCTGAAGTCTCCAAATGCTCTTCAAGGGCTGCCCCATGTAGAGTGCGTTACAGTAGTCCAGTCTTGAGGTCACAAGGGCGTGAATGACTGTTCTGAGGGCCTCCCGGTTCAGGTAGGGATGCAATTGGTGCACCAGGCGAACCTGGGCAAATGTCCCCGTGGTCACAGCCGACAGATGATGTTCTAAAGTCAGCTGTGGGTCCAGGAGGACTCCCAAATTGTGAACCCTGTCTGAGGGCCGTATAATTTCACCCCCCCAGCCTGAGAGATGGAATACAAGGCCAATCTTTGGGAGGGAAAAACACAAGCCACTCGGTCTTGTCGGGATTGAGTGCAAGCTTGTTCACACCCATCCAGACCCTGACAGCCTCCAGGCACTGACACATCACTTCAACCACTTCACTGTGTTGGCACGGGGTGGACAGATACAACTGTGTATCGTCTGCATATTGATGGTATTTTATCCCGTGACGACGAATGATCTCACCCAGTGGCTTCATGTAGATACTAAACAGGAGGGGGGACAGGACCGAACCCTGCGGCACCCCATACTTAAGGGGCCTAGGGGTCGACCTCTGCCCTCCGACCAACACCGACTGTGACCTGGCCGAGAGGTAGGTGGAGAACCACCGAAGAATGGTGCCTCCCACCCCCACCTCTCGCAACCGTCGCAGAAGGATACCATGTTCGATGGTATCGAAGGCCGCTGAGAGGTCAAGGAGCACTAGGATGGTCCCCCATCCCTGGCTCTCTAGAGATCATCAATCAGTGCGACCAAAGCAGTTTCCGTGCTGTAGCCAGGCCTGAATCCAGACTGAAAGGAATCCAGATAATCGGTTTCATCCAAGGACCGCCGGAGCTGAAAGGCCACCACTTTCTCAACAACCTTTCCAACGAAGGGGAGGTTGGAAACTGGACGATAGTTACTTAAGATGGCTGGATCTAAAGACGGCTTCTTCAGGAGGGGTCTCACCACCGCTGCCTTTAGAAGGGGCGGGAAGGATCCCTCCCGAAGAGAGGTGGTAACTATCGTCTGGATTGAGCCATGTGTCACCTCCTTGCTGTTCGCGACCAGCCAGGAGGGGCACGGGTCCAGTATGCAAGTGGAGGCACTCACCACTCCCATGGCCTTGTCCCCTTCCTCAGGCGTGACAAGTTGAAAATCAATCCATAAATTCCGCTCAAGACCTTCCCCCGGTACCTCGGCTGGCTCTGAGCAATTGGAGTCCAGGTCTGTCCGAATCCGAGTGATTTTATCCGCTAGAAAATGGAAAAACTCCTCAGCTCTACATTGTAAAGGGTAACCCGCATACCTCCTTTCAAGAAGAAGCGGGTTATTCTAAACAAGGCGGCTGGGCACGATTCAGTGGACGCAATCAGAATGGCAAAATGTGCACTTTTTGACGCCCGTATTGCCATGAGATAGGTTCTGATATAGGCTCTCATCAGTGCTCGGTCTGACTCAGACTCACTGGCCCTCCAGTGGCGCTCTAGGTGTCTCTTTTGGTGTTTCATCTCCCGGAGTTCCTCAGTAAACCAAGGAGCTCTCCTGGATCCGCTACCTCGGAGAGGCCGTAAAGGCGCAATCCAGTTTAGAGCCTCCGCCGCCGCTGAGCTCCAAGTAGCAACCAAGGTCTCCACTGGACTGTGGACGAGAGTATCAGTTATAACACAAAGCGCCGTCTGAAAACCTGAAGGGTCCATTAGGCGTTTGGGGTGGAACCACCTAATCGGTTCCTCCTCCCTACAATGGGGGATTGGCCTCCGAAAGTCAAGCCTCAGTAGGAAGTGGTCTGACCACGACAGGGGCAAGATCTCAGTACCCCTCAAACCAAGATCACGACTCCACTGCTCCAAGAGGAATACGAGGTTGAGCATGTGACCCGCTATAATTTTTTCTCCAAATCTCATTTTTAATTGGCATATAAAGACATGCCAATTCAAGTTATCAAAGGCCTTCTGGGCATCTAAAAAGACCAGTGCAATTTGTTTTTCCAGATTCTCTTCATAATATTCTAGTGTATTTATAATTATCCTCATATTGTTTTTAAACTGACGTTTTGGGAAGAAGCAATTTTGATCTGTGTGGATAATTTCATTTAATATTTTTTAAATTCGCTCTGCCATTATTGATGTAAAGATTTTATAATCTGCGTGTAGTAAAGAAATTGGTCTGTAATTTTTTATTTGTTGATGGTCCGAATCCTCTTTGGATATCAATGTTATATATGCTTCCCTCCATGATTTTGGTAACTTTGCTTCTATAAGTGCTTCATTAAATAAGTCTAAAATCACTGTTTTTGTCTGCTCTTGCATGGCTTTATAAAATTCTACAGGCATACTGTCTGGGCCCGGTGTTTTATTATTTTTTGTCTCTTCAATGCTTTCTTTAATTCTATCACTGTGTTTTTTTTGTTTAGCATTTCTCTTGTCTCTTCTTCAATTTCATTTAGATTCCTTGTATTTAAGCATTGTTCGATATTGTCTCGTAATATATTTTCTTTGCTGTACAGATTCTCGAAAAATTTCTGTACTATTTTTTTCCTCTTTCCAGTATTGTATGTTTCCCCTTTCAAGATGAAAAGATGTAAGTGATGTATTATTCTTTTTTCTTTTTCTTTGTTCAATTTGTTTGCTAACCATCTTCCAAGTTTATTCACATTTTTAAAATAGTTTTGTTTTGCAAATTTGATTTTTTGGGGGGCCATCTCTTCTTGTGTCATCACATTTAATTTGTGTTTTATTAGTTCTTTTTTCTCCTTTATTTTTGATTCTTGTGGGGGTTTTTGAAGGGCAATTTCTAATTCTTTAAGTTCTTTCTCTAATGTTTCTTGTTTTTGTCTCTTTTCCTTGTTTTTCCTTGCCAAATACGCTATTGTCAACTCTCTTGTAAAAGCTTTTGTAGTATCCCATAAATTTTGTAACCATGTTTTTTCTTTCTTATTTACTTCATAGGAAAGTTTTAATTCTCTTTCTATCATTTTTATATATTTTTATCATTCACTATTCTTGGATTCATTGACCATCTTTTTCTTTTTTGGTCCTTTCCATGTTATTTTTATTGGGTTCTGATCCACCCAGGTGTTTGTCATTATTTCAATCTGTTCTGTATCTCTTCTCAATTATTGAGTTGACCAAATCATATCTATCCTTGACCATGATTTGTGGGGGTTTGAATAATATGTAAATTGTTTGTTTCCTATATTCCTTTCTCTCCATACATCTTTCAGGCTCAATTCCTGCACCATTTTGAAAAAGGTCAATGATAGCATTCATTTTTTTCTTATTTCTTTTGTTACTCTTGTAGTCATTGTTGATATCTGTTATAGCATTGAAGCCACCAATTAGACATATATCCTCATATTCTATTTCCGTTATTTTTTGGTGGATCTTCTTGAAAAATTCTTTTTGAGTTTTTTTTTTGGGGGGGGGGGGCGTATATTGCTGTGAGAAGAATTTTTCTTGGTTTTGTTTCTATTGCTAACATTAAAATCCTCCCCTTTTCATCTGCATATTTCTTTTTGCATTTATCCAGTTATTTGTATGCCACCCTTAATTTCCTTGCGTTTCTTGTCTCTATTCCTATTTTACTACCTTCTTGTTTTATTTGTTCTCTTTTCTGTCTTCTTCTTTGTTCTCTTTCTTCCTCCTTGTTTTCAACTGACTGTTCTTCTTGACTTCTACTCTCTGGTTCCTCTTTACTTTCTTGTTCTTCCTCAGCGGTGAAATGATGTTCAAAGAACTCATGTGCTTTATGGTTTATGGTTTTATGGTTTTATTATTTATAGGCCGCCCTTTTCCCTGAGGGGACTCAGGGCGGCTTACAATATATAGGGAGGGGAGTACAAGACAGTAAGACATAAAACAATACATAAGTAAAATAGTACACAACATTCATCATTCGGGTGGGGACGGATTACGATCTTTATCCCCAGGCCTGACGGGATAGCCAGGTCTTGAGGGCTGTGCGGAAGGTCTGGAGGGTGGTGAGGGTACGAATCTCCATGGGGAGGTTGTTCCAAAGGGTCGGAGCTACTACTGAAAAGGCTCTCCTCCGTGTAGTTGCCAGTCGACACTGACTGGCAGATGGAACTCGGAGGAGGCCTAATCTGTGCGATCTAATAGGTCGCAAGGAGGTAATTGGCAGGATATTCTAGTAGTATTCTAGTAGTATTCTTTCTCGACTGTGTCTTTTATCCTGCCAGGTAAGCATCATTCCCTCTGAACATTACATTGTACCTTATTAGTTGTTGTATAAGGAATTGATATTGCCTTCTCTGGTCTCTCACTATTTTCAGGATTTGTCTCAGGATTCGTATCTCTTTTCCTTTATATGTTATTTGTTCTTCTCTCACTTTCTTATATACTTCATTCTTACCGATTTTCTAGTAAAGCGTACGTGGATTTCTTTTGGGAGCCTGTGTCTCCTGGCATAATTTGTGTGGATTCTATACACCTTGTCTATGTCCCTTCTCATTTCTTGTTTGTTTTTTTGTAATATATTCACAACAATCTCTGTAATTGTTTCCCCTAAATGCTCCTCCTTTTCTTCTACTATATTTTGAAAATGCAGAAAGAAGCCAGCTTTTTCGAGTTCCAAAAACACTATTTTCCCCCTAATTGTCTGTTTAGTGTGGTCAGCTTTTCATCTACCATCTCTATTCTCTTCTCCGTTTTTTCTACCTTTGTTTCTACTTTTTGAATTTTTTGTTCATTGTTTGTTATTTTTACTTTGTATTTTCTCTACCCTATCATCTATTCTTCTAATCTCACTCTTCATTTCTCCCATTTCTAGTTTAATTTCTTCATGATTTCTCCTAGGTTCTTTGTGATTTTTTTATAATTGTTTCTTGTGTTTTTAGCATTGTTTCTTGTATCATTGCTAATGCATCTTGCATACACTGAAGGTTCGTTGTTGAGCTCGCTTTCTCTATACCCAGTGTGCTCTCAATTGTGCACTGATTTGAGGGTGAAGATGTTGCTGATGTTGGATTGGATGTTGCCTTTCTATTCGTTTTACTAATTGTTGTTGTACTTGTCATTTTTTATTTTAATTTCCTTACAATTTTTCCCCACAATAACATATACTTCTCTATGCCCACTACTTGTTTCCACTCTCTTATACCAGCCCCTTCAATCTTTGAACTTTCCCCTCTTACATGCACATTTCAGTTCAATTCAGTATCATTCAATCCTACAATCTAACAACTTAATTTCTATATATTCGGGTTAGTATGCAAGTCAATCCACACAATATTCATACAATATTGAATATATTTAACCTAACACTTCCTTAATTTGATTGACTATGCAATCTTATATCATCTCTTTAATAATTACAAACTAGCATCCCCACTTCAACACTATATTACTATTTTTTTTTACTATTCTCTTGGTAAACAATATGTTTAGGCTAATAATTCCTTAATTTTATTTCTTATATAATATTATGTCATCTATTTATAACATTGATAATTTTAAAGTATTACCAATAGTTCACAATAGTTCATATATCCTCTACCCAATCTCTTCCAAATATAATATGATTCAATACCATTTAACAATCTTTTATCTCACTACAGTTCAGTTTATATTTATATTTCTTCTTTCAATATTCTCCTTCTATTTTTTAAATCAGATTTCAGAGATCACAAAATACAAAATCTTTTTCCAGATTGCATTAGCAATCCTGTATACTGTATATTGTTATTTAATTCTTATTTCTTTCTCCAATAGATGTAGCTGTTACTCTTCTTTCATATAGGGTTTTTCTTTTTCCTCCGAAAAGTCCAATATTTGCTTTTCTATATTTCACTTTCTCTCGAGTATTCCAAAATAGTTCTTTCCTCTTTTTCAAAATTGTCACTATTTTGTCTGGCTCCAATTTCTATTTATTTTCCAAATCTCTCCTTATTTAGTTCTGTTCTCAAGTCACTCCAAACCTTCTATTGCTATAGGAAATTTCTTGCTTTCCCTCTTCTTGTAGCTGCCGATATTAAGCTGGATCCAGCAAGTTTCAAAGCTTTGAAGTTCTAGCTCAATGAGTCTTTAATATAATTTATACCATTTTAGTAGTTTTAAATGTTCTCACCAATGCTGCTGTGTTGCTATTTTCTCTCCCTCATGTGCGGTAGTCACCACCCAAAATCGGCCATGGACATCAATTTCTTCTCCAGTGATTTCAAAGGGTTTTCCCTTATCCGATAGGGAAGTTGCTTGCTTCCTCCTTCGGCACCCGGGTTTCTCCTCTCTCCTATTGATCCCTCCAGGTTCAGTTCATCCTTTTTCAGGATCTTTACAACAGAAACTTGAGGAAAACTAGTAGAGCTACTATTTCTTTGCCCTCGTGGAAGTGACATCACCGCAGGAACAGTACTTAGATTTATATTCCGCTTCACAGTGCTTTATAGTCCTTTCTAAGCAATTTACATAGTCATCATATTGCCCCCAACAAACTGGGTCCTCATTTTACCAACCTTGGAAGGATGGAAGGCTGAGTCAACCTTGAGCTGGTGAGAATCGAACTGCTGGCAGTCAGCAGAATTAGCCTGCAATACTGCATTCTAACCACTGCGCCACCACAGCTCACTTTTAGGGGAACACAGAAGTGTCACAAAGAACAAATCTGTTCTTTGTCTCTTGTTTGTTTGTTTGTTTCAGACAAATTGACTCCCAGTTATGCATGTAGAGTTTTCTCTGCTTGGTGCTTACGTCTAGACACATTTTGCTGGTGTGCTGAAACTATTTATTTAAACTTGACCAGGATCAATTCTTTCTATCATGGGAAGTTTAACATGGTTTAGGACTTTTCATCCAAAAAAGTCAGATATTTTTCTCACAGTGGTAGTTACAGTTCTGCAAAAAACTTAAGTGGATTTTTTTACTCTAGTAATTTCAAAATCCCCATTCCATCACAAAATTTAGCCAGACTAAGTGCATGTAGTCGATCTTGGTTAATCCCAGAAAGCTAATCAAAGTAGATTTGTGACTAGGAGATCACCAGGAAACCCCAGAGGCTTAGTCAAGGTAGGTAAATATCCTCCACCAAAGAAAGGAATAGAGAATGTCTCTTGTAATTATCAAAGCCTCTGATGTGGTTATATAGCAATTAATCTGAGAAAGTCTTTGCTGAGCCACACATCCTGGGGAAGGTTGTTGAGAAGGTGGTGGCCTTCCAGCTCCAGCGGTCCTTGGAGGAAGCAAACTATCTAGACCCCTTCCAGTCAGGCTTCAGACCCGGTTACAGCACAGAAACCGCTTTGGTCGCATTGATCGATGATCTCTGGAGAGCCAGAGATGGAGGACACTCCTCCATCCTGGTCCTCCTTGACCTCTCAGCGGCTTTCGATACCATCGACCATGGTATCCTTCTGCGACGACTGCGGGAGGTGGGAGTGGGAGGCACCGTGTTGCGGTGGTTCTCCTCCTACCTCTCGGACAGGTCGCAGTCGGTGTTAGTGGGGGGGCAGAGATCGTCCCCTAGGCCCCTAACTTATGGGGTGCCTCAGGGCTCGGTCTTATCCCCCCTACTATTCAACATCTACATGAAACCGCTGGGAGAGATCATTCGCAGGCACGGGATTAGATACCATCAATATGCGGACGATACTCAATTGTATCTGTCCGCCCCGTGCCAACTCAATGAAGCGGCAGACGTGATGAACCGAGGCCTTGAAGCTGTTATGGACTGGATGAGGGTTAACAAGCTTGTGCTCAACCCAGAAAAGACCGAGTGGCTGTTGTGTTTCCCTCCCAAAAATTCGACCAATATTCCATCTCTCAGGCTGGGGGGTCAAATTTTATACCCCTCAGAGAGGGTTCGCAACTTAGGAGTCCTCCTGGATCCACAGCTATCGTTTGACCACCATTTAATGGCTGTGACCAGGGGGGCATTCGCCCAGGTTCGCCTGGTGCGCCAGTTGTGACCCTACCTGAATCGGGAGGCTCTCACAACAGTCACCCGGGCCCTTGTGACCTCTAGGCTGGAATACTGCAATGTGCTCTACATGGGGCTGCCCTTGAAGAGCATCCGGCGACTTCAGCTAGTACAGAACGCGGCCGCGCGAGTGATTGTGGGTGCACCTCGGTTCACCCGCATAACACCTATCCTCCGCGAGCTGCGCTGGCTACCTGTTGATCTCCGGATGCGCTTCAAGGTGCTATTAGTCACCCATAAAGCCCTACATGGCAGTGGATCTGGATACTTGAGAGACCGCCTTCTGCCAATTACATCCCTGCGACCAATAAGATCACATAGATTAGGCCTCCTCCGCATTCCATCGGCCAGCCAATGTCGGCTGGCAACTACAAGGAGGAGTGCCTTCTCAGTAGTAGCCCCGACCCTTTGGAACGAGCTCCCCGTAGAGATTCGCACCCTCTCCACCGTCCAGGCCTTCCGCACAGCCCTTAAGAACTGGCTCGCCCGTCAGGCCTGGGGACAAGGATAGTTACCCCTCCCGAATGATGAATGTATGTTGTTTATTATTTTATTATATGTCTCTATCTTAACGTCTGTATTCCCCTTCCCCGATTTTATGTGAGCCGCCCTGAGTCCCCTCAGGGAAAAGGGCGGCCTACAAATACTAATAAAATCTAAAATCTAAAAAATCTAAATCAAAGGAACCTGATTTCGTAAACTGCAGCAAACCAAAAAGTGGCTGGTTGGTTTGGGTGTAGTTAAGCTGAAGGTTGAGTCATTCTGAATTGAGTAGTTCCTCACATTTATGTGCCTGAAACACTGCTTTTCAAGATAGACCTTAGCTCAGCTTAGCTTTACAGGTAATCCTTGACTTACGACTGCAATTGAGCTCAACATTTCTGTCACTAAGTGAAACATTAGTTACGTGACTTTGTCCTATTTTATGAGCTTTCTTGCCACAGTTGTTAAGTGAATCACCGTAGTTGTTAAATTAGTCAAACCACTGTTAAGTGAATCGGACTCTCCCATTGATTTTGCTTGTGAGACAGTCGCAAAAGGGGATCACATAATCCCTGGACAATCGTCATAAATGTGAATCAATTGCCAAGTGTCTGAATTTTGAGCACATGACTGTGGGGGTGCTATAACAGTCATCAGTGTGAAAACTGGTCATAAGTCACTTTTTACAGTGTCATCGTAACTTTGAATGGTCACTAAATGAACTGTTGTAAGTCAAAACTACCTGTATTTCAGTTTGGTGAAGCTCCTCCATTTCATATACATTTAGTTTATACACTAACATTCTTCACATCCAGGTTACCTACAGCCACCAAAGCCACCATAACCAGGGCTGACCCTGAAATTAGGTGAAATGAAAGAGCTATTTCAAGTGACAGAGTGGAATGGGTAAGCTTTGTGGCCAGGTTCCTCATTGCTGCTCTCCTAACCAGCTGACTGATCCAGCTGATCCAACTATATCAGCTGCTTGCAATTCTCCAAGAAACTTGCTGTTCCATCTAGTTGTTCTATAGATTTAAATATTGAGACGAGCCTTAATTGAGAAGTTGGTACAGCCATTTCATAACATATCATTTTAATACAAATGAAAGTAAATATATGTGTCCAAGAATGATGTTGCAGGGTCAAATCTGGATCAGCCACCATGTGAGTTTCAGCACGAGTACGTAAGCTTGGAAGACAAAACCTCTGGTCCCTGCGACCAACCCAGATTGGATCCTGCAATATTATTTTAAAGTTCCACTTGAAGTGATGTTTACAAAATGACTGGCTGGAAGTTGAGCAACACTACAACTAGTCCTTGACTTACAACCATTTGTTTGAGATAATGGTGAATATCTGTTGCTTGGGTTTAGGATGAGGGTGAACATTCGATCTCTGAGGTTGTGGGTTTGTTTCTGAATGTTTTGTTACCAGGATAAGTAACATCTTCAGTGGAGTTTAGGAAACATCAGTGTTGGTGTATAAAGATTTCTTGCAAGTTTTAATTCTCTAGAAGAATCTGGGCAACTAATAGCCAAAGGAAATGAGTAGGAATTAAGAAGGTATTCAAAGTGGGCTGAACTTAGATCTCTCTTAGGGTGCACAGGGACTCATGACTTATGACACATTTGATCTCTCTCTCTGACTCAGCCTAGTCATCTCCTACAGATGGTCAGTTCAGAAATGCGAAGTATAAACAAACAAACAAAGAAGGCCATATGCCATTCAGATTGCAACCTGTTCTTTTATTGCACCTAGAAGCACACCAGCAACCAGCGTAGCTTATTCAGAAGAGATAACTCATGGACACTCTGAGGGATGTTCATAATTGTCCATGTGGCTGCCTCACAACTTCCAAGAGATCTTCAAGGCCAACTACAAATACCATAGTCCACATGTCATGCGATTAAAGCATGAGTGACTGTGAGCAAGAAATCCTGGTCCAGGAAAGAGTCTCACCTACTGTTTTTTAGCGGGTTTTAAACAGGACACAATGAGCCCCGAGGGATATACCCTTCAGATAAGGAGGCAAAGTCTTGCATCCCCCCACTCCCTGCCAACACTGATTACAACCCACCTAAGAGCAATAGCAATAGCAGTTAGACTTATATACCGCTTCATAGGGCTTTCAGCCCTCTCTAAGCAGTTTACAGAGTCAGCATATTGCCCCCAACAACAATCCAGTCCTCATTTTACCCACCTCAGAAGGATGGAAGGCTGAGTCAACCCTGAGCCGGTGAGATTTGAACAGCCGAACTGCAGAACTGCAGAACTGCAGTCAGCTGAAATAGCCTGCAGTGTTGCATTTAACCACTGCGCCACCTCGGCTCAGTGAAAGGAGAATGGAGAATCATTCAACATGGTGCCTCCCACTCTTAATCCTGTAGATTAAGGATACTATAGTCAATAGTATTGAAAGTTACTGAGAGACCAAGAAGAGTCTGGATTGTTGTACCACTCCCACTTGGGATCTGTCAGAGGTCATTCACAAATGGACTCACAAATGTTACCTCCAAACTATTTTCCTAACTGAAGGTTGGAGACTGGACAAAAATTGCCTAGGACCATCAGATCCATCCATACCTTTTTAAAGAGAGTTCATGTCACTATCTTATTCAGGGCAAATAACACCATCCCTTCACACAAAGAAACATTCACATAGATCCAAACACACACCATGACCTTGCAAATCTTAATTAACCAGGATGGGCATGGATCCATTAAAAAAATTGTCAGACTGATAGAATTTAAGATTCTGTTCGAGGAATCACATGGTCACTTGAAACTGCTATCTGCAGAGATGGAAAGAATGGAGAAATAAGAGGTTTTGATGTACGGTAGTTACCATGTAATTCCAAACTGAATCCCAATCTTTGACTAAGACCCACCAACATCAGGAAGGTACTCAAGGTCCTCTAGTTCCAAAAAATCCTACTTTTGCAAGCTGGGAGCAACAGCTCCAAAGCAACCAAAGGGTGATCTAATTATGGATGGATGGTAACATCCACCATATCCACCATCGTATCACAACTGGCTTCCAAGTTGACTTTGCTTGTCAGAAGGTTGCAAAAGGGGATCACATGACCCCAGGACACTGCAATCCCCACAAATAAGAATCAGTTACCAATTGTCGGAATTTGGATCATGTGACCATGGGGATGCCACAACAGAAGAAAATGTGAAAAACCGCCATGTCACTTTATTTCAGTTCTGTCTGAAATTTTTCAACTCAGGCATCTGCTTTCCTTTGATACACAAGTTCTGAATCTCCTCTGGGGAATGAGGTTACTGTGGCTAAATACACCACTGGAACCACACTGACACTTTAATAAGTCAGATTTCTTTTTTACAATCCCACAACCACAGAGGGAACCTTAATGCTTCCTCCCCAACTGTCATAGAGATCAAAACTTGACCCAGCTCTCTGGGATTCATGTTAAACTAAGAAAATGCATTGATACTTGCAGCCCAAGGGTGCAATTCTAGTGAAGAATGAAGCCAGAATGAAAGAGATAAAACTTGTTTTTCTGCATGCTGTGAACCTGATCAATATTGGGTCTATGCTGCCCCAGCAGTATATAGCTAGTGTAGGAATTAAGAACTGTCTCCTTTAAGAAACTATGATCTAAGGAACTTGGGAAATTACTTATCTGGGAATAAGGAGATATTTGCCTATTAAAAAGTGCTCACTTTTAAAGCAATTGTATTATGCAAACTGCTAAAAAATACAAATGCATGAATCATAGAAAAAATGGGGGAAGGAAGGAGGGGCTGGAGGCAGGGGTGGGTTTCTCGCCCCGTTCCAACCGGTTCGGTTGGAACGGGGCCGGTGGCGTCCTCGTGCACGCACGTGGTACACGCATGCGTACTAGCGTCTGTGCGACGCTCCAGCTGCTCCTGGAGGATCGCGCAGGCGCTGTATGCGTCCTGCGCATGCGTGGAAGCGCAGAACTCATCAAAACCAGGTAAGGACCGCGGGCGGGCGCGCCCTTCGCCGTTCCTGGAAGTTACTTACTTCCGGGTTCGCCGACCAACTGGTTCGCAGAGACCGCCGCAAACCGGTTGAAACCCACCCCTGGCTGGAGGGAAGGAAAACATCCCCAAAAGGTTCTACTATATCTTTTAAAACTTTTTTTTGTCTGGCAAAGGGGGGGGAGTTTAGTGTTGGCAGACAACATAAATCCATCCATTTCATTACATCAGGTGCAGATTTCTCCCTTTAATATTATACAGTAACTCTTTTATCTAAACCCATGACTGAAAAAATCCACAATTCTTGGTACCTTGGTAGATACAAAAACCTGGTCATATACCAAATATCACATACCTCCTTAATATATCACTATTGATCCAGAATTATATTAACAAACCAGTGTTAACTCACATTGCAAGAGTAATAGGACAAGACTAATGGAGCACCCACAACTCTGGGAGTCAAGCTGTTCCATTGAATAATTGTTCCCACTGTCACAAAATTCTTCCTTGGTTCCATGTTGGATGTCCTTGTGACCAGCTTCCACCCACTGCTTCCTCCGCTCCCCTCTGGTGCTATCTAGAATAAACCAACCTGTTCTTCCCTGTGACAGCCCTTAATATTGGAAGATGGCTATTGTGTCACCCCTTAGGCCTTCTCTCCATCAGAGTAAGCCTACCAAGTTCCCTTAGCTGGTTATCCTACAACTTAGCATCCAGACTCCTTGTCATCTTTGTTGCTTTGCTCTGCCTTCTTTCTAGGGACTCAGCAACTTTTCTGTATCTTGATGACCAGAACTGGATGCAGAGAGTGATAGTATGACCGAGCAATCTTGATGCTATCCCCAGCTTAGGACTGCTTTGGCTTTTTTGGGAGCTGCAGCATATTTCTGGCTCACACTTAAAGTTTTGGTCCACCAGGGTTCCTAGATTCCTCTCCCAGTCACTACTGTTGACAAGGTACTGCTTATTTTGTACCTGCGTCTTACCTAAGTGGAGGACCTTACTTGTCTCACCACTGAACTTCATTTTGGTGGACCAAGTCCAACGCTCAAGGTCACCCTGGAGAAAATCTATCTTCATGATTGTGAAGAGTTGATAGCAACAGCATTTAGACTTATATACTGCTTTACAGTGCTTTACAGTCCCCTCTAAGCAATTTACAGAGTCAGCATATTGCTCCTAACAATCTGGCTCCTCACTTTCCCAACCTTGGAAGGATGGAAGGCGGAGTCAAGGTCTTTGTGGATTTTAGCACGTAGTGTTTGTCCAGCTAAGGATATCACAGTACCAGTCCGCAAATCCAGTTTTAGAGATGAACAAGGTGACTTTATAGACAGCACAGTGGCCAATACGATCTTGTCGGACCAGCTGTCCAGTGATGTGAAAAACCCTGACCACTAAAGCGCAAGCAATGCTGCAACAACAATACGTGGAACAAACCCCTGAGAACTTATGCGCTGCCATTTTCGCACTTGTAACTGCCAATTCCTTAGTCATCATTTGTTTGTGTTTAATTCCTAATTGCTTCCCTTTAGCGATAGCTGCTGTCATCTCACCCAAAAACTCTTTTGAACAGAGACTGAAGCGAAAATCTATGGGTGCAGCTAACATCACACACACGGATGTCTTTTGCTTATCTGAATCATGTGACATGGAACATTTGCTTTCTCCATGCTTGGTTCCTGTTTGTATCCCGCCTGCAGTAATTCAACACTTCACTGAGTAGATTGCCATTGAATGAAAACTTTAGCTATAAGACTGTATCTAGTTGGGGGTTGGCTGCCTATGATCCGCCCCCTGATGCAATTGCTTTGTATACTCCAATAGTAGCAGTTCCTGAGAATACAACGTGCACTAAAGAAGTTAATTGTACATCTCCAAGTAAAAAGCCTCACTGTCTTCATGTTAGTTCAACTGTACAGCTTTGAGATTTCCTTTCACTTTGCTTATGTTTGGTTCCTGCAAGGATGGTTTTTTATATATGGTCAAGAAACTTTTAATTACATTCCAGTTAATATTAGTGAAGCAATGTTGCTTTAGCTTGTTAATTCCTGTATTGCTTTCCAAACAGCAATTTCAGACATCACTTGTGACTTTGAGATAGCTTTGCTTAATAAAGTAGAATATGTAGCATTGGCTATATTCATAGTGGGTGTTCCAGCACTTGCTGCTCATGGTTATTTTAATATTAATGCTGTTTTGTGTAATTTGGTAAAAACAATTAATGCTACTTCTTTAGCTATTTCAGCAATTAACCATGAGCTACAAGCTTTGCGTAAAGCTATTTTGCAAAATCGTGCTGCTACTGATTACTTGCTTCTTCGCCAGCATAAGGGTTGTGAAAGTTTTGAAGGGATGTGTTGTTTCAATCTTTCACATGAATCCAGAACTATCCAGCACCAATTCAATAATTTACACAATTTGGCCTCTGATTTGAAATTTGATACCTTAAGATCTTGGTGGGAAAGCTTTTAGGCTTGGTTGCCACAGGTCTATTGGGAAATGTTCCACATTATTTAGTCACCATTTGTGCTATTTTGATTGGTGGGTGCTGATTCAGTGTCTTCCCTCCCTTTGCAAAATATGTGCATGACAGCTTTTTGCCCTAAACCCTCTCCTACATTGACTCAGGGTCAAGTAGATGCCATGTATAAACAATTGCAAGGATGTTTTTTTTTTATTATGATTCTTTTACAGGTCCCTCCTATGATGCCTTGTCAAACAAAATAAAAAAGAGTGAGATGAAGGAATAAGAGATAAGGTTACGTAAAGACATGTGCAGCAAACTGCCATAATCTCAGTAGCCGTTGATCTTTTAGCCTATGATCTTACCGAGCAGAGACAGGCCGCATCAGGGAGTTATGTGAGATTCAACCTTGGCTGGGATAGCCTTCTGGATTCACAAGGGAAAAAACAGTGGGGAGAACAACGTTAACATCAGTCTCATTATGGGAATGGTGAAACTAGCACCACAACTACCCGTCAACCAGTCCCAAGAACCAACTCGCTTCAAACACCTCTCCAGACAGAAGCCTCTCATGTTGGGTTTAGCAATGATCATCTTCACCACCGTCGTGGTAGAGGGGGAAGCCGTCATCAACTCTCAAGCCTTGGTTCCAGAGTTTTTGGATTCTGAAAAACCAACTGTCCTCACCCCAGCCACCTTGCTGACCCAGAGGACAGGTGACTGGCCAGCACCAGCAGGGAACTTCGTTCCCAAAGACATGTATTGGAACTTGTGGCCTAAGGGACTTGTGTCCACTGGAACTCACGGCCTATGGGACTTGTGCACCAAGCCGTACCCAGTAATGATGAACTAGTTCGCCAGATGGAAGCTCAGATCGCAAAGCAGACTTCCACCAAGAAGCTCTACACCAGATCAATCGCCGACCTAGTGCTGCTGCTACGAAAGACTGAACTAGAAGATTGAACCTCAAGCTTTGCAGGCTTTCTGCTTACATGATTGTTTGCACTGTTTGATGCTATGCTTTTGTGTAACCCAGTTAATCAGTTAATTAGTCAATTAGATACATGTTTGATGTTATGCCTTTATTTATCTTAGTTAATTAGATAGTCATGCTATGTCTTTGTGTAACTCAGTTAATTATATAGTCAAGTTTGCATTGTTTTATGCCATGTTTTTGTTCGTCTTTAGTTAAAAGTTTGTAAGTAGTGGAATTTATAATTCCAGGCGGGGAGTGTGCTGTCCCAACACTATATAGCTAATGTAGGAATTAAGAACTGTCTCCTTTAAGAAACTACCTTATGGGAAATATAGGCAGAACTGCCTTATGGGAAATGTAGTTCCATAACATGTGACCACATCTCTGTTCTCTGATTGGGTAACAGGTATTCTGCCCGGGAAAAGTGATTTATTACCGGACACTCTCTGAATTGCCCTTTGTTAACTAGGATGGCAGCCACCGCTCATCCCCTTCATCCCTTTCTTCATCTCGGCTCATCAAAGGAATAGAAAGACCACAGACTTTTTACACTACGTGATGGGACAGATCATGGAAAGTCAGAAGCATCTTAACCCTGAACTGTAAGTTTTGCTATTAAGAATGCCTGATAATAAACTTGATCTAAAGAAAGAACGTCCTAAGCGTGGAGTTAAACTGCTGCCCCGGCCAATCTACATCACTGGGTCAGAACAGTGCCTGTTCCATCTTAATGCATAGCTTCATATGCCCAGTCTCACAAGATGAATTAGCGAACTTTGAACTATACTTATTTTAAAAATATGACAGGAAAAAAAGACTGCAGGTTAGCTGGGTGCCAGCTATCATGAGAGGAGCTGGAGATTAGGTGGCCTTTTGGATGTTGCTGAATCACAGCTCCCAGGATGTATTATACTTGATCCTTCATTCTACAGCTGTTGGGAGTTGTATTCTTCAGAGATGCCATACCATCTGTTCTTCATGCCTGTGTATGTTGCTTAGGGCTGTAAGGACGATTGGTTTTCTACTTATATAACAAGTTTGGAAGCTTCTACATGCTTTGCAGAATCTTTCATGCTTTTCATGAAAGTATGTCATTTTCCTTCTCTTTACAGAACAAGCCATCATCCCCCAAGGAGGTCAAAGGAAGAAGGAGACAAAGCCAGATGCTCTCCATCCCAGAAACTGCAATCCTTTTCCTGAAAAACTAAAGCCCTTAATGCCCCTAAAAATCATTAATATATCCAGATTCATCTTGAGGAATCTCACAACTATGAGTGTATGTAGCCCACTCCTTCCCCTTGGGGTATTTTATGCTTCTTCTGTAATAGAAGAATGGGATGTGGTTTTGCAGATGACGTGGCCAGTTGACTGTGAATAACACCAAAGTGAGATCTCAAAGAACTTACGATTAGACAATAGTCCAGCCGGTGTTGTGTGTTAGGAGGTACAAATCCTCAGTGGGGACCATTTTCTGCACACAAGAAGAGCTGAGAAGACTATCCTGGCTATAGGGCTGAGGGAACTTTGAAGATGAAGCTATCCCTCAACATCTTCTTCTGTGGTTGGTACCTGATATGGAACGGAAAGAGACTCATATATGCTGTTTGATAAGGGGGGGGGGGAGTCAACATTGCTTTCTATTTCTTGGTTGCTGTGCCTCTAATGACCTGATCTTTTTTCCAGGATGGTGGTTGGCCAAGCAGTGTTGGATTTCTAGAAGTGAGTCAATAAATTGGGTGTTTATGTCTTGCCCCCCCTTTCCCAAAATGCTGGGAGGTTCTAGGGTTGACTTTCTTGGTGCTTATGGACCATCTGAAATAATTATGTGCATCTGGAGAATTTGAGCGTAGACAGAAGTACAATGTAAGCACTTCAAAAAGCAATCATTTCCACTGATGAATATTTTTTATCCCAGACATTGACTACAAGAGTCATTCAAGGTACATTATTTATTTCAAAAGTCTCATTTACAGTGAAATTTGGGAGGAATCCCTTGCTTTTCAGAATCTCAAACAACATCTTTTTTCTTGGAAATATATTTATTTAATTTATATGCTGCCGATTTCAATGTTGATTGACTCTGGGTGGGCCATGATTCAATAGCGAAATCTACACTTAAGTAGTCCCATTAAAATTGGCAATTACATCTGTATTATGCATAAAGCTCAGTTACCTTTAATTTTTCTTTGTCTTTTGTATCATAATATGTTGTGTCAGCTCATGCTACTTTAACTGGGTTAAACATGTTCTTTGACCTCAGTTTACTTAATTAGATTATCAGATGCTCAAGCTGAGTAATAGGGATATGTATGCATTAGGGTGTTTCTGAGACAGCATAATTTGGAGGAAACGTATTCAAAAGGAGTTGTGGTGGTGTTTGTGTGCATCTTTGCTGCACGTTTGGTGTTTTGTGGATAACTTTCTCTGTGTGCAGTTTGCAAATGATGACCTCTGGTTGGCTGACAATCTGAATGATTTGCAGTGAATATTTGAAACAATGTCTGATAAAACAGGGAACATTATCTGAAAGTTAAGGTGCCAGAGACCATCAAGCTGTATTTGATAAGGTATATAGTTGTGATGGTGAACCTATGGCATACATGCCAAAAGTGGCACACAGAGCCATTTCTCTGGGCACGTGGAGGTGTCTCCTGATGCTGTTTCGGGTCCAGCATGCTGGCCAGCTGGTTTTCACCCATGCAGGTACGCCAGAAAATGGAAGAGCAGCTGCCCCATGTGCATGCATGCACCAGGAAGATGATCTTCCTGTTTCAAACGTGCAAATGTGCGTCAGCCACTTGGTCTTCTGGAAGCACAACTGCTTCCTGTCCGTGCACCTCTTAATGATTCCCAGCTGGCGTGCTGTCTCTAGAGTTCCTCCTGCACAGTTCTGCTGCCCCAGAAGAGCAGCACAGCAATCTAGGGCTGAAATGTACCTTGGAGGTCATCTAGTCCAACCCCCTCCTTCAGCAGGAGACCTTATATCATCTTAATTATTTTGGTGCCTCTAACATAGAGGAGAAATTCCCAGAAATCCCCAGGAATTGCCTCCCCCCTGGTAAAAAAAACCTAGAGCAAAAATTTCATGCAGTGTTAAAAAGAAGAATAGAAAAGGGGGCTGCAGTGTATTATTTAATGGACTGCTAAATTGGCCATGACCACCCAGTCACATGACAACCTGGCCAAGCCCACCCAGTCACATGATCACGTGGCCATGTCTGCCTAGTCACATGACCACATAGCCACGCCCAGCAAACCATGCCCACAGAACTGGTAGTAAAATATATGAATCCCATCATTGACTTTCTTGGTTCTGCTGTTCCATCCTCCCTTCTTCCCTGATAGACCACTTAGGTTTTGTAGAGCTGCTAGAGGCGAAGTCCTCCTCAGCCCAGGCACTGAGGATCTCCTCCTGCTGGGTTTTGGCGGAGGTTTCTCCCCAGCATTCAGCATCTTCTTGATTGCTGCCCTGGATTTTGGGTGCATGGTCCCCATGGTAGGGCTGTTGTCTCTCTGGGTTGACCCTTTTCAACTTCCTGCCTAATGTCAGGTCCTGCCCTGCCAGTCTTCTCAAGAAAGCAGAACTCTTGAAACGAAAGCCATTTCAAAAGGAAACTTTTATTGGAAGATTGTGACAGCAAGAGACGTAGGCGGGAAGTAACTTTTCCCACTTGAAACGTTAGAATAAACCTTTGCAGATAGAGCCCCTCCCAAAGTCCAATACACGATTGAGCCAATCCCCGGGTGTGAAGATGTTATGGGAAACTCAGGCCCAGAAAGGTGATAAATGCTGGTCACCAAGGCAATGCTGCTTCTCTTCTCCAGGGACAAGATGAAGCAGCTGCTCAAGGCACATCCCTTTTTATGTGTGAAATATAAAATATTGAATGAAGTAGAGCAGTGTTGGCTAAACGTTTTGCCATCACATGCCAAAACCATGGAGGGAGCATGCGCATGCCCACACCCATAATTCTATGCGCCCAGCCCCTGCACATGCATGTGTGACTCCCCCCGTGCTCCCCCCTCTTTTGCCACGTGATGTCACGGTAGACCTGTTTTTCGCCCTCCCCAGGCTCCAGACCCTTTCTAGGAACCTGAAGAGAATGAAAATGGCCTCTCTCCCTCCACCCTCAGAGGCCCATTCCCAAACTTCCGGTTTGTACGTTGGGTTGTTTTTCACCCTCCAGAGGCTTCAGGGAAGCCTCCGGAGGGTGAAAAACGGCCAGAAATGAAGGCAGAACCAGTTGGCCAGCGCATGCATGCGCGCTGGAGCTGACAGGGCAACACCTGTGGCTCGCATGCCATAGGGTCGCCATCACAGAACTAGAGGTTGGAGACATGGAGTAAGATCTTCCCTGGTTTACTTTCTAGGCTCAAACACATCATCAACCTATTTGCTGAATTCTATTGCAGTGTCTCATCAATGGTATTGTAAGGTTCCAGCAGTTTTCCCTGAGCCACTGAGATGCCAAAGAGTGAGACTCGAGACGAGGCTTCCAAAAAGTATCAGCTTTTATTTATGGCCATAGCAAAAGCTGGGTGACAAAACTATATCCAAAGCATACAAACAAAAGCATGTAAGGAATAGCCACACCTTGTATTCCTTACAGAGTATTATATACATTTTAGGCAGATAGAAACAAAGTTTATCCAATCAGAGACAAAGGTTCATTATCTTTAAAGCATTCTTTTGTTCAAGCTCCTGTCTCTGTCTACCTTTTCTGTGGAGTATTCCTATAGCCTTGGGTAAGGGTTGGCTGCTCCTCTTTGCCAAGTTGTTTTTCGGCAGAATGCTTTAAGGATTTATGAGCCAGGAAAACTCCCTAGTTGGGTTCGTTTATCTATACAGTTTGATATTCCCGTGTAACAATTTCTTCTACTAGCTTCCAAAAATGTGCCAAGCTTTGAAGCCAAGAATAGAAGCGAGACGCAGCAGTGAGATTTGAAGTCCAGTATTAAGGTTACAATTTGCTATGCTAGAAAACAACTAATTTCAGACAGTATACAATAATAGAAACAGAAGCCAATATTGATTCATATAATCTTTCAGTATCAAAAATCTGAATGCGTAAATGGTTTTGTTGCATAGATGGCAACAAAATAGATATTATTGCAGGTGTATTCTCTGGTTAAGTGCTCCTGGTGGAAATAATTTCTTCCAAAAAGAACTGGCCACTCTTCATTAAGAAAAATACTGCTTCCAAACACAGAAAGAGTCCTGATTTTGCCTTTAGTTGTTCCATTTCTGAGGATAAACAGATGCTCCACCTTCCACATTTTATCCACATTTATTATTATTTTTGTCTTGTCCAGGTCAAATTCTTTCCCCACCTTTCATATCTACCAATTTCAATGAGATGGTTGCTTTGGGAGAAGATGTCACCTTCTTCTGCTGGAGCCAGGATGATTTTCATGGAAATTTCGATCTCGTCAAATTTGCAAGCTCAAGTGATGGTTTGAAAATTGTAGATGCTAAGGAGGCAACATCCAATCAGGCTGCATTTTCCTTGCCCAATCTTAGAAAATCACAGGGTGGCATGTACTACTGCAGATCTTGCCTAGATGAATGGCGATGCTCAGATTTAAGTGATACAATTTATCTCAACCTAATAGGTGAGGTCTGCTTAGTAACTGTTTGGTTTTCACACAACTGGCACTACAAAGAGTTTCACAATTTTGCATCAGCTAAATATTTCCTTTCACTGCCAGAGAAACTTATAGGACAATTTTGGGTAAATAGCTCTCTGCATTTTGGTTTGTTTGTTTATATTTTGCCCTTTTTATTCATTTATGATATAAAATACAAAAAGCAAATAATAGGAAAAATGGGGGAGGGGAAAGGGAAGAGAAAAGTGTAGAAAAGAAGGGCAAAGAAAGAGAAGGCATTGACTTCCAACTCCTTTTGATGCAGTAGAATGAGACGACAATAACATCAAACCTCAACTTTTTTACTTTTACTTAATAATATAAAACAGTCATTTCTATAACAATAAACCAGTCTAATCAATAAATCCCAAAGTCAAATTATTATTTGCCTGGAGGTGGGAAATTTAGCATTTGTAATGCCTGAATGGAAAGCCAAGTTGCTTCAATTAAAATGCCCAAGCATTTTTGCAAGAGATTTCCCTTCTTGTAATGTTAATCCAGATTAAAATTGGTTCATTTTGTTCTCCTGATGTGACTTAGGTTCTTTGGCAGTCCTTGAAATGCCAAATCCATATCTATGCCTGGGCACCCATTGGGTTGGACAAAGAGCAGTGGTGAAATTCCATTTTTTTTACTACCGGTTCTGTCCGTGTGGCTTAGTGGGAGTGGCAGGGAAAGGATACTGCAAAATCTGCATTCCCTCACCACTCTGGGGCCAGCCAGAAGTGGTATTTGCCAATACTCTGAACTACCCAAATTTAGCCCTACTTCATTTTGATATTGTTTTGCTTTTATAGATGCCATTCTCTGTAAGCTAACATTGTTTAGTATATCACTTTGAAGAGACAGAATGTGAGATAGGGGAAATGGGAGCGCTTGGGCCTAGGATAGAATAATAGAATGGGGAAGAAATAAATAGGTTTTCTTATAAATATTTGAAAGGAAAAAGTACTGAGAATGGAGAAGTTGATCCATTTATTGCCAAAAGACTAAAAAGGGAGGGATGTTATTTGTGGCTGAATGAAGCAGGAAATATTTGCCTACAAGGTTCTCTGAGGTTTCATTGAATCTTTCTTCCTTCTAGATCCCAGCCTGACCAAGCCTTCCATCGAGGTTTTAGAAACATATCTTCCATTCTTCTCCATACCGTGTGGGGGGCCAGAACTTAATCTGACCTTTGCTCTTATGAACTCAGGGCAGCCGTTTCATTACCAGGCTGCAGAGCCAGGGGAAAAGGGAGTGAAATTTTTCCTCCATTGGAGAAGGTTGGAAGAGGCAGGAAGTTATACCTGCCAGTACCATAACAAAAGGAGTCCCTTTGTCTGGTCAGTGCCAAGTGACCCATTGGAGTTCCCTTCGAGAGGTAAGTCATTCCAATTCTCCATTTGCCCATCTGGGATGGACTGAATTTCTGGAAGATCTCGGACTGAAACAGAACTTTCAGTAATGGATATCGTATAGATTGGTAAACATTAGGCCAGTCAGAGACCCTTGATAGGCAAGTATCTGTGTTGGGACCATTGAATGTTTCAGGAGAGACAAGGAAAGAGAAAGATTGACAGGAAGGCTGATGGAGAGGCAAGAAGAGACAGATCATTCTTGTTTTAATAGGTTATAGCAATAAAATTAATGTTCAGAAGAATGAGAAGAGATAGAGACAGAAGGGTGAATAGACATATGTTGCAATATTGACCAGAGGCTTATCTGCACTTTTGAGTTGTCCCATCACCAGATTAGAACAATTGTAAATACCGAAGGATATTGCTCCAATGGTGAGTGCATGCAGTGATCATTGGAGTTAAGCATAAGATTTGGATGATAATATTTTAAAGTTATCCCTTGACAGCAACTGCTGAAATTGGAAACACGGAAGCGGGGAGCAGTATTAGCAATGTGCAGAGAGAGGAGAGGAGAAGGGACTTGGTCAAGACAGGACCTGCAAGGACCTTTAGTGGTGGGCTCTGCTTGTCCTCTGAAGTTGATCATGAGACCAACTTGAGATCGAGTCCCATGGTGTGGCAGTGTTCCCAGAGCAGAACGAGCCTCTCTTCTTGGAAAACAGCTGGTGGCGGTTTAGGTTAATTCGCTGTTATTGTTCATTGGAGGGGGAAATCACATTTTATTTATTTATTTATTGGTTTGTCAAACATGTACAAGATAGCAGGTATAAATATGAACATGGACATGAATGAAGGAAATTAATACAGATAAATGGGGACAGTGGGACAGGGACGGTATGCACACTGGTGCGCTTATGCATGCCCCCTTTAATATGTTTTGTGTAGAGTGGTGCCGGGCTTCCATTCCCATTGTTTTGAGAGGGGATTCTCTTTTATTTGCCAATAAATAAAGATGTGTAGCGAATGTGTATTTGCTAAGAATTTTCACAAGAAATATTGTTAAAATCCAGAGGAATAAATGAATTTATTTCTTGAATCCTGATTGTTTTTAGATCCAAAGATGATGACTCCCACCATGATGATACCTGGAGGGTCCAGTGGTTCAGGTGAGAATCCCCCCCATAGAGTCCCAGGGGCTAAGAAAAGGTCTGATTTTTGTCCTTCATAAATAAGAAAGGGGACTGTCTTTCTCCAGACCCCATTGACAAAACCTGTTGAACCAATGAGAAACTTAGCAGCTGCAACCTACTAAGCATAGTTAGGTTTAACTTTGATTAATTATCCTTGGGACTAAGAACACAGATCTCGAACCACTCCTTTGTGGAAGGGAGGGGCCTGATGAACATCTTCAAGGATGCTCTGAGGATTGTGATAAAGAGAGATAAAATTGTTCAGACCTGGTCTGAGTTGGATTTTGAGGATATAGACCAAAACGAACACGATTTCCAATTTCTTGCCTCCAATCAATGAGACATATGGGTTTCTTAATGATTGTATAATCCCTCCACTCAAAAACCCCTGGTGGAAGACTTTCCAGAGGTAGAGACTGGTGCTCAGCCACCAAGAGAGCAGCAGCTTTGGGGGTTAAGTGAGCATGTCTGGAAAAGCAGAAGTATGCTTTGGGCAAGGACCATGATGACGGCCTTGAGAGCTTTCTTCTTCTCAAAATTGCCACCATGATGGTTCCTCTAATCAAAAGATGCCCATTTCCCAAATAGCACATGGGGACAATGCAGTGATGATATTCAATTTTTACCACCGGGTCTGTGGGCGTGGCAGGGGAAGGATACTGATAATTTTCAGTCACTCGTTTTTTTCTAATCTTGTCCCACGTGTTAAGGAATATTGCTTTGTTTGGCTGCATTGCTAAAATTGTAGGACACAGAACCTGGCTGGCCTCAAGGCAATTATTTGTGGTTACTTTCCAGCGTGTTGAGATCTTACAGAAAATAGGATGGAAATGGAAAACTGATAAAGACACCTGAGGTTATGGATCTTTTTGCAGATTTAATGGTGGATGGAATTCTATTTCTGCTTAATCTAATCTACTGTATATTTGACCCTGCTTTTTATTCCTTAAATGTATTGCATGGATTTTCAACATTTAGAATAATGATTTTTCATATCCATCGCCTACCAATTTGGATTGTCCCTTTCACATTAGCTTTCTTTTAATCTCTGCAAGGAATTCTTATGACTGTGATTTGGACTGAATTTTGAATCCAGAATTTTACTCTTGAAAAATTCCACTCAGGGCCTGGACCCAAAGAACTTGCTCTGGGCTGAAATCAGGGTTGCTTGCAGGGAGTGGTCAAAACAGGTCATAACCGGAAAATGGGTGATGTAACAATGCTATCAAAGCCCTACTCCTTTCTATGTATTTGCAATACTGATACAGATTCACAAAGTGGCTGGGCTTCAATTGTAGTTGTGCAACCACCATCTTCCCTTTTTCGACACCACTGGCAGGAATTCAATTTAAATTATCCCAGGGAAATGGCTGTCTCAGCTTATACCCAATGAAGGAGGTCCCAGCACCTCACTGTTTTCACTGCTGAAGGGCTCTTATTCTTAGGAAATTCTTACTACCGGTAACTTTCACTCAAACTTTCTTTTAGTATAACTTAGCTCCATTATTCTATGCCTTGTACTTTGGAAAGAAATGAACAAGTTTTGACTTCCTCCTGTGGGATGTCCCTTCATGGGATTTGAGAAGTTCTTCTTCGTACTTCTCTTTTCATGGCTGAACAACTGGTCTTGTTTTCCCCTTCATCCCTACACCTACTGCACTTCTTCGTGCTCTCTGATTTTCCATTTCCTGGATTTATAGGTAGTCCTCAACTTACAACCGCAATTGGGATTGGAACCTGTGAAGTTACTGTGGTCGTAAGTCAAGCCATATCTGATTTTATGGCCAATTTTATGACAGCCATTAATGACCACCAATGGCCGTTAATGCCACAGTCATAAATGCAAATTCATTCTTCTAAATTATTTTTTTTTGACCAGAAACCCCACCCACCGACCCACCCACCCAAGGTTGCAAATCATGATCACATGAGCACAGGATACTGGAAACTGTCATATATCTGTGCTGGTTGCCAAGCATCCCATACCATATGATGGTGATACAGCAATAATTAAGTGCAAGAAATGATTGTAAGTGTAAGGATTGTATTTTTTTCAGCCCCATCACAACTCCAAATAGTTACTAAAGAAATGATCTCTAGTTAAAGATTACCTGTACTTTATCATTTATAGCCGGTAACTCGGCGTTGCCAGGGTATTTATTTATAGGGGGGAAATGTACGGACCAAATGTAATTTCTAATGTTAGATTTCCCCTCTTACCAGAGGGAGCCCCCTTGTGGAGTACTGTGAAACAGTTACCATGGCAATTCCATTGCGCTGTACAGTAGAAGCCATTTTACGGCAGTACAGTAAAGCCATTTAAAGGCACAACAGACTGCATCTTAATAGAACACATACCCTGAGGGGTGTTAGGGGTGTCTTACCCCCTCATTATTTCTGTGGGCTGAGAGATCTTTTCAATGCTGCTTTAAATGCCATTTTTCCTCCTGTCTCTCAAGGTCACTCTCTTGCTGATTTGCTCTGTCTAAAAACAGCTGACCAACACTGGTGGGTGGACTCATTGCTTCACCAGTAACACTCCACCCCACAAACTGTCTATCACCCATGGGATTATTTTGTTGTTGTTGTTGTTGTTGTTGTTGTTGTTGTTGTGTCTAATATGTGAGACTGCTAGAACTGTGCAAATAAGGAGCACAGTACATAAGGAGTTTGTGTAATGCCTGATTAGGATATTGTGAGGCACAGACCAAGCATTATACAGCAAAACCCCAGTGCCTGGTCATGTTTGCTCTCAAAAAGCTAAAATGGACATAGAGAGAACTCAGAACTAAAAAAGAGTTCATAGCAGCCAAAAACAACCTTTAGGAGCTCAGAAGGTCTCACTACAGTTGCTACAAAAGTGGCACGTAACAAGGTGAAAATACTACTTCAACACTGAATTAGGTAAATCTAAAGCATCCTTGGCTATGGATGGATGAGCAAATCTACGTCATGAGGATGTGTCCTTCAAGGCATCTTCAAATCTACCTTAATCAATTGTGTATAAGTCCTCTTTGTCCTCCATTAGCTTTACCTGTCTCAGTTACTTTATTTAAAAATGCTTATAATAAAGGATTTTCTACTTAATTCCTAGGGTTTGTCTATCAAAACCATCTCTGTAAGGGGCAGATGTTGTTGAATCACCATGCAGAAGCAATAACTGGTGTATCAATGAGAAAGGATGCTCAAAAGTTTATCTAAATAGTAGATATGTTTCTCACCCTAATTTACCCATTAATGAGCACATATTTATATTCTCCTATAAAATCAAACCAGGACATGATGACTTAGTTGGCAGAGCTATAATATACAAAACAGCTAATGAGAAGAATGATATAATTTTACAAAAATCATTTACTGCATCTTATAAACATTGTAGAAGACTCACGTTAATCTATAGCAGCCATTGTTTTTTGGATCTGATACCGAAACTCACAGAAAGTAGGGCTGTTTGAAATGAAAAATGCAGAATAAAATGCAAATGTTTTGGCTTTACAGGTATTATTAACACATACATATGGGTACGTATGGCTGTGAGCCTTTTCCTGCTTGTCTTGTCACTACTGGTCGCGGTATGGTACAAAAGAAGAAAAAGTAAGTGGAGATAATATTGTAATAAACATGATGAGAGAAAAGTGGATAAATAATGTTCTAAATATTTAGTATATTAAGTATGGTCTATAAGCCTCATGTAATGACTGCGTTGCCTTCATTTTCAGAGAGCAGCATAAAAAAGGTTCCCCATAAAAAATAATGGACAATAGTATCAGAGAGATAAGCAAAGCACATTTTTGGACCCTGTGGTTTAAAGAGAAACTTGAAGTTTTCTAGGAATAGGTGACAAAATTAGAAAACTTTTAATATTGGCCCAAGAAGTTTTTTTATAATCCAAGAGAAAAGTCTTGTATATCTCTTTACTTTCCCTAATTGCAGAGTGAAAGAGAATTAAGAAAAAAAACAAAGTAGGACATGAACATAGGCTGCCTTAAAGAAGTTAAAGATTTTTCCCCACAGAAAGAAGTTATGAAATCTATGAATTTGTGAAAGAATCGTAGCAGAGATGGTATTCAGCAGGTTCTGACCAGTTCTGGAGAACCGGTAGTAGAAATTTTGAGTATTTCAGAGAACTGGTAAATACCCTCTCTGACTGGCTCCGCCCCATCTATTCTCTGCCCCCCCCCCCCCGAGTCCTGATCAGGAGGGAATGGGGATTTTGCAGTATCCTTCCCCTGCCATGCTGACCAAGCCACACCCACAGACCCGGTAGTAAAAATGTTTGACTCCTACCACTGAATCATAGAAAGAATCTGCCCCAGAGATTTGTGCTTTCAGAAGGTGCTTAGTCCTTGAGAGGCTAACATCAACCTTGCAAATCTCAAAGTACAAAGCACCCACTTACTCTTTTTACTACATGGGCAGTTAGGATGGATCCTTTCTAAGCTTCTTTCTCGGCCCATTGTTCATCTGCAGGCTCCCCCTCCTTTTATCTTCTCATTCCTTAGGCAGCATTTCTTCCCCTTCCAAGCTCATTCCCACCCACCATTACATCACCTCATGTGCTTGTATTGCAACAGAGAAGGAAAGTATGCCTTCTAAGCCATTCTTTTTCTTTCTAGACCTCGGATGCTGGAAAACATCTGGAAGCTGTTTTGAATCACCAGCCATTGAAATCCCAACAGGCAACCAATCCTAGGCAAACCTCTGAACTTTATTGATATGCATCAATAGTCAAAAATACAGATTTTCAGTCATATATGTCATAAGACCTTGGGGGTGGGGAGACACTCCTGAGATGAATACAAGCAAGAATGGCTTACTTTTATTTCCCCACCAATGTGTAATAATTAATGCCAAATGTAAGGACCGGATCATACTGGGGGCTCCAGAAATGAGGTCACCAGAATGCTCTGGACTATGTTACTTAGGACAGTGGTGGATCCTTTAGCACTGAGGCACAGGTTCTTCCCATCATCACTCTTGCCATCCATTGTTAAGTTGAAGGAAGTTGTTGACATTGAGATCTACTTCTGATCTGTAACAATGGTTCCTTCCTATATGCTCTTGGTCAATATTTGAATTACAGATATCCCTCCGCTTACAACTGATTGTTTAGTGACCATTCAAAGTTACTACAGATATCCCAAGGGTTACTTACAACCTGGATTCAAAGTTCCAATGGTTGGTCCCCACCAATGTGTAATATTAATTCCAAATGTAAGGACCGGAATATACTGGGGGCTCCAGAAATGAGGTCATCAGAATGGTCTTGACTATGTTACTTCGGACAGTGAAGTAAGCTTCAACCTTCAACTGTCTACTGTGGACCTTACCCCATTCCTAAGAGTAAAGGGGGCGTGCATAAGCGTGCTAACCTGCCTAACGTCTCTGTCCTACTGTCCCCATCGATTTATATTCATTTCTATCCATGTTTATATTTATGCCTTCTATCTTGTACATGTTTGACAAACTAATAAATACAAATATTTCTTCACCATTTCTGGCTGTACTTCTGGCGCCCTCGGAAGCCTGATCGGCAAGCTTTGCAGTCAGCTCCGACCTCTCCCTGTTGGAGGGTCCAATTTTGGACCATAGCCACTCTGAAGGGATGGTGAACTAAGGCAGGACCGCCTGGTAGGTCGAGGAGAGCTGCACCTCCCCTCCGTGATTGGGAAGGACGAGGAGCAGCGGCAGTCAAAATGGCTGCCATGAAGCCGGGGACAGCCTGAATACCCAGGACTGTGCTGGAGAGGAGAAAGTGAATGCAGTGTCATCTGGCTGAGAAAATACTTTTTATTGGAAGTTGACCCCAGACATCCAAGGGGGAAGCATATTTAAAGCTATTTGTTGAAGCTGCGAATGGGCATACAAGAAAAATACCGGAGAATGGAAAAAGGAAAAAAAAATACTTTTTCAGTAATAAACAGAAACCTGGTTCCTCAAAGCTAAAAGACGTGGTGTTGAGAGCATTTTAAAATGCTGGGATTAAAGTCCCAGATTTCTCCTTACAAACATTGCTCAATTATTGGATTTATAATTTAAAAATTATTTGAATAATTGAAAACTTGGAATCAGAACTGTTACTGTGTTTCCCCCAAAATATGACATGTCCTGAAAATAAGGCCATGCCAGATTTTTGGGGTGGGCAAAAATAAACACCCTCCCCCCAAAATAAGCCCAGTGGACAATCTCCCCCCTCCAGTCAGGCAGAGCACTACTCACTAGCCCAGCGGCATTTCAAAGGTGCCAAGCCGCCTAAGCCTTCCGGCAGTGGCCGCTCTGGGAGTGGGCTTTCTATGTTTGTAGCCTGGTTGCCAAAAAAATCTCTACCCCGGCTCCCGGAAGATTCGGCAGCAGGCCGGCTGGCCTGACCGGACTTTCAGAAGAAGCCATCCTCAGTGTTGGGTTGGCAGTGGCAGTGTAGGAGGCGGCAGCCCTGGCCTGGCCCTGGCCTGGCCCTGACCCTGGCCCTGGCCCTGCAGGGACAGCTGGCCCAGGTCGTGTTGAGAACTGAGAGATGCGCGAGTGGGTGGAAACAGGTGCTTATGCAACACCCTCCTCCAGCTGGGCAGAGCAATACTCACTAACCCAGCAGTATCTCGAAGGTGTCAAGCCGCACGAGGGCTGGTCCCCCCCCCCAGTCGTGCAGCTTGGCACCTTCAGGATACCACTGAGTCTGTGAGTGAAGTTCTGCCCAGCTGGAGAGGGGGGTTGCCGGGTGGCTAGTCTCTTTCAAGCAGACTCCCAAAGAGCCTGGTTCCAAAATAATAAGCCCCTCCCCCAATAATAAGGCTAAAGCATATTTTGGAGGTCAAAAGAAAATAAGACCCTGCCTTATTTTCGGGGAAACACAGTAACAATATTACAGAGAAGTTGCAGCAGACAGAAGCGAGACTGCCATCTGCTGACGAAAAGGGAAATATGCAAACTTGGAAATAATTATTCCAAAAGATTGGAAATATCTACTCTAAGACCACTAGAGATTTGATTATTAATTAAGGACTTCAGTTAAGAGCCCTGAACATCATTGAATATTATTGAACATATAAATTAATTTGAAGAGATAACCTCCTGGTAAATTTAAATTGTTTGGATTGACTATTGAGACATTTAAATTTGTAACTTGGAAGATTGGCTTTTTGAATTATTGAACTCTGGACAGTGGACTAAAAAAGAGATTGACTAAACACAGACACAACATAAGATGGAAGTGAGGAGAACCTAAACAGAATGGAGCTTTTTCAAAGGAGTGAGAAAATATTTGATCGTATAGACCAAAAATTGGGAAATTTAATAGAAATAATAACGGACAATGATCAGGACAAGGAAGGAAGAATAGAGCTACCAGAAGAAACAGAGAGAAAAGTGGAGAGAAATCAGCAAAAAAGAAAATAACAAGGAGGAGATGTTGCCAAAACAAATAGTGATTGAGGAACTAAAAAAGGAGGGAAATAATGTAAAATATTTTAAAAGGGAATGGGAGGAACAGGAAGAGAACTGGGGAAAGGAGATAGGAGATGGAATGGATAGTTCTGGATTTAGACAGTGGGAAAGGATAGAGTTGGGAGCAAAAGTTAGATTGCAGAGTCAAATAGAGGGAATAAAAGACACAAATATGGGAGGAAAACTAAAAAGAAAATAAGATTAAAGGTTTGGAATCGGGTAACAGATGAAGAATAAAGAAAAATAGAGTAAAATAATATTTTTATGAATATATTTCAATAATGTGTATTAATATCAGAACTATACAGGCTGGATTATTATTTTAGCAGTGTGATAAACATCAGTATAATATTGTAATATAAATGGATATGAAGAATGGGAAAATAGATTTTGAATGACTGAGTACAGTCAGTCATATTTAGTAGTAACTAAATATGTATAAAAATATGAATAACAGTGGAAGGTTAGAACTAAGCAATGGGTAATTAAGGAAATAGATATAAATATATATTAATCTAAACATGTGTATTAATAGTAGAATTATATGGATTGAAGAACTGGAAATAATATGAATAGAAACACCCTAAATATGTAAATGATCATTATTGATACTAAAACTGTACAAGAAGATATTGAAAAATGGAAGAATGAACGATAGAACTTTGATTTAACTAAGGAAATATGAACAACAAAATAGGTGAAAAACTACTCATCATCGCTCTCGCCATCCATCGTTAACCAAAGTTGAAGGAAGTTGTTAACATCGAAATCTACTCCTGATCTGTAACGATGGTTCCTTCCTATACACTCTTAGTCAATAATTGAATTAAAAGATAGTCTTCAACACACAATGGGGCATCCTCTGAGATGCTAACAATAACTGGTGGAGTTATAGGTAGTCCTTGACTTACAACAATTCACTTAGTGACCATTCAAATGTACAAAGGCACTGAAAAAAGGTGACCTATGATTGTGTTTTTCACACTTATGACTATTGAAGCATCCCCATAGTCACGTGATTTACATTCGGATCCTTGACAACTGACTCACATTTATGACGCTTGCATTGTCAGTGATGGGTTCCCCTTTTGCGACCTTCTGACAAGCAAAATCTATGGGGACTTTAATAATTTTGTTACTAATTTGTTACTAATTTAACAACTGCAGTGATTAACAAACGTGGCAAGAAAGGTCATGAAATGGGGCAAAACTCACTGAATAAATGTCTCACTTAAGAACATAATTTTGGGCTCAATTGTGATTGTAAGCTACCTGTACTGTGCCTTCCAATCTGACCCAAAGATAGCAAACTTAGTTTTGCCTTTTATGATATTATGACGTCTGCTAATTTAACTTCAACTTTATTAGTTGTTCAGTATTATTTAAAACAGTACATAAGAAAGACCCTAATTAGAACTGTATATGAACTCAGTCATAGCTGAGGCCTCAGTGAGTTCACAATTCACAAGACTGCAACTCCTGCAGATTTAGATGCTCATTTCAAGTTTACAACATGCAAAACCAAGAAAGTTTCCTTTGTGGAAGAAATGTGCAGAAAACGAATCCTGTCCTTACCTTTTATGTAGATGCATATTTGTTATTAAACTTTTAGTACCCGACTTCAGAGCTTTGTCTGAATACATAATTAGGAGAATAGACCTCTCCGTCTGATCCTTGGGCATTGGCAATAAGGACAAACATTTGCATGGCAACTGGAGCTTCTGATGTTTCCAAAAGGCAGGAAAAGATGGACGTTTGTGCAGGAAAGACAAAGAAGAATTACTTTCCTATCCAGGCCCTACTTAAATCTGATCCTATTTCATTTTTCAAAATCACTTGAAATCAGTTGGAGGGGGCCACCTGCTGGATTGGATTGGTAATTTACCAAGTAATCAAAACAGTGTAAACAGTTTGTGCCAAGGCATCCTCCTTTGAGGAGCTACTCTTCACCTTTGGAGAGCTACAAGTCCCAGCCCTTGAATGTGTTTCTGTCCTGATACAGTCTATGATCACAATATGCTGACCATCCGTTGCGAAGGAAGACAGAATTCCTATTGTCCAGCAAGTCAATTATTTATTGAGTTGTCCCTGATTTTACAACCTTTTTGCCCCGGTTGCTAAGCAAAACACTGCAGTTATTAAGTGAATCATGCAGTCATTAAGCAAATCTGGCTTCACTATTTACTTTACTTTGCATGGTATCGGACCTGGTTACCTGAGAGACCGCCTCCTGCCAGTTACCTCCCAGAGACCTATTAGATTGCACAGACTAGGTGGTTCCATCACAAAACCGCGTTCGACTAAAGCACGCTTGACGAAACCGCGTACCTGACGTCATGACAGCGCGACGAAAAAAGCACGCTGTGAACGCTAAAGCTAAAATTAACCCCTAAACCTAAACCTAACCCCCTAAACCTAACCCTAAACCTAACCCTAAACCTAACCCTAAACCTAACCCTTAACCTAACCCTAAACCTAACCCTAACCCTTAACCTAACCCTAACCCTAACCCTAAACCTAACCCTTACCTTAACTTGAATCGGCTTGCTTTCAAAGTGCTTTTTAAAGCGCCCTTTTTTCTCCGCGGTCGCTGTTGTCGCGCTGCTGATGACGTCAGCGACGCGGTTTAATCGGGCATGCTTTAGTGGACCGCGGTTTTGTCGTGCCACGAGACTAGGCCTCCTCCGGATTTCATCGTCTGGTCAATGTCGGCTGGCGACTTCTCGGGGGAGGGCTTTCTCTGTAGCTGCTCCGGCCCTATGGAACGATATCCCCGTTGAGATCCGGACCCTTACTACCCTTCCAGCCTTCCGCAAAGCGACTAAGATCTCGCTGTTCCGGCAGGCCTGGGGCTGTTGATTTATCCAGCCCCATCCTAAGTTATGAATGTTGTGGAATTTTTAATGTTGTTTTTGTTCTTTGTATGTCCCCCCCCCCCCCTTCCTTTTTTATCTGTAAGCCGCCCTGAGTCTCCCGAGAGTGGGTGGCATACAAACCAAATAAATACAATATACAATATATTTGCTTGTCAGGAGCTATCTGAGAAGGTAGCAAATGATGGTCACATGACCCCAGGATGCTTATCCATTATAAACACATGCTGGTAACCAAGCGCCCAGATTTTGTTCACGTAGCTGTGGGGATGCTGCAATGGTTTGTAAGCACAAGGATCAGTTGCAAGTCACTTTTTCCAATGCTGTTGTAATGTCGACTAGTCCCAAAATGAATGGTTATAAGTTGAGGACTGTTCTATAACCTATTTTTTCCAAGTATTGAAACTATAAGTCTCCGTAGGAGATCTTCTGACTATTTTGCAGCCAAGCAAGATTTTTCAGTCACTCACTTCAACCCTGAGCTACATTTTCAGAGTTATTTTCCTCTATCAAAATCTTAACTGTTTATGTTTATATCTTAGCTATATACTCCTTTTTATACTTGAGCTTGGGATGAAAGGGACATGTTCTCATTCAAAACAGTCCAAGTTATCTTTTAACCTTCAAGATAACATTGATCTGCCATTTAGCCTAAAGTTAATGTAAAACAAAATCCATGCTAAACAGGCAGGTTTGACCAAGAAAGAATTTAAAACCAACATTTCTTCTAAGAGAAGATCTCACCTGCAGCTTTTTCCAAAAATGGTCCATTTTTCTACCACTTGATAGGATTTAAATCTTGCACGGTGTAAAAAAGAATCCCCTTTTCTTGTCATAGGAATGGAGAGGAGCAAATGAATCACATGCTTTTGATTCTGGTATGTGATGTTCTCATGCCTTCTGTAGAAAATGACCAGGTTGAGGGAGGGGTCAAATGCATCATCAGTAATGAAGAAAAAAGGTTCTTATTTGATTACGGTGCTTTTGGCAGGACAGTCATAATTTTTCAAAATTTGTCCCATGTCCCACGGTGTGTTCAAAAAGTCCCGATTTTCCAAAAGAAAGAAAAGACGCCGAATCATCAATTTTAAAAAGGACGCCGTTAAAAAAAAAGTTTTTATTTCTCTGAAGTATCATTCCCAATGTGGCCTTTAGAGGGCAGTGGTTTCCCTCCCTCCGCTCGGCTCGCTTACAGCGCCCAATGAGGGGTGGGACTTCCTCCCCTCCTGCGCGTGCTGACGTGCAATGTTTTTGCGACAGCTGTCCGACGGCCTCAGGTGGGGGGGCGGTTTCGGTGGTGGCAGCGCAGCGAGGAGGAGGCTCGGTCCCGGGCCAAACGGCTCAGCCATTGGAAGGTTTTTTTTTTGCCCGCTTCTCTCGGGCGCCGCTCTCCCTGCAGCCATGCAGTGCAAGCCGCCATCAGCAACCTGGTCCGGGTGAGCCAAGGGGAGGCAGGCAGGGATCCGGTTGGGAGAGGCTGGTGATGGGAGTGGCTTTTTTGCATCCTGTAAACTGTTCAGAGAGGGCTGTAAATAAAAGCACCATGAAGCATTACCCCTGCCTCTGTCGCCTCCTCTGCTGTGCGTTTGAGGAGCCACAAGGATGCAGGAGACAGTAGGAAGGCAGCGGAGGGGGCAGGAGCAGGGAAAAAAAGGCCCCATGCTCCTCAAAAGCACGGTGGAGGAGGAGGCGGCGGCGGCAGGGGTAAGGCTTCATGGTTTTACAGCCCTCTTTTTTTTTTTTTTACAGCTCAGGTGCTCCGAGGGCCCCCCCCCCCGTCAATGGTGTCCCGCTTTACCCATCTTAAAATCTGCTCACTTTATATTTGATATCCGGCTCAGAAAAGTTTTCATTAAGACCTAGTGAATTCTAGAAAACCCAGGATTGTAGAAGACAGCCACCCAGCTATTTGAATGGATTAAAACCTAAAAATCAAGCCAGAATGAAAATAACCTTGTTATTTGTTCATCATACCATGTTTCCCCAAAAATTAGACCCTGTCTTATGTCTTTTGCCACCAGAAAAGGCACCAGGTCTTATTTTCAGGGGAGGAAGTTGTCCGCTGATTCACCTCACTTGCGCATGTCACCCCCCAGGCTCTTTTTTGCTATCAGAGCCCTTCAAGAATTTCTTCACCTGGCAAAGCCAGCAAGGCCTTTCTGAAGGCTTCTGCAGTCGATAACAGAGCTCCAAATCGATCTGAAGCTCTGTTATCAGTTATAGAGGCCTTCAGGAAATCCTTGCCGGCTGCAGCAGAAGAAATGGGCCGAGGGGTACGAGGCCTGGCTGCAACTGTCCGAAGGTAAATAGTAGGGCAGCTCTACCACCCCCCATCCCCACCCTAGTTTAATTTTACCTGTGCACCCTGAAGTGGGCAGGGTCTTAACTAGGGCTTATTTGGGGGTTAGGGCTTATATTGGGTGCACGTGTAAAAATCAAGGTAGGACTTACTTTCTGAGTAGGTCATATTTTCGGGAAAACACACAATGGTGCGATTCAAATAATTTAACAACTGGTTCTCTGCCCTCATGATTTCTTCCAACAACCAGTTCATCAAACTTCTCAGAAAGTTAACAACTGGTTCTCCCGAAGTGGTGCTAAGTGGCTGAATCCCACCACTGGAAACACAGTATTACCTGGAACAGATAATAAAAAAAATAGTGCCTTCTCCAAATCATTCAATTTGTGAATTTTTTGCTACTCAGAATTGGTATTATAATGATTTCAGCCCAATTGTCACCTCTTCACTCTGTCTGATGTGTAAATATCAGCCTTGCTTTTTTAAGACTTCCCTTTGAACAGAAGACTTTTCAGGTACATCAACCAGAGTCTGGAGTTTCTGAGGGGGAAAGGATGTTAGGCAATTTTTTTTTCCACCTACTGCAAATGATAGCCTTGTTGCCTATTTATGCCTAAAGACAGAGAGAATGGTTTCCAGATGGCATTTTCACCTGATTTTTTAGGAAAAGGAATATTAGCTGACTCAACTACAGTTCCTTTCCCCTCAGACTGGCAAAGCATTTGTCCCAGTTTGGAGTCATTTGGTTAACTAAGTGTTAGGATAATTACAGCTGCACCCAACCTCTTTGCAATGTAGTCCGATGAATGAATAAGGCAGATTTAAAGCTGAGTGCAAGCCTCATAGAAACCTTTGCAGATGCAATTGGGAAAAAATGGCCTCAATTTTGCTGATTTTGAACTGCTTTCAATATTTTTCTTTGCAGGCTTCTTTGGATAATATGCATATAGACCAGGGACATGCAGTCAAGGGAGGCAGGGGAGGCAGAGCCTCACCACTGTCATCATGAAAAGAAAAAAATGTAAAAGAAAAAAGGCAAGAGCTGAGGTCAGGCTGAGCTACTTGCTGCCAGAGTCACCGTGGATGACTCTGCTTAACTGTTTTAAAAAACCTTTAAAAAAGCACCCTCTACAGGAGGAGGCAGCCTCATCTAGGTTAGGTTAGGTTAGGTTAAGTTTATTTATAGGCCGCCCTTTTCCCTGAGGGGACTCAGGGCGGCTTACAATTTATATAGGAAGGGGAAACATACAGTGACATATAGGACAATACATAATTAAAAGAGTAAAGCAACATTCATTCAACATTCGGGTGGGGATGGATTATACTCTTTAACCCCAGGCCTGACGGGATAGCCAGGTCTTGAGGGCTATGCGGAAGGTCTGGAGGGTGGTGAGGGTACGAATCTCCACGGGGAGATTGTTCCAAAGGGTCGGAGCTGCTACTGAAAAGGCTCTCCTCCGCGTAGTTGCCAATCGACACTGACTGGCAGATGGAACTCGGAGGAGGCCCAATCTATGCGATCTAATGGGTCGTGAGGAGGTAATTGGCAGGAGGCGGTCTCTCAAGTACCTAGATCCACTACCATGAAGGGCTTTGTAGGTGGTAAGTAGCACCTTGAAGCGCACCCAGAGATCAACAGGTAGCCAGCGCAGCTTGCGGAGGATAGGTGTTATGTGGGCAAACCGAGGTGCACCCACAATCACTCACGCGGCTGCATTCTGGACTAGCTGAAGTCGCCGGATGCTCTTCAAGGGCAGCCCCATGTAGAGCACATTGCAGTATTCCAACCTAGAGGTCACAAGGGCCCGAGTGACTGTTGTGAGAGCCTCCCGGTTCAGGTAGGGTCGCAACTGGCGCACCAGGCGAACCTGGGCAAATGCCCCCCTGGTCACAGCCGACAGGTGGTAATCAAAAGTCAGCTGTGGATCCAGAAGGACTCCCAAGTTGCGAACCCTGTCTGAGGGGTGTAATATTTGACCCCCCAGCCTGAGTGATGGAATATTGGCCAAATTATTGGGAGGAAAACACAACAGCCACTCGGTCTTTTCCGGGTTGAGTACAAGCTTGTTAGCCCTCATCCAGTCCCTAACGGCTTCCAGACCCCGGTTCATCACGTCCACCGCTTCATTGAGTTGGCATGGGGTGGACAGATACAACTGCGTATCGTCCGCGTATTGGTGGTATCTTATCCCATGCCTCCGAATGATCTCGCCCAGCGGTTTCATGTAGATGTTAAATAGTAGGGGGGACAGGACCAACCCCTGCGGCACCCCATATGTTAGGGGCCTAGGGGTCGATCTCTGCCCCCCAACCAACACCAACTGCGACCTGTCCGAGAGGTAGGAGGAGAACCACTGCAAAACAGTGCCACCCACTCCCACCTCCCGCAGTCGTCGCAGAAGGATACCATGGTCGATGGTATCGAAAGCCGCCGAGAGATCAAGGAGAACTAAGATGGAGGCATGGCCTCCATCCCTGGCTCTCCAGAGATCATCGGTCAATGCGACCAAAGCGGTTTCTGTGCTGTAACCAGGTCTGAAGCCGGACTGGAATGGGTCTAGGTAGCTGGTTTCCTCCAAGGACCGCTGAAGCTGGGAGGCCACCACCTTCTCAACAACCTTCCCAACAAAGGGAAGGTTGGAGACTGGACGGTAGTTGTTAAGGACGGCTGGATCCAAAGATGGTTTCTTCAGGAGGGGTCTCACCACCGCCACTTTAAGTGCGGCGGGGAAGTGCCCCTCCTGAAGAGAGGCGGTAATAACCGCCTGGATCCAGCCCCGTGCCACCTCTCCACTGTTAGCAACCAGCCAGTCTGACTTTAGGTGTTTTATGATCACTCAAGCAGAGTTAAGCAAGAGTTAAAAGCCAAAAAATTCCTGACATAGGTGAGACACGTCGTTCTCCTGCCTCCTCCTGTAGAGGGCGCTTTTTAAGAGGCTAAGCATGAAGACATAATTCCTTATAGAAACCTGTCCTGAGGTTGTTTCCTTCCAAAGAGATTTTTTTTTTCAAGGAGAGTAAATGACAGGTGTGCAAAACATTTCAAAGCCAAATGCCTGGTTTTGACCAATGACAGAAGTTGGGCATCGGTCCGTAATGGGGAACCTATGGCATATATGCCACAGGTGGCACGCAGAGCTCCCTCTGTAGGCACCCCAGCCATCGTCCCAGCCCAGCTCCACCTTCCATGCAAGTGTGCCTCCCATTGGCCAACTGATCTTTGGGTCTCTGCCATGAATGCATGTGGGATGGGGTGCATGCGGGGGACGGCATGTGAATGCATGGGGGAAGGGTGCATGCATGAGGGGCTGCTTGCATCACATTTTGGGGCTTTGTGCAGCACCCCTGTGACCCGTTTTGGGTTAGGTTCAGAGGACTTTCAGACCCAAAATGGGGTGTAGGGGCATGGGAACGTGCGCCCCCCCTCTTTGCCACGTTTTGGCTTTTAGGTTGGTGCAGGAGGCCATCCAGGTCCCTGTGCATGCACAGGGGGCAGAGCACACATTGCATTCTGGTTGTGGGTGAATGGGCACGCAGGCGAGTGCTTTCGGCACGCAACAACAAAAAGGTAGCCATCACTGGCATAGGTTATATTTTTTTTAAAAACCTCTTAATGTTGCAATCTATGTATAATGTCCTAGAATAAATAATAAATGGAATACATAATAAATACACAGAAGCAGAACTAGAAAATATTAAATATAAAATATTGAATAAACTAGTGGTTGGTGATATGCAGTAATGGTAATATATAGGAACAAAATGGATATTATTGCTGGTCTATTCTCTGGTTAAGTGCTCCTGATGGGAATCATTTCTTCCAAAAAGAACTGGCCACTCTTCGTAAAGAAAAATATGCTTCCAAACACAGAAAGAGTCCTGATTTTGCCTTTAGTTGTTCCATTTCTGAGGATAAACAGATGCTCCACCTTCCACATTTGATCAATAATAATAATTATTTGTCTTGTCCAGGTCAAAATCATTCCACACCTTTGACATCTACCAACTTCAGTGGGATGGTTGCTTTGGGAAAAGATGTCACCATCTCCTGCAAGAGCCAGGATGATTTTCATGGAATATTCTATCTCACCCAACATACAAGCTCAAGTGCTCAATGCACAGACAATGGAACAACAAAAACATATTGGATACCCACAAGCATTTTGAAATTAAACACATTAGAAACTTGCACTTTCTCTTTTCTTTCTTTTCCATTTAACCAGACTGAGCCACAGCAACGCATGGCCGGGTACAGCTAGTAAAACATAAAAACTGAACGATACAAAATGCACTTTTGTGTAGCACACTTATTTTTAACTATAGCTTTTATATCATTTTACTGTTTTGTTTGTAAATTCTCCAGGTGTGTGCAAGTGTAATAGGCAATATTAAAATTGGATTAAATTAATCATTTTTTTAAAAATGACACCAAGTAGTGTCATTAATATGGATGTTAATTCAATCCATAAACAGGGCCCTTAACACACTCTGGGCTCCAATCCTGGGCAAGCAACCAAGTCTTCATAGTCTTATGGAAGGCAAACAGGGTGATCCAAATAGCAGAAGGGAAAATATTCTAGAGGGCAGGGAATATGGCAGAGAAGGTTCGTCTCCTGGTCCCCACCAGTTAACATTTCTTGGCTGATGGGACCTGCAACATGTCCAACCCGTCTGACCAAATGGGACAAGTGGAGACAACTGGGAGAAGACAGTTCCTTGGATACAAGCAAACTGAGAGAGAGAGAGAAGTGGATTGGATGTTGGTTTTACAATACAAAATTCTCCCAATCCTCCTTCCATCGCACCAACCAAACTCAGAGGTATAGAATAAGTGGTACCTGGCTCAAGAGCTGTAAGAGGGATCTTGGGGCCCTAGCCTAGTAGACAACCTCTTAAATATAAGCCAGGAGTATGCTGCAGCTGCCAAAAAAGCCAATGCCATCCTGGGCTGCATTAACAGAGGGATACCATCAAGATCACGCACTGCAAAAGTGATTCCATGTCACTTCCTCTATGAGCCGTGGTGGCGCAGTGGTTAGAATGCAGTATTACAGGCTGACTCTGCCCACGGTCAAGAGTTCAATCTGACTGGCTCAAGGTTGACTCAGCCTTCCATCCTTCCGAGACCGGTAAAATGAGAACCCAGATTGTTGGGGCAATATGCTAAATCTGTAAACCACTTAGAGAGGGCTGCAAAGCACTGTGAAGCGGTAAATAAGTCTAAGTGCTTTTGCTCATGGTATTTTTACTGCACTAGTGAAGCCACAATTGGAATACTGTGTCTAGCTCTGGCCACCAAGATACAAAAAAGATGCTGAGGCCCTAAAAAGAGTACAGAGAAAAGCAACAGAAATGATAAGGGGTCTGGAGGCTAAGTTATATGATTAATGGCTAAAGGAACTAGGTGTGTTCCGCCTATCGAAGAGAAGGCTAAAGAGAGTGGGAGCGACATGATACGTGTTTTCCAGCACCTGAGGGATTTTCATGGAGAAGATTGGATCAACTTATTCTCCAAAGCACCTGAGGGTAGAGCAAAAAGCAATGAGTGGAAGCTGATCAAAGAGAAATCTAACCTGGAGCTAAAGACAAATTTCCCCAAAATGATAATCAATCAATGGAACAGCTTGTCTCCTGGAGTTGTGGGTTCTCCATCACTGGAGGTTTTCAAGAAAAGATTTGATATCCACTTGTACGGGATGGTCCTACTTCGGACAAGGTGTTGGACTAGAAGACCTTCAAGGCCCCTTCCAACTCTATGATTCTAGCTCTATTTTTTCCATCTGCTAGGCAATGTGAGAAAAAACTTGATAATGCCCTTCTGGACCTTGGGGGGGGTTTCCTTGTCCCCCCACTTCAAAGAGAATGTCTCAGAGCCTTAAAACTCTGGGTCTCCTGCAAATGATTCTTCAGTTCCTCCATTTCAACACACCCATAGATTGTTGTCATTTCCTCTATTTTCTTTCTTTCACAACTGGAAGTTTAGAGAATCATCAGGCAGAACAAGAAAACGTTTGTCTGAATTAAGCTGCTTTCAGGGGGGGGGTGCAGGAGAAGATCTTTTCCATAATTCCTGCTGTATTTCAACATCAATCTGTTCCTCTGAGCGACAGGACAGGACAACTCAGAAGACCTAGGGAGCCAGAAGTTCTGCTGCCTACAAAAATCCCAGCATGAGGCTCATTTTCAATCTGTTCTTGGGTTGGTATTATCAGTAAACAGAAGATGGGGGCAGTAGGGATGGAGACATGGGGCCGTGTCAATTTCTACTGGTCAGGTATTTTGACACTAATGGAATCATTTTTTTTCCCAGGATGGTGGCTGACTCAGCATAGATGGATGGCTGAAGGTGAGTCTCATTAGATACACAACTATTGGATGGATGTAAAACGAGAATTACATATCATGGTCTCCCCAAAGCAAATCCATTTATTTTTATATTTTAGCTATATATGGAGAAATAACAAATGTTTTGACAATAATAGTAACAGTGAGAATCATAATTATAATAACAAAAATCATGTTAATTTATTTATATTTATAGTCATATAATTCATTTTTTACTTATATACAGTAATAATCTTCTTCTAATTTCTTCCTCTTATATCTTACCACTGGCAAAACATATCTCATGTTGAGTAATATTCTGTATCTGCTTTATGTTTTATTTTTAAAGTCAGTCTATCCATCTCTGCACAATTTAATATTTAACGAATTATATTTTCATATTTTTCCAATATTGTGTAAATACAATTCTTGCTGCTGTAAACACATGTATTAAATATGTATCCCTTTTATTGTAGCTTTCTGGTAGTATGCCTAACAAGAATATTTCTGGCTTTAGATCTATATATTGCTTAATTATCTTTTCTAACCACATGTGTATTTTCCTCCAGAATTTTTTTGCCTTCGCACATGTCCACCACATGTGATAATAAGTACCTGGAGCCTGATTACATTTCCAATATTTGGCAGACATATTTTTAGACATCTTTGCTAGCCTTGCTGGTGGCAAATGCCACCTTTTATAGGTTTCCTTATATGAGGTGGCCATTGTCATTTTATACTTCCTATCCCAAAGTTTTTGCCATTTGTCTAGTTCTATAGTATAGCCCAAAATAATTTGCCCATATTATCATTGTTTCTTTCACTTGTTCATCTTCCATTTTAATGCTTAATAAGTAACTATATCGTTTCTTTATTAGTTTTTCATCTGTCCCTAATAGTATCCGATCAAGTGCTGTTGGTTCTTTATGTCTTGACATCTTTCTCATATCTAGACTGTATTTGCAGGTGTGGCCACCATGCTGAATCCACCCCTTGGTTTTGCAATTCCTGCCTGGTTTTAAGTTCTCCTTCCTCATTTAAAAGTTATAACTTTTTCCCATACTAAGAATACGGCATTCCTCACATAGTGTCTTTGAAAATATCCATGTACTGCGTTTCTTTTCCGTACCACAAAAGGCAAGCCAACCTAATTGTAAATCATGTCCCTCCAGCAACAGTAATCTTCTATGCCTCAGGTTTATCCATTCTTTCACTCACATAAGTACAGATGCCTGGTAATACAGCTCCCAGTACGATAACTCAAACCCCACCATTGCTTTAAGACTCCTGTGGCATTTTCAATCTTATTCTTGCTCTTTCCCTTGTCAGATATATTTCAAAATTATTTTATTCAGTTCTTCAAAATATTTTTTCTCTAATCTTTGAAATAAAAGAATAGCTTTGGCAATATATTCATTTTTATAGTAGCTATTCTTCCTACCATTGATGGTTGTAAGGTCTTCCATTTCTTCAAATCCAATTTAATTTGTTGCATTAACTTCATGTAGTTATCTTCTTTAACTGTTGTGCATCGTGCTGTTAAGTAAATTCCTAAATATTTCACCATCTTTACTATCAGATCTATTTTCTTGTCAGTTCATTTTTCTGTTTCTCTGTAAAGTTTTTAACTACTATTTTGGTTTTTTTATTCATTTATTTTCAGTCCTGCAACTTCTCCATATTCTTCTATTTTTCTTATTAGTTTGGGGCCGATTTCTAATGGTTCTTCTAAGATGAATATCAGGTCATCTGCAAATGTTTGTAACTTATATTTTATTTCCATCCCTTTTATTTCTGGATCCTGCCTAATGTTCTAATTAACACTTCCAATGTCAATATAAGTAATAGTGGTGACAATGGACTTCCTTGTCTAGTGTCTTTTTTTATATAAAAATTCCCTGTCATGCTCCCATTCAAAATCACTTTTGCCCCTTGAGCTGCATACCATATTTTTCAGAATATAAGATGCACCAAGATTTTGAAGAGGTAATTTTTTTAAAAAGTTTTTGCAGTTTGGAAGCCTCCCAAACTCTCTGCAGGCCTCATTTTTTGTGAAAAACAGGGATGCAGAGAGTTTGAGAGGCCTGCAAAGTGCTCCAAGGGTTGGGTGGGCAAAAATGAGCAAAAAACAGCCAATTTTTGCAAAAAACAGGGCATGCATAGCCTTTGGGAGGCTTGTAGAGTGCTCCTTGGGACTGGGAGGGGGTGGAAATGAGAAAAAAACCGGGCAATTTTTCACTCGTTTTTGCCCTCCCCAGCCCCCAGGAGCACTTTGCAGGCCTCCCAAACCTCTGCACATTCATTTTTGTGAAGGGTCAGGGTTTCAGGAGGCCAAAATGCTGTATTCAGTGTATAAGATGCACCCAGATTTCTCCCCCTTTTTGGGGGGGAAAGGTGCGTCTTATACTCGGAAAAATACAGTACATTGTCTTGATCGTATTTATAAAATTTTCCTCAAAGTCCAAACATTTTAATTGTTGCATAATGAATTACTAGTGTACGTTATCAAATACTCCTCTGGGCATCTAGAACCACTCAACACCAATTGTTTTTCGGAATGTGTTTATAATACTCCAAAGTGGTCTAAGATAATTCTCACATTTTTAATTTGTCTTTTTGATAGAAAGCCATTTATATCCGAGTCAGTGACGTGCAGTCACTAGAGGCAGGGGAGGCGGGGCCTCACCAGTCTCCTGAGGAAAAGGAAATAATTTTTAAAATAATTAAAAAGGCCAAGGTAGTTGCTCCCCGAATCCAAATCACAGTGACTCTAAGTCTGCTTAGTTCTATCTGTAGGAGGAGGCTAGGGAACTATGCGCCTCCTTTGCATAAGGAATTTTCGCCTTTTAAGAGTTAACCAAGGGTTAAAAAGCAAAATATTCCTTATTCAAATGAGGCACGTGATTCTCCCCGCCTCTTCCTATAGAGGGCACTTTGTTTAGAGACTATTTTAAAACATTTAAGCAGAGTCATCCACGTAGGGACTCTAGCAGCAACTGTCCTTAGACAGTCCTTAGAACTATCCTTAGAGCAACTGTCCCTAGAGCCAAGGTGGCGCAGTGGTTAAATGCAGCACTGCAGGCTACTGCTAGATCAGCAGGTCAGCGGTTCAAATCTCACCGGCTCAGGGTTGACTCAGCCTTCCATCCTTCCGAGGTGGGTAAAATGAGGACCCAGATTGTTGGGGGCAATATGCTGACTCTCTGTAAACCGCTTAGAGAGGCCTGAAAGGCCTATGAAGCGGTATATAAGTCTACTGCTATTACTGCTATTGTCCTAGCCTGCCTGGCCCTGGCTAGACCAAATTTTGCATTTTGACACAGCTGGAAGGTATGTGGGTCAGAGTGAAGGGGCAGGGAGGAGGAATTCAATTTATTTGTAATGTAAGTAATTGTAATTTGTTTTTATTATGTGTATGTGTGTGTATGTTTTTTTTACCAGCCTCTGCTGGCACGCGGGCTGGCACGTGGGCTGGGACATCTATTTTAATTTTCATTTTTTTTCATTTTTATTTTTTTATTTTTTTATTTTATTTTTTATTTTTAAAGCCATGCCGCTCGGCGCGCCATAGAGCGAAACATGTCCTGGTTTGTGGCTGGGCAGCATGCACTTTAAAGTGCAAGCGTGCTGCCCGGCCACAAACCAGGCCTTGTTTTGCTGAATGGTGGCCGAGCCGGCCGGCACTTTAAAGTGCCGGTATGCCTTCTGGGCCGGCCATTCAGCGGGACATGCTGAATGGCTCGCCCGGAAGGCATGCCAGCACTTTAAAGTGCCGGCCGGCTCGGCTGCCATTCAACAAAATATGTTTTGCTAAGTTGCGGCCAAGCTGGCTGGCACTCTAAAGTGCCGGCATGCCTTCCGGGCTGGCCATTCAGCGGGTTGACCGGCCCGGAGGGCATACCGGCACTTTAAAGCGCACGCCGGCCCGTTGCCATTCATGTTTCGCCACCCAGCCGGATTCACCAAAACTGGCGCCAGCAGCAATGGGAACTGCTTGGGAAGGGAGAGCCAGAGCTGGCTGCCCGATTTGCGCTCCAGCCGCCGCCACTTCTGCTGCTGTTGCTGCTGCTGCAGCCACCAAGACTCCTTCCCCTCCGCCGGCCGCATTGGATGGGGATTGAGCACGCAAAAGGAGGAAAAGGAAGGTTGATGGCTCCAGGACCCAGCAATCCGCAGGAGCACCGGAGGCAGCCGCGCTGCGATGGCAACTACGTACCATGGCTTGTTACAGACGCACCTGGGCTCGACCCGAGAAGCGAAGCCTCCAAAGGGCTGTCATCTGAGGCCGCCTCACCTCGTTTCCTCTGTCCCTCCAGGTTGTGGAAAAATGAGCAGCTCTAGTCTCCAGTCTCATTTTCCTCAGCCTCCGCGCAATTGGTGTGTATGATTTAGGTTTAAGGATTGGTTTTTGAAACGTTTTGCTAAGATGGCATATCTGCCAAATCAAGGACACAATCATGCCCCCTCCACCAAACAATTTTGTTCTGTTTAGTTTTCTTCTGTTCTTGGTTATTTTCTGTGAGTTTTGTATTTTATCCCTTGAATAAAAAAAAATGGAAAAAATATATGGTTACTTAGCCTAATATACTAATGTAACACATCTTGTTTACATATCATGATCAGTTCTAAACTATGAATTTATAGATCTCAATTGCTGGTTCATACAATAGGTTAAGCCAAAAACAAATCATAGATTAGTTGATTGAGCCAAACCAATGTCCCTTGATTTATACTTTATAGCAAATGAAGCCCCTTTGCTTCATGTTCATACATCTTATTCAGCCCTAGGCAAATGAAAGATTATTTCACTACTTGATATATGGAAAACAGGAAGTCGCCATGAAGTTTTAAGACACATTAACTTGCTGTCAGGAATCTTTCCAATATCCCACAAAGAGACATGATTTTTTGTTAATTTGTTTAAGCAAACAGTTGAAGTTCCTTCAAGTGTTTTGGAACAGATTATTCTACATATAGCTCACATTTCTTATTTAGCCGATGATACTTCTGTTAACATTAACCCATTGTAAAATAACAGCAATTGAATGTTTTAGCAGAATCAACGCATTACATGACTGGAGTAAAGTTAGCGGCAGGGCAGCTTTTGCCTCTTGAAAGCAGGCAAAAGCCGCCCTGCTGCCCCGGCGCTATGTCCGACATAGAGGCGGGACACCTCTATGTCGGACATGGTGTCCCACCTCTATGTCGGACATGGTGTCCCACCTCTATGTCGGACATAGCGCCGGGGCGGCAGTGCCGCTTTTGCCCGTTGCCTCACCAGCCATAAACCTCACCGCACTTCACTGATCTGAGTGTATAAACTTGTTTAAAAATCTCTTGAGACTTTCAACTATTATTGAAACAAATAATTTATAATCTGCATTTAATAAGGATATTGGCCTGTAATTCTTTATCTGAGTCCTCTTTCGGAATTAAGGTAATGTTTACTTCCATCCATCTATGTGGTATCTTAGTTTCTAACAATACTTCATTATTCACCTCTAACATTGATAAGCTTAATGTATCTTTTAGATTTTTCTAAACTTCTACTGGTAATCCATCTGGTCCTGGTGTTTTGTTATTCTTTTCTCTTTTAATTGCCTCTACTAGTTCCATCATCATATTCTTTCATTTAGTCTTCACCGTTTCAGGAACTTTTGGCAATTGGGCTTTTTTCAAGTATTGCATAATTTTTTTTCCTCTGAAACTTTTTCTTGGTAGTTCACATCATGACCAGCAGTAAGCTGAGGGCATTTACTGGTCCAGTATCTGATTATACTATGTATACGATATTATACAGTATCACTATAATTGATGTTGTACTTCTAGACATATGCATTTGAACACCAATCTAATGTTAAAATGTATTTTGCTAGTCCATATATGATATGCCATATGTTAAATAAATAATGATTGCTCATCATTAACAAAGACACAGTGAAATGGACTAGAGGCAGGCAAAATTCTACGTAGGCAGGCAGTGGTGGGATTCAAATAATTTTACAACCGGTTCTCTGCCCTAATGATTTCTTCCAACAATCAGTTCACCAAACTGCTCAGAAAGTTAGCAACCAATTCTCCTGAAGTGGTGCAAACTGGCTGAATCCCACCACTGGTCTTAGGACTGTGGAGAAATCACACAACAACCCTTCAAGGGTCCATGAAATGAAAATGATTTGTCGTGTGAAAAATAAAACATCAAACATTCCCATCATACAATTGTGAGAAGTGGTACTATCAGCAAATGTGTCAATTTTAATTTTTGATGTGGTAAATATCAGTGAACGTAACTCATACAAATAAAAGCTCGTTGAGGTCCATAAATTTTCAAAAGTGGGAAGAGGCCCTGAAGGAAAAAAAAGTTTAAGAAACACTGGACTAAGATAATTGCACAAAGTAACTGTTGTTTTTTCACTCAGTAATAAGAAACAATGCTTATTTCCAGCTTATCTCTGCTGCCTCTGTAAAACACAGGGAATTTTAATGATAAAATGGCTCCCTTACACAATTAAACTTATCTAGTTTTCCCTATAAGCTCACAAGATCCTGACAACGAACTAAAGTCCTAAACTTTCTCCCACACACACACACAATTCAAATTAATATTTTCCATTCTATTATACTCGGTTCCTTTTCCTTTGTAATCTGAAAGAGTGTAATTTGTTCTTCAGAATTCTATTCCAATGGATAGAGAACTTTTATGAGGTATAGGTCCTGGGAGAAACTAAGTATATGGCTTGCTCTGAGAATGAATATCAAAATAAGTCAAAATAGCAAATTTTGATGTTGGAGGGGGCAACAACAAACAAGTCCCAATTCTTTTACAATGATCACATGAGCATAGTATGAAGCACTTTGGGGTTTTACTGTAAGGTTGACAAAGAATGAGGATGAAATCACAAAAGGAAAAAAGAAGGATAAGCAAACATGTTCCATTGAGAGGAAGGGAAGAAATAGAAGGAATTGTGATGAGATGGAGTTGATTAGATCCTGAATAAGTGAAAAGTGGTACATTTAAAGAACAAAGATCCTAAAATACTTAAGTGATTTAATGAAAGCAAAGATAGTGGCTTGCAAGAACAAAAAGAGGCAGTGCTATAGTGAATCATATCGTGGTAAACTTGATTTAAATTCTTTTTCCTTATCTCCTACCTCTATTGGGTTGGTTTATTACATTAATCTGCTTTTTTGTGCTTTGCATGCAGTTTTGCTCAATGAATATGTAGTTGTGATCATGTGTTAGCACACCAGACTAAGGCAAAGTCTTGCCAATTTCAGATTCTACAGGGCACTTTAATTATGTTCTAGAGTTAAACATGGAGGGAAAATTCCAGTATAATTCTGTATAATCCCACCTGTGCGTGAAGAAATAATCTGCTTTTTAATTATTCTTATAATTTGCAATATCATAGAATAAGACAGCAACATCAAACCTCAACTTTTTTACTTTTCATAATAGGATAAACCAGCCATTTCTACCAAAGTCAAATTTTCATTTCCCCCCCCCACCTCGAGCACAAAGCCCAGAAGCGGTTTCCAAGTAGAAACAAAAGTAATTGTGTTTTTCCTTTAATCAAAGCAGTCAAGTTTAGCCATCCCTGTTAACTCCATTAGCTTTTGTAACCATTCATCCATTGTGGGGATTGAAGAGTCCTTCCTTTTGTTGTGCACATAAAGTAATATTGCTGCCATCAACATATAACATCAAAGCTCCCCCCCCAAAAAAAAATTCCATGTCTTTTTCCATTAAACCCAAAAGAAAAGTTTCTATCAACCAACATATCTCACAGGAAGGTTATTCGGAAAGGGAAGGAAGAGGGAGCATTCTGTATACCACTCAGGACCCTGGTACAGGAGGTGGGAAATTAGCGTTTGTAATGCCTGAATGGAAAGCCAAGTTGCTTCAATTAAAATATCCAGCCATTTTTGCAAGAGATTTTCCTTCTGTATAATGTGATCCAGATTAAAATTGGTTCATTTTCTTGCCCTGATGTGACTTAGGTTCTTTTGCACTCCTTGAAATGCCAAATCCACATCTATGCTTGGGCACCCACTGGGTTGGACAAAGCGTGTCTACATGTGCATGAGGATGGCAAAATAGAGATGTGGTCACTTACATCTTTGCATCAGATGTTGTTCACCTCATGAGACAATTCAGCCATTTGCACACTTGCATCATGGCACCAATAACTTCATTTTGATATCGTTTTGCTTTTATAGATGCCATTCTCTATAGATGCCATTCTCTGATTAGTATATCACTTTGAAGAGACAGAATGTGAGATAAGAGAAATGTGAGTGCTTGGGCCTTGGATAGAATAATAGAATAGGAAGAAATAAATAGGTTTTCTTATAAATATTGTTTTTTAAAAGTACTGAGAATGGAGAAGATGATCCTTTTACTACCAAAAGACTGAAAAGGGAGGGATGTATTTGTGGCTGAATGAAGCAGGAGATGTTTGTCTATAAGGATCTCTGAGATTTCATTGAATCTTTCCCCCTTCTAGATCCCAGCCTGACCAAGCCTTCCATCCAGATTTAAATGCAAAAGATCGTCCATACTTCTTTGTATGGTGCGAGGGAACAGAACTTAATCTGACATTTGCTCTTATAAACTCAAGCCAGCAGATAGCTTACAAGGCTGCAGAGCCAGGGGAAAAGAGAGTGGAATTTCTCTCTATTGGGAAAGGCTGAACGAGGCAGAAAGTTATACCTGCCGGTACCACCATGAAAGCAATCCCTTTGTCTGGTCAGAGCCAAGTGATCCGTGTGTTCCCTTTGAGAGGTAAGCATTCCTATTCTCCATTTGCCATCTGAGTTTCTGGAAGATCTCAGACTGAGGCAGAAATTTTAGTACCAATCATATAGATTGGTAAACATTAGGCCAGTCGTAGACCCTTGATAGACAAGTATCTGTTGGGACCATTGAATGTTTCAGGGGAGACAGGGTAAGAGAAAGATTGACATGAAGGCTGATGGAGAGGCAAGAAGAGACAGCTCATTCTTGTTTTAGTAGGTTGTAACAATAAAATTAACGTTCAGAAGAATGAGAACAGATAGAGAGACAGAAGGGTGAATAGACACATATTGCAATATTGACCAGAGGCTTATCTGCACTTTTGAAGTGTCCCATCATCAGATTATAACAATTGTAAACACTGAAGGATATTGCTCCAATGGTGATGCTTGCAGTGATTGTTGAGGTTAAGCATAAGATTTGGATGATAATCTTATCCATTGACAGCAACTGCTGACATTGTTTAGCCAAAAATCTGGAAATGAGCATAAAAGTTGGATGAATATTTTAAAGTTATCCCTTGACAGCAGTTGCTGAAATTGGAAACACAGAAGAGGCGGGATTATTAGCAATGTGAGTATTCCTTTATGCAGAGAGAGAGGAGAGGAGAAGGGATTTGGTCAAGACAGGACCTGCAAGGACCTTTACTGGTGGGCTCTGCTTGTCCTCTGATGTTGATCATGTGACCAACTTGAGGTCGATTCCCATGGTGTGGCAGTGTGCCCAGAGCAGAACGAGCCTCTCTTGTTGGAAAACCGCTGAGAAACTTAGCAACGGAAACCTACTAAGCATAGTTAGGCTTAACTTTGATTATTGAAGGGATTGCGCATGTCCAAGGAAGATGGCTGCCGAGCCTTTCGCTCCGGCTCAGTCTATGTGAAAATAGCTTGGAGGAAGTGAAAATTGGTCCAGGAGCCAGGCTTGCGGAGGCTGAGGAAGGTAAAAATCCCCCAGAGCACCCGTGCCAGCAGCGTATTGGGGAGACTTGCCTCTCCAGAGCTGCTGGACACAGAATACGCCAACGCTGCTTGGGGACTCTGTAGCCAGCCATCCAGGAAATTCTGCTGAAGCCTCTTTTGTGTTCGCTGGCCGCCTGAGATCATCGCACCTGAAGTGAGAGCACCGTGGTTGCCCAGGAGTTGGGTGGCTACCAGGAACTGGGCAACTTGCTGAGAAACGCCGAAGCCACTGAGCACATGACCGGCTGTGAGCATTGTGGCCTATGATTGCTGCGGTCAAACTGAGAACGCAATGACCCGGACTCGGAGGGGCGTCGGGGCCGCCAGTGAGCGCCATTGGCTTGAGACCGCTGCGGCTGCCAGGAGCTGAACGATCTGTGGGAGAACATCGAAGGAGGCCACATGAGAATGCCGCGGTTATGACGCCGCGGCCCAGCGGCCCTGGAGGACGTTTGGAGGAACCTGCGTAGGGGAATCCCAGATACTACTGCAACTGCCACTAATCGTGGCGGTCTCAGCTGCCTGGAGGCCCGTCTTGTGGGGGGCCTGACCCCTGCTTTGCTGCCTGACTACCCAACCGCTGCTGTGCTGTTGGGGTTTAGGACTAGGTTCAGGGTTAGGGCTAAAGTTAGGGCTAGTTAGGGTTAGGGTTAGGGCTGGTTAGGGTTAGGGTCAGGGTCAGGGTTAGGGCTAGGGTGGGGGTGGGGTTACTAGCCCGATGGTCTGCTGGATTGCTGGCATCACCTGAGAAGGTTGCGGCCCAGTTGTTGAGAGGGGTTTTCCCCTCCCTCTTCTTCCGCCCCCTCCCCCCAAGGACTTTGCCTGCTGGGGGAGACTGTGCTCTGTCCATTACTATCCCGGCTACTGTTGACCATGACCAGCCTTCCGACCATCGTTTCTATAACTGTTGCCGTTTACGGTTTGCTGGCTCTTCGGCCACCCCTGCCCCCACCTTTGTCTGCCGGAACACCAGAGGGGAGTGAGCCGAGACTTTGGATTCTTTCTCTGCCCCCCCCCCCGGATCCCTGTTTGGGCTTCTACCTACTAATCTGCGTTTCCATCTCGGCAGAAAGAGAGGACTGGGATCAGAGAAGACCTGGGCAAGGAGTGTGCTTTTTAACTCTCCCAACTGCTACAAACTCATTATTTACTCCAGACTCTTGGACCTTAATCTCCCTGTTGGAGAAGATTGGGTTATCAGTTTCCCCTTCCTTACCAGGAAGTTTTTACAAATCCAATTTTGCACTATAGCGCAATTTTTTAATTCGTATGGTGAGTGTTTGTGGTATGAGTGTGGTTGAATGAATGTGCCCACTTTTATTAATTATATTGTTGTATTTGTGTTTTAAATCGTTTTGTGGGATTGCTTGGTAATATGGTTGTGTATGTCTGACAAGGCTGGGACCACAACCGGGTACCTCCTGCACTGAGTGCTCTGCACTGAGTGCTCTGCAGAAGTGTTAGGGGGGCTTAGGTCTAATCCCAGCCTTAGGATGTCTGATTCGAAGGGCTTGCTGAAGAATGCGGGAGCTATGGGGGAGGGTGGGGGACCACGGACACGGGAGTGGGCCAGAACATTATGGTCATAACAGGGAGGTGCACATATGGAGGGAACTTTAGGGCTAGCCATTACTGGGAAGGAGGGTTCGCTACATCACAGCGATCCCTCCTTCTGGCCCTATTAGTTCCACTCCAAGGCCAGATGGCATAAGTAGTCAGGGCCCTGGTCTCAGGCTGCTGTTGCTAAATGCCAGGTCTGTGGTTCACAAGGCTCCCCTTGTCCGGGACCTAATTTTAGACGAGGGGGCAGACCTGGCATGTATTACTGAAACCTGGCTGGGTCCAGAGGGAGGAGTCCCCCTCACTGAGATGTGCCCAGAGGGTTTTCAGGTGCTTCATCAGCCACGACCCCAGAAAAGGGGTGTGGGAGTGGCTATCGTTATCCGAGGGTCTTTAGTTCCTTGTAGGATCCCTGCTCTGGAGCTTGTCGGGTGTGTGTCCTTGCTGGTGAAGTTGGACCTTGAGGGTCAAGTGGGCTTGTTGTTAATGTACCTGCCTCCCAACAGCAGTACAGCAGCCCTCCCCTCACTCCTCGAGTCAGTAGCCGAGCTGGCAGTTGAGTTCCCCAGGCTTATGGTGCTGGGGGATTTCAATTTGCCTTCGCTCGGTGAGCACTCTGATGGAGCGCAGGAGTTCATGGCTTCCATGACAGCCATGGACTTGACCCAAGTAATTCGGGGCCCGACTCACTCAGCGGGTCACACGCTCAATCTCGTATTCCTCTTGGAGCAGTGGAGTCGTGATCTTGGTTTGAGGGGTACTGAGATCTTGCCCCTGTCGTGGTTGGACCACTTCCTACTGAGGCTTGACTTTCTGAGGCCAATCCCCCACTGTAGGGAGGAGGAACCAATTAGGTCGTTCCACCCCAGGCGCCTAATGGACCCTTCGGATTTTCAGACAGCAATTTGTGTTATACCTGATACTCTCGTCCACAGTCTGGTGGAGACCTTGGTTGCTGCTTGGAGCTCAGCGGCGGCGGAGGCTCTAAACCGGATTGCGCCTTTACGGCCTTTCCGAGGTAGCGGATCCAGGAGAGCTCCTTGGTTTACTGAGGAACTCCGGGAGATGAAATGCCAAAAGAGACGCCTAGAGCGCCGCTGGAGGGCCAGTGAGTCTGAGTCAGACCGAACACTGATGAGAGCCTATATCAGAACCTATTTCGTGGCAATACGGGCGTCAAAAAGTGCACATTTTGCCGCTCTGATTGCGTCCGCTGAATCGCGCCCAGCCACCTTGTTTAGAATAACCCGCTCCCTCTTGAAAGGGAGGGATGCGGGTGACCCTTTACAATGTTGAGCTGAGGAGTTTGTTCAGTTTCTAGCGGATAAAGTCGCTCGGATTCGGACAGGCCTGGACTCCAATTGCTCAGAGCCAGCCCAGGTACCGGGGGAAGGTCTTGAGCAGAATTTATGGATTGATTTTCAACTTGTCATGCCTCAGGAAGTGGACAAGGCCATGGGAGCAGTGAGTGCCTCCACTTGCGTACAGGACCCGTGCCCCTCCTGGCTGGTTGCGAACAGCAGGGAGGTGACACGTGGCTCGATCCAGACGATAGTTACCACCTCTCTTCGGGAGGGATCCTTCCCTCCCCTTCTAAAGGCAGCGGTGGTGAGACCCCTCCTGAAGAAGCCGTCTTTGGATCCAGCCATCTTAAGTAACTATCGTCCAGTTTCCAACCTCCCCTTGTTCATTGGAGGGGGAAATCACATTTTATTTATTTATTTATGGTTTGTCAAACATGTACAAGATAGCAGGTATAAATATGAACATGGACATGAATGAAGGAAATTAATACAAATAAATGGGGACAGTGGGACAGGGACGGTGTGCACACTGGTGTGCTTATGCATGCCCCCTTTAATATGTTTTGTTTAGAGTGGTGCCGGGCTTCCATTCCCATTGTTTTGAGAGGGGATTCTCTTTTATTTGCCAATAATAAAGATGTGTAGCGAATGTGTATTTGCTAAGAATTTTCACAAGAAATATTGTTAAAATCCAGAGGAATAAATGAATTTCTTTCTTGAATCCTGATTGTTTTTAGATCCGAAGACGATGACTCCCACCATGATGATACCTGGAGGGTCCAGTGGTTCAGGTGAGAATCCCCCCATAGAGTCCCAGGGGCTAAGAAAAGGTCTGATTTTTGTCCTTCATAAATAAGAAAGGGGACTGTCTTTCTCCAGACTCCATTGACATAACCTGTTGAACCAATGAGAAACTTAGCAGCTGCAACCTACTAAGCATAGTTAGATTTAACTTTGATTAATTATCCTTGGGACTAAAAACACAGATCTTGAACCACTCCTTTGTGAAAGGGATGCGCCTGAGGACATCTTCAAGGATGCTCTGAGGATTGTGATAAAGAGAGATAAAATTGTTCAGACCTGGTCTGAGTTGGATTTTGAGGATGTAGACCAAAACGAACACGATTTCCAATTTCTTGCCTCCAATCAATGAGACATATGGGGTTTTTTAATGATTGTATAATCCCTCCACTCAAAAACCCCTGGTGGAAGACTTTCCAGAGGTAGAGACTTGTGCTCAGCCACCAAGAGAGCAGCTTTGGGGGTTAAGTGAGCATGTCTGGAAAAGCAGAAGTACGCTTTGGGCAAGGACCATGATGACGGCCTTGAGAGCTTTCTTCTTCTCAAAATTGCCACCATGATGGTTCCTCTAATCAAAAGATGCCCACTTCCCAAATAGCACATGGGACAAAGCAGTGATGATATTCAATTTTTACCACCGGGTCTGTGGGCGTGGCAGGGGAAGGATACTGATAATTTTCAGTCACTCGTTTTTTTCTAATCTTGTCCCACGTGTTAAGGAATATTGCTTTGTTTGGCTGCATTGCTAAAATTGTAGGACACAGAACCTGGCTGGCCCCAAGGCAATTATTTGTGGTTACTTTCCAGCGTGTTGAGATCTTACAGAAAATAGGATGAAAATGGAAAACTGATAAAGACACCTGAGGTTATGGATCTTTTTGCAGATTTAATGGTGGATGGAATTCTATTTCTGCTTAATCTAATCTACTGTATATTTGACCCTGATTTTTTTCCTTAAATGTATTGCATGGATTTTCAACATTCATAATGATGATTTTTTATATCCATCTCCTACCAATTTGGATTGTCCCCTTCACATTAGCTTTCTTTTAATCTCTGCAAGGAATTCTTATGACTGAGTTAATTTTGAATCACAGAATTTTACTGTTGAAAATTCCACTTGGGGCCTGGACTCCAAGCACTTGCTCTGGGCTGAAATCAGGGTTGCTTGCAGGGAGTGGTCAAAACAGGAAAGAGGGTGATGCAACAAGCCCTACTCCTTTCTTTGCATTTGCCCCTCCCTCCCTCTCCCCCCCCTCTCTCTCACAGAAACAAACAAAGGGGCTGGGCTTCTATTGTGGTGGTGCATATTTTCTTTTTCCACACTGTTGGCAGGAATAGATGGTGCGTCCTAGGGAGCCATTGGATTTTTTGTAGATTAGGAAATCCAGAAAGGGAAGTTGGTTGTTTGCTTCTATTTCCATAGTGAATTGTATTTGGGGAGTGGGCTGTTGAGATGTGTGAGGAAGTTGTCCAGTTTTTCTTTCCCATGTGGACAAATCACAAAAGTGTCATCAACATTTCTAAGCCAGAGTTTGGGTCTAGCTTAGATATGTTGATGATACTTTCATGATTTGGCCACATGGGAAAGAAAAACTGGACAGCTCAAAAGCTTATTTCAGCTATATCTAAATAGCATCATGTTTCTCATCCTAATTTAACCATTGATGAGGACATATCATATTTATATTCTCCTATAAAATCAAACCAGGACATGATGACTTAGTTGGCAGATCTATAATATTCAAAACAGCTCATGAGAAGAATGATATAATTGTACAAAAATCATTTACCGCATCTTATAAACATTGTAGAAGAGTCACGTTAATCTATAGCAGCCATTGTTTTTTGGATCTGATACCGAAACTCACAGAAAGTAGGGCTGTTTGAAATGAAAATGAAGAATAAAATGCAAATGTTTTGGGTTTACAGGTATTATTAACACATACATATGGGTATGTGCGGCTGTGAGCCTTTTTCTGCTTGTCTTGTCACTACTGATCGCGGTATGGTACAAAAGGAGAAAAAGTAAGTGGAGATAATATTGTAATAAACAAGGTTACAGAAAAGTGGATAAATAGTATTCCAAACACTTAGTATACTAACTATGGTCTATAAGCCTCATGTAATGACTGCATTGCCTTCATTTTCACAGAGCAGCATAAAAAAGCTAGTATCAGAGAGATAAATAAAGCACATTTTTAGACCCTGTGGTTTAAAGAGAATGGCAGTTGGACTTACCTGAACTGCATGTTTCGACGAGAAGTGTGGGAGGAGTAACCATTGGGTGTTAACCTAATCTGATTGCCTGTTGGAGATTGAGGAAAACTTTGGAAGCCACACCTCCTGCTGGTCCGGTGACCACCCACTTCAACCGAACGTCTGAACGGTATCTGAAAGGAAGCAAAAAGAAACAGCCAATACCAATTCTTCCTAGCCGCTGCTTGAACCTGGACGGGCTCAGGCCCTGCTTCACGGCACAGGGCGCCCTAACGGGTGGGAAGTGACTCCTCCCACACTTCCCGTCGAAACATGCAGTTCAGGTAAGTCCAACTGCCAGTTTCCGAAAAGAAGGTGTGGGAGGAGTAACCATTGGGACATACCAAAGTTAGTTGTCCTGGAGGGAATGGATGGGCCTGAGCCCCCTTGTGAGTCTAGGACGCCCTGGAGGACCCTCCTGCCGAAGGCGGCGTCCACCGAGGCGTAGGCGTCCAATCTATAGTGTCTAATGAAGGGAGACGGGGAGGCACAGGCGGCCGCTCGACAAATCTCTTCTAGGGGTGCCTGGGAAGACAAGGCGGCTGAGGTGGCAGCACTTCTAGTGGAGTGTGCTGTGATACCCTGTGGGACCTGAAGACCCCGAGCCTGATAGGCCTGAGAGATGGCCGCTCTGATCCATCTGCTGATGGTGGCCGAGGAGACCTTAGCCCCACGGGTGAAGGACACGAAGAGGGCCTCTGATCGTCGAAAGGGAGCCGTGCGCTTCAGGTAGATGTGTAGGGCTCTTCTAACATCTAACTTTTGCCAGGATTTCTCCCTCTCCCCAGAGGGATGGGGACAGAAATCCGGAAGGATGATCTCTAACCCTCTGTGGAAGGGGGAGTTGATCTTGTGCATGAAAGAAGGGTCGAGTCTGAGGACGACCCTGTTATCTAGGAAGGTGCAGAGGTCTGCTCTGCTGGAAAGGGCGTTGATCTCTGAGACCCTTCTGGCTGAAGTGATGGCTACCAGAAAAACGACCTTAAGGGTCAGAAGCTGGAGGGAAACCTCCTTCAGAGGCTCAAACGGAGCCTCCGTTAGAGCCTGGAGGACTGTGGGAAGATCCCAGGAGGGGAATCGATGGACCGCTGAGGGTTTCAAATTTGCCGCCCCTTTGAGAAAACGCCTGAGAACTGGGTGTTGAGATAAGGGGGGAGCGTTCACCCCCCTAGGACTGTGGAAAGAGCGGAAACCTGACGCCTAAGGGTGCTGGTGGCGAGGCCCTTCTGGTGACCCTCTTGGAGGAAGTCCAGAACCTGAGGAACCGAGGCAGTCGTAGGACAGATGTCTTTACCCCGGCACCAGTCTGAGAAGGCCACCCACGAGGCATTGTAGATGAGGGTGGTGGATTGTCTCCGGGATGCCTCTACCACCTTGATGACCTCCTCGGAGAACTGAGCCTGTCTCAGTTGTTCCCACTCAAGTGCCAGACGGTCAGATGGAGCCACTCTGGGTCTGGGTGCTCTAGGGATCCCTGGTGAAGCGCCACCTCCCCTGCTGGTATCCTCCAGGGAGGAGCTATGGACAGGTCCACCAAATCTGCCAGCCAGGGGCGGCGTGGCCAAAAGGAGCTACCATTATTAGATCTGCCTCTCCACTACCACCCTCCTCAGAACCCCGGGGATGAGGGAGGGGGGGAAAGGCGTAGAGAAGACCTGGTGGCCAGCTGCAGTATAGGGCGTCCATGTCCATGGCTCCCGGGGTCGGGAACCTCGAGACGAATTTCGGTAGCTGGGTGTTGTGCGGCGTCGCAAACAGGTCCACCGTCGGATGGCCGAACCTCTTGCAGATCCTGTGGAAGATCGAGGGATGGAGTTGCCACTCTCCGTTGTCGATCGTCTCTCTGCTTAGCCAATCTGCTTGATGGTTCTCTGTTCCGGAGATGTGCTCCACTTTGATGGATGCCAGGTGTTTCTCCGCCCAGTGACCCAGACGCAGCGCCTCGTCGCAGAGAGCCTTGGAGTGGGTGCCTCCTTGTCTGTTCACGTGTGCCTTGGCCGCCACGTTGTCTGTCAGGACTAGGATGTGTTGACCTCTGACCATGTCCTTGAAGTGTTGGAGGGCCAGGTGGATGGCCCTGAGCTCCAACCAGTTGATGTTGTGCCTTAGGTCTGTTGGAGTCCACCGACCTTGGGCGATCTGGTTCTCCAGGTGGGCCCCCCAGCCGAAGAGGCTTGCGTCGGTGGTGAGCGTCATCCTTGGTGGATCTCTGAAGAGGCAGCCTCTGTTCAGAGCTGGGGACAGCCACCAGCGGAAGGATAGCAGCACCTGGGGTGATACTCGGATCTTGAAGGTCGCGTCGCTTGTCCCGGCCTTCTGATGTGGTAGCAGAAACCACTGGAGTTCCCTGGCGTGCAGTCGGCCCAAGGGATGATCCCTATGCACGAGATGAACTTTCCCAGGAGCCTGGAAAGAAGAACTACAGGGACAGAGCGTGACTTGTGAACCTCATGAATCATCTTAACAATGCTGTCCTTACGATCCTGAGAGAGGAACACCTCCCCCCTATAGAGTCGATAATGGACCCTAGGTGAAGCAGCCTGGTGGAGGGAACAAGGTGGCTTTTCTCCAGGTTAATGGAGAACCCCAGGGATCTGAGAGTGTCGATGGTAGTATTCAGATTTTTTGCAGCTGAAGCCGAGGACCTGGCCAGGACGAGTATGTCGTCAAGGTAGCAAAATAAGCGGACAGGGAGGGAACGCAGGTGACCAGCAGCTGCAGCTAGCACCTTGGTGATCCTGGGCGCTGAGGCCAACCCAAAGGGCAGGGCTCTATATTGGAAATGGTTCCCCTCATGGGAGAACCTCAGAAATTTACGGTGTTCCGGGCGATCCTGATATCAGGTATGCCTCTGTAAGGTCGATGGAGGCAAGGAAGTCGCCCGGCCGGATGCCCTCCAGGATGGATCTTAGAGAAGCCATTTTAAATTTACGGTATACCACCCTGGAGTTGAGTAACTTAAGGTCCAGGATGGCTCTCCAACCCCCCGAGCTTTTGGGCACTAGGAAGAGGTTTGAATAAAATCCTGACCCTTTTCCCCCCTCTGGGACCCTCTCGATGGCCCTGATGTCGAGGAGATGTTTAATGGCCTTGGCCTTAAGGCCCTCTTGTTTGGGTCTGAGGAGGAGAAAGGTGAGGAACCTACTGAGGGGAAGGGAGCGGAACTCCAGGCGAAGCCCGAGCCTTACCGTCTGGAGAACCCACTCATCTGATGTGATACGCTCCCAGGCATCCGCAAACATGGAGAGGCGACCGCCGATGGGGTGATCCGGGCGGATCACTTGAATCTGCGGAAGGGGCGACCGCCTCCTCCACAAAAGGGCCGCTTCCCCTGGTGTTGGCCCCTGAATCTGCTCTGAAATTGTCTATCCCCCTGCCTCTGAAATCTGGAGTTTTGGTACCTCTGGCCTTGGCTGTCTCCTTCAGGTGGTCTGTAGGAGGTCCTCCTAGGTACGGTGCATGGCGGAAATCCAACTGCTTGTTCGTTGAGGGAGGATCTTCCGCTTGTTTTTATCCTCCAAGGAGAGGATCCAGCGGCGTCCCGAATAACTTGTCCCTGGTGTAGTCCGCGCCGTTAGGTGCCACTTCATCCGGGATTCCGCCTGCCAGTGACGTAGCCAGAGTAGTCGCCTAGAAGCAACTGAAGACAGCACGCGACGCATACTTTACCGCATCCAAGGTGGCATCCGCCGAGAACTGCGTTGCCGCAAGCATCTTGGAGATGTCCTGCAGGAGTCGCACTTCAGAGGCTGGGTCCTATCCCTCATTACTCCAGCCACAGGACCGGGGACCTATTAAAAAAGGAGGCAGAGGCGGGCCGCTCTGATAGCCCAGGTGATGGCCTGGAACGTCTTGCGCAGAACAATGTCTGCTCGCTTATCCTCAGGCTTGAGGCAATTAGCAGTGTCTCCTGCTACGACCGTTGAGGAAGATGCCAGGTTGCCACCGGGTTATCCACTTCCGGAACCTGCAAGGCTTGGGCAAAGGCTTGGGTTAAGATTATAAAACATTCTTTCATTCCCCCCTGGGTTGGAAAGACCCTGGCTTTACCCACTGAGATTGGAGCACCTCCATAAACATATCTGGGGTTGGGATTTCCTCCTTAGCTATGGGGGGCCTATGGAAGGGCCCCTTCTTCTTCTTGCTCTTGCCCTTGCCCGGGACTCACTGCGGGTTGGGGATCCGGGGGGTGGATCCAGATCACTGTGGCTACTGCCTTGCATAAAAGGGAGCTGAATAAGGAGGGGGGAAAAGGCCCGCTACGGTGGAATCCTCCTCCGCCTGGGGGTCTTCATCCTCTGAAAACCCCACATCCTTTAGTTCTCCTTCCTCGAGGTCAGATGCCTCACTAGCCATGGATGGGAGGGAGACATGGATTCCCTTGCAGCCGAGGTGCTAGGAGGCGATCGCTCAGCCCTCTGGGGGTTCCTGGGGGGCCCTGCTCCTGGGAGCCTGTGGCTGCTGAGTTAAGCTAGAAGCCCATAACCTGGGCCAGAGCTCTGGCAACATGTCCTGAAAGCTGCTGGTTAGATCAGGCAGCTGATGTTGAAGCTCTGGTGTTTGGAATATTCCCTGGGTTCAGGGATAGAGGTGCGAGGCGAGGCCGGGCTGGGCTGGCTGCTCTGTGGCCAAAGGATCCGCTCTCGAATCCAGTAAGGGAGCAGGGGAGAGAGGAGGAGAAAGAGAGCTGTGCCTTCTCAGAGATCCCCCTGGAGAGGCTGGGTATGGATATCTTTGTGCAGCCTGGGCAGAGGGCCCTGCGTGGGGAGCGTGATCTGGGGGGAGAAGGGCTGATGGTCGTCCCTGTACTCCCTGGCCGAGGCCCTGGTTGATCTGGTTTCCTTCCTGGGGATGGATGTCTTGGGAGCCCTGGCTTGTCCCTCCTAGATGTGATCTGCCTCTGGATCAGGGGACTCGCTCTGGAGGGCCCTTCCTCTGGATCCTCACCCCCTGGGGCTCTGGCCTAGAGTTTTGCTCCTAGTCGCCTCCGCCATTACTCACGGTTTGTTTGCTCACCCACGTGCTCCTTCTGCAGCCGCTGTAAATAAATTACCTTCCTAGGGATAGGATCCGCTGCTCTCTGATCGCTTGCATGCTCTGCTGCTGCCGCAGGCAAGGCCCGGAATTCTCCCCCGATCACTGCGGGGCGAGAAGGAAAGGAAGCCTCTTCCGGCTTCCTACGGCCTCATGAGCGCTTTGGCGTCGGAACACTGTTTTACACGCGCTCCCCACGTGCTCCTAAGATGGCGACGATCCAAAATGGCGACTGCTGGTGCCGCTGGAGTCTCCTTCCTTCCTCCGCTGGAAACCCTCTTCGCAATCCTGGAAGGGTTTTGGGTTCTCCGGCTTCCCTGGACTCCTCCGATCATCGCCTGGAAGTTTTTCTGTGATCCTGGGCCTTTCTGGGGCCTCCACCCCCTTTGGAAAGAACGGGGGCCCTGCAGGCCTCTAAGCATGCGCGCTGGCAAAGCCGAGGCTTGAATGAGCGTCGTGGAGCACAGCAGAAGGCAGGTGAGGGTCGCTTTAAGCTGAACAAAGCCTTGCTGAGGCTTTGTTGAGAGAGTAAAAAACTCCTGAATCTCGGATAGAAAGGAGAGCAGGAAAAAAAACACTCCGATCAGGGCCGAAGATTGAGGTTGAAGTGGGTGGTCACCGGACCAGCAGGAGGTGTGGCTTCCAAAGTTTCCTCAATCTCCAACAGGCAATCAGATTAGGTTAACACCCAATGGTTACTCCTCCCACACCTTCTCTTCGGAAACACTTCAAGTTTGCTAGGAATAGGTGACAAAATTAGAGAATATTGGCCCACGAAGATTTTTATAATCCAAGAGAAAAGTCTTGTATATCTCTTTACTTTCCCTAATTGCAGAATGAAGAGAATTAAGAAAAAACAAAGTGGGACATGAAAATAGGCTGATTAAAGAAGTTAAAGATTTTTTCCCACAGAAAGAAGCCATGAAATCTATGAATTTGTGAAAGAATCATAGCAGATGTGGTATCCAGAAGGTTCTGACCAATTCTGGAGAACCGGTAGCAGAAATTTTGAGTATTTTGGAGAACCGGTAAATATATCATCTCTGACTTGGCCCCGCCCCCATCTATTTCTGCCTCCCGAGTCCCAGCTGATTGGAGGGAATGGAGATTTTGCAGTATCCTTACCCTGCCACGCCCACCAAGCCACGCCCACAGAAACGGTAGTAAATATTTGAATCCCACCACTGAATCCATAGAAAGGATCTGCACCAGAGATGCCAGGAAATTTTCGCTTTCAGAAGGAGCTTAGTACTTGAGAGGCAATAGCAATAGCAATAGCATTAGACTTATATACCGCTTCATAGGGCTTTCAGCTGTCTCTAAGCGGTTTACAGAGTCAGCATATTGCCCCCAACAACAATCCGGGTCCTCATTTTACCCACCTCGGAAGGATGGAAGGCTGAGTCAACCCTGAGCTGGTGAGATTTGAACAGCCGAACTGCAGTCAGCTGAAGTAGCCTGCAGTGCTGCATTTAACCACTGCGCCACCTCGGATCTCTTACATCAACCTTCCAAATCTCAAAGTACACAGCACCCCTTTCTCTTTCTACCATCTGAGAAGTTAGCATGGATCCTTTCTAAGCTTCTTTCTCGGCCCATTATTCAGCTGCAGACTCCCCCTCCTTTCATCTGCTCGTTCCCTAGGCAGCTTCTCTTCCCCTTGCAAGCTCATTTCCAACCACCGTTATATCACCTCATGTGCTTGTATTGCAACAGAGAAGGAAAGTATGACTTTTAAGCCTTTCTTCTTCTTTCTAGACCTTGGATGCTAGAGAACATCTGGATGAAGTCTCCTCTGTTATTTTGAATCACCAGCCACAGAAAACCCAACAGGCAACCAATCCTAGGCAAAGCTCCGAACTTTACTGATATGCACCAGTGGTCAAAAATACAAAAAGACCTTGAGGGGACGACTCCTGAGATGAATACAAGAATGGCTTACTTTTATTTCCCCACTGATGTGTAATTATAGACGCCAAATCTAAGCACCAGATCATACTGGGGGCTCCAGAAATGAGGTCATCAGAATGGTCTTGACTATGTTACTTCGGACAGTGAAGTAAGCTTCAATCTTCAACTGTCTACTGTGGACCTTACCCCATTCCTAAGAGGTCCATAAAGGGGGCGTGCATAAGTGTGCTAGCCTGCCTAACGTCCCTGTCCTACTGTCCCCATCAATTTGTATTCATTTCTATCCATTTATATTTATGCCTTCTATCTTGTACATGTTTGACAAACTAATAAATACAAATATTTCTTCACCACTTCTGATTGTACTTTCGGTGCCCTCGGAAGCCTAATCTGCAAGCTCTGCTGTCAGCTCCGACCTCTCTCTGTTGGAGGGTCACATTTCGGATAATTGTCACCCTGAAGCGCTACTGAAGTAAGGTGGGACCCCTGGCTGGTCGAGGAGAGCCACATATCTCCTCACTGACTGGAAAAGCCCCCACATCTGAAGACGAGGAGCGGTGTTGAGGACTCAGAAAGTACTCGACTTATGACCTAGCAGCTAGCAACAAGCCAAGCCAAGCCCTGATTGGCTAAGATGCGGCTTGGCTAAGCCCGGGCCGCTAGGGGCGCACTTATTGGCTTTCCCTGCTTGACAGCTCCGTATAAATAGCTGTCAAGCAGGGAAGGTGCTGAATCGCCTTGTACATAGTTCTAACCTGTAATAAAGCTGTTGATCGTTCTACAGTCCTGGCTCCTGCCTCATCCTTCCGCCGATCTTCAAATTGGCAACGAGGGTGGGATACCAGTGATTCCACTGAATGGCTACCTAGGATGAGCGAGAAGACTGTCAACCACGAGGCCATGAAGATCCGCTAAACTTTTTTCCGTCTATTTTTTTCGCTTCACTTCCTCGCCTCATGAAACTCGAGATGGCAGCCCTGCCTCCATTCGCCCAATTTGGAACCATTGGCGAGTCATGGGCCGGGTTCCTGGAACGCTTCAAGTGCTACCTAATCACCTCAAATAACCACAACCTGCCGCCTCAGGAGAAGTGCAGTTTTTTCCTCAGCTGCTGTGGTCCGGCGATGTTCGTCTCCGCTAGAGCCCTAGCCTCTCCTTTGCCCCTCTATCAATTAAGCTGGGAGACATTAATGACCAAACTGAGGAACCACTATGCTCCCACTCTCTCTCGGATCGCCCGCCGCTACGCATTTCGCCAATGTGTACAAACCCAGCAGAGACTGTCAGCCAATTCCTACAGTCTCTGTGCGTGGCGGCAATCCAGTGTGAATTTGCGGACCTGGATGATAACTTGGTGGAGCAGTTCATCTGCGGTGTAAAGGACCCTTGCCTAAGATGCCGTCTGCTGGCATGACCGGAGGTCACCCTGCAGCACGCCATGGACGAAGCCAAAGCCGCTGAGCTCTCGGAATAGTCCACAGCCAATATGCAGAGAGTTCAACCGCCGCCGCCTCCTCCTCCCGCCCTGACTGGAAAAGCCCCTTCATCTGAAGACGAGGAGCAGCAGCAATCAAAATGGCTGCCATGAAGCCGGGACAGCCTGAATACCCAAGACTGTGCTGGAGAGGAGAAAGTGAATGGAGTGTCATCTGGCTGAGAAAATACTTTTTTTGGAAGTTGACCCCAGAAATCCAAGGGGGAAGCATATTTAAAGCTATTTGTTGAAGCTGCGAATGGGCACACAAGAAAAATACTTGAGAATTGAAAAAGGAAAAAAATACTTTTAAATAATAAACAGAAACCTGGTTCCTCAAAGCTAAAAGATGTGATATTGAGAGCATTTTAAAATGCTGGAATTAAAGTCCCAGATTTCTCCTTACAAATTGCTCAATTATCATTTATAATTTAAAAATTATTTGAATAATTGAAAATTGAAATCGGAACTGTTAACAATATTGCAGAGAGGTAGAAACAGACAGAAGCAATACTGCCATCTGCTAAAAAAAATGCATACTTGGAAATAATTATTCCAAAAGATTGGAAATATCTGTTAGATATAGACCTACTCTAAGGCCACTAGAGATTTGATTATTAACTAAGGACTTCAGTTAAGAGCCCCTGAAACATCATGGAATATTACTGAACATATAAGGCAATTTGAAAAGGTGTGGATAACTTCCTGGTAATATTCAGTACGAGGCGTGAGGTAAATATAACAGGTTTATTTAACAGTTAACAGCACAACAGGAACTTCAGAACTCGGACAGCGCCAGCCCGCCTGACAGGTCTTTATATGAGAGCTGTCAGGCGGCTGGCCAATAGGAAGCCAGTGAGAAAAGTGGAGAGAATCAGCAAAAAAGAAAATAACAGGAGGAGATCTTTCCAAAACAAATAGCGATTGAGGAACTAAAAAAATGAGGGAAACATGTTAAATATTTAAAGGGAATGGAGGTAACAGGAAGAGAACTGGGGAAAAGAGATAGGAAATTGAATGGATAGTTCTGGAATTAGATAGTGGTAAAGGGTATAGTTGGAGGAAAAGTTTGATTGCGTAGTCAAATAAAAGACCTAAACACCAATATGGGAGGAAAAACTAAAAAGAAAATATGATTAAGGTTCAGAAAATAGAGTAAAATAATACTTTATGAAGATATTTCAATAATGTTATTAATTTCAGAACTAGACAGGCTGGAGTATTATTTTAGCAGTGTGATAGATATCAGAATAATATTGTGATATAAATGGATATGAAGAATGGGAAAAAATAAATTTTGACTGTACATACTAAATATGTATAAAAATATGAATAACCGTGGAAGTTAGAACTAAACAAGGGGGAATAGGGAATATATATAAATATATATTATATTAATAATAAATTATATTATAATAAATATATATATTAATCTAAATATGTGTATTAATAGTAGAATTATATTAGATTAAAGACCTGGAAAGAATATTAATAGAAACACCCTAAATATATAAATGATCGTGATTGATACTAAAACTGTACAAGGAGATATTTAAAAATGGAAGAACGAAGGATAGAATTTTGATTTAACTAAGGAAATATGAACATAAAATAGGTGGAAAACAGATCATTAAATATTATAGTGATATGAAAGGTGGCGAGTTAAATAGGGGTAGAAAATAGTGGGGGAAAATAATTATATATTAATATGTTAGAATATACAAAAGGACAGTGGTCACGTTCTGAGCATGCTCAATAAAGTTTTGTTTAGGCAGGAGATAGTCCGACAGCTGATTGGCTTACCATCTGACAGCCCCGAGTATAAAAAAGGAGCTGTCATATGAGAAGCCGCTGCTCCTGTCTCAAGCCGGTTCCAACTGTTAGCTTGTTACGTTACAGGGAATAAACTTGTTGGCCTTAATCCTGTCTCCGCCTCAGTCATTCCGGCCATAACCCACAGTCCTAGTACACAATACTGGCGACGAGTGTGGGATTGCCGAACTGAGGTCGCGAGTTAGCTGAATCACTAGCTGAATTCATTTAGGAACTGAGCTTACCCTTCGCGATGAGACATCGCTACTGATCTGACAGGAATGGCCACACTAACGTTTGCGCCATTCAGCCATGGCTCTGAGACTTGGGAGTCCTATAGAGCCCGATTTGAATGCTTCTTAGTCGCACACGACCTTACAGATTTAACAGATAAACGAAATGCGTGTTTTCCCTGTCAGTGTGTGGGTCCGATGTTTTCCACACAGCAAGGGCTCTCACAAGCCCCCGACCGCATCAAGGCGGTTCCATGCAGACTTTGATGGCGAAACTGAGAGCCATTACACTCCATCACCATCCAAAATAGCCCGCCAGCACGCATTCCATCAACGGAACCAGGTGAAGGGAGTCCGTCAACAATTACGTGGCCGGCGCTAAAGGTCGGCAGCCCTCCACTGCGAGTTTAGAGACCTCGACGACACCCTTCTTGAACCATTTGGCCTGTGCATTCGCGATCTAAGACTTCAGGCGTCTGTTGGCGAAGGCTGACCCTGTTTTCCAGTCCACGTTCGATGAGGCTCGCGCCTCAGAACTGGCTGCGACCTCCCTGGCTGCTAATCACACAAAGCCATTGTGAACGTCACGGCTGACGTTCACCAAGGGAGGTGAGTCAAGAGTCAGAGCCTGAAGCGGAGGAGGACATCAACCGCCTTCATGAGGCAAACAAAAAGAGCTTTCAAAGAGGCAGGATGACCCTAAATCTGCATGTAGTGTGTGCGGAGGCAACCACGAAAGAGCTGAATGCAGATTTAGGCAGCCCTCTGCCAGCGCTGTGGCAGAAAGGGACACATTGCCTATAAATTTAATAAATGAAATCTGTATTATACATAAAGCTCAGTTACCTTTAATTTTTCTTTGTCTTTTGTATCATAATATTTGTGTCAGCTCATGCTACTTTAACTGGGTTAAACATGTTCTTTGCTTAATTAGATTATCAGATGCTCAAGCTGAGTTATAGGGATATGTATGCATTAGGATTTTCTGAGTCAGCATAATTTGGAGGAAACCTATTTAAAAAGAAGTTGTGGTGGGTGTTTGTGCGTATCTTTGCTGCATTCCCCACTAGTAAAAAAAAAAAACCTAGAGCAAAATTTCATGCAGTGTTAAAAAGAAGAATAGAAAAGGGGGCTGCAGTGTATTATCTAATGGACTGCTAAATTGGCCATGACCACCCAGTCACATGACAACCTGGCCAAGCCCACCCAGTCACATGATCACATGGCCATGTCTGCCTAGTCACATGACCACATAGCCACGCCCAGCAAACCATGCCCACAGAACTGGTAGTAAAATATGAATCCCATCATTGACTTTCTTGGTTCTGCTGCTGTTCCATCCTCCCTTCTTCCCTGATGGACCAGCTTAGGTTTTGTAGAGCTGCTAGAGGCGATGTCCTCCTCAGCCCAGGCACTGAGGATCTCCTCCTGCTGGGTTTTGGCGGAGGTTTCTCCCCAGCATTCAGCATCTTCTTGATTGCTGCCCTGGATTTTGGGTGCATGTCCCCATGGTAGGGCTGTGGTCCTCTGGGTTGACCCTTTTGAACTTCCTGCCTATGTCAGGTCCTGCCCTGCCAGTCTTCTCAAGAAAGCAGAACTCTTGAAAGCGAAAGCCATTTCAAAGGAAACTTTTATTGGAAGATTGTGACAGCAAAGAGGACGTAGGGCGGGAAGTAACTTTTCCCACTTGAAACGTTAGAATAAACCTTTGGCAAGATAGAGCCCCTCCAAAGTCCAATACACGATTGAGCCAATCCCTGGGTGTGAAGATGTTATGGGAACTCAGGCCCAAAAAGGTGAGAAATGCCGGTCACCAAGGCAATGCTGCTTCTCTTCTCCAGGGACAAGATGAAGCAGCTGCTCAAGGCACATCCCTTTTTATATGTGAAATATAAAATATTGAATGAAGTAGAGCAGTGATGGCTACCTTTTGCCATCACATGCCAAAACCGGGGGCGAGGGGGAGCAAGTGGCAAGCTTTGAAGCCAAGAATAGAAGCGAGACACAGCAGTGAGATAACATTTGAAGTCCAGTATTAAGGTTACAATTTGCTATGCTAGAAAACAACTAATTTCAGACAGTATACAATAATATAAGCAGAAGCCAATATTGATTCATATTGATTCATATATTCCTTCAGTATCAAAAATCTGAATGCATAAATAGTTTTGTTGCATAGATGGCAACAAAATAGATATTATTGCAGGTGTATTCTCTGGTAAGTGCTCCTGGTGGAAATAATTTCTTCCAAAAAGTATGGGCCACTCTTCGTAAAGAAAAAATACTGCTTCCAAACACAGAAGAGTCCTGATTTTGCCTTTAGTTGTTCCATTCTTCGAGGATAAACAGATGCTCCACCTTCCAACATTTTATCCACATTTATTATTATTTTTTGTCTTGTCCAGGTCAAATTCTTCCTCCACCTTTCATATCTACCAATTTCAATGAGATGGTTGCTTTGGGAGAAGATGTCACCTTCTTCTGCTGGAGCCAGGATGATTTTCATGGAAATTTCCATCTCGTCAATTGCAAGCTCAAGTGATGGTTTGAAAATTGTAAATGCTAAGGAGGCAACATCCAATTCAGGCTGCATTTTCCTTGCCCAATCTTAGAAAATCACAGGGCAGCATGTACCACTGCAGATCTTGCCTAGATGGATGGCGATGCTCAGATTTAAGTGATACAATTTATCTCAACCTAATAGGTGAGGTCTGCTTAGTAACTGTTGGTTTCACACAACTGGCACTACAAAGAGTTTCACAATTTTGCATCAGCCAAATATTTCCTTTCCCTGCCAGAGAAGCTTATAGGACAATTTTGGGGCAATAGCTCTCTGCATTTTGGTTTGTTTGTATGTATTTTGCCCTTTTTATTCATTTATGATATAAAATACAAAAATTACAAAAAGCAAATAATAGGAAAAATAGGGGAGGGGAAAGGGAAGAGAAAAGTGTAGGAAAGAAGGGGAAAGAAAGAAAAGGCATTGACTTCCAACTCCTTTTGGTGCAGTAGAATGAGATGACAATAACATCAACCTCAACTTTTTTACTTTACTTAATAGTATAAAACCAGCCATTTCTATAACAATAAACCAGTCTAATCAATAAATCCCAAAGTCAAATTTTTATTTGCCTGGAGGTGGGAAATTTAGCATTTGTAATGCCTGAATGGAAAGCCAAGTTGCTTCAATTAAAATGTCCAAGCATTTTGCATTCTGTGTATGTTAATCCAGATTAAAAATTGTTCATTTTCTTCTCCTGATGTGACTTAGGTTCTTTGCAGTCCTTGAAATGCCAAATCCACATCTATGCCTGGGCCCCCACTGGGTTGGACAAAGAGCAGTGGTGAAATTCCAATTTTTTTACTACCCGGTTCTGTGGGTGTGGCTTAGTGGGAGTGGCAGGGAAAGGATACTGTAAAATCTGCATTCCCTCGCCACACTGGGGCCAGCCAGAGGTGGTATTTGCCAGTACTCTGAACTACTCAAAATTTCCCCTACCGTATCTCTAGTACTTGCTGATTTCACCCCTGACATAGTGTGTCTACATGTGCATGAGGATGGCAAAATAGAAATGTGGTCACTTAGATCTTGCATCAAATGTTGTTTGACCTCATGAGACAATGCAGCCATTTGCGCACTTGCATCGTGACACCGATAACTTCATTTGATATCGTTTGCTTTTATAGATATCATTCTCTGTGAGCTAACATTGATTAGTATATAACTTTGAAGATACAGAATGTGAGATAGGGAAATGGGAGCGCTTGGCCTTGGATAGAATAATAGAATGGGGAAGAAATAAATAGGTTTTCTTATAATATTTGAAAGGAAAAAGTACTGAGAATGGAGAAGACAATCCATTTATTGCCAAAAGACTGAAAAGGGAGGGATGTTATTTGTGGCTGAATGAAGCAGGAAATATTTGCCTACAAGGATCTCTGAGGTTTCATTGAATCTTTCTTCCTTCTAGATCCCAGCCTGATCAAGCCTTCCATCGAGGTTTTAGAAAACAGTATTCCCCATTCTTCTCCATACGGTGCAGGGGGGCAGAACTTAATCTGACCTTGCTCTTATGAACTCAGGGCAGCCGTTTCAATTACCAGGCTGCAGAGCCAGGGGAAAAGGGAGTGAATTTTTCCTCCATTTCAGAAGGTTGGAAGAGGCAGGAAGTTATACCTGCCGGTACCATAACACAAGGAGTCCCTTTGTCTGGTCAGTGCCAAGTGATCCATTGGAGTTCCCTTTGAGAGGTAAGTCATTCCAATTCTCCATTTGCCCATCTGGGAGGGACTGAATTTCTGGAAGATCTCGGACTGAAACAGAACTTCAGTATGGATATCGTATAGATTGGTAAACATTAGGCCAGTCAGAGACCCTTGATAGGCAAGTATCTGTGTTGGGACCATTGAATGTTTCAGGAGAGACAAGGAAAGAGAAAGATTGACATGAAGGCTGATGGAGAGGCAAGAAGACAGATCATTCTTGTGTTAATAGGTTATAGCAATAAAATTAATGTTTCAGAAGAATGAGAAGAGATAGAGACAGAAGGGTGAATAGACACATGTTGCTATATTGACCAGAGGCTTATCTGCACTTTTGAGTTGGCTCATCACAGATTAGAACAATTGTAAACACTAAAGGATATTGCTCCAATGGTGAGTGCTTGCAGTGATTGTCGGGGTAAGCATAACGATTTGGATGATAATATTTTAAACTTATCTCCTTAACAACCAAATAGCTGAAATTGGAAACACGGAAGTGGGGGCAGTATTAGCAATGTGCAGAGAGAGGAGAAGAGGAGAAGGGACTGGTCAAGACGGATCTGCAAGGACCTTTAATGGTGGGCTCTGCTTGTCCTCTGAAGTTTGATCATGTGACCAACTTGAGGTCGATTCCCATGGTGTGGCAGTGTGCCCAAAGCAGAAAGAGCCTCTCTTCTTGGAAACAGCTGGTGGCGGTTTAGGGTTAATTCGCTGTTATTGTTCATTGGAGGGGGGAAATCTCATTTTATTTATTTATTTAGTGGGTTTGTCAAACATGTGCAAGATAGCAGGTATAATATGAACATGGACATGAATGAAGGAAATGAATACAAATAACGGGGACAGTGGGACAGGGACGGTGTGCACACTGTTGTGCTTATGTATGCCCCTTAATATGTTTGTGTAGAGTGGTGCCGGGCTTCCATTCCTATTGTTTTGAGGGGAATTCTCTTTCTTTGCCAATAATAAAGATGTGCAGCGAATGTGTATTTGCTAAGAAATTTCACAAGAAATATTGTTAAAATCCAGAGGAATAAATGAATTTATTTCTTGAATCCTGATTGTTTTAGATCCGGAGATGATGACTCCACCATGAGTGTGATACCGGAGGGTCCAGTGGTTCAGGGTGGGAATCTCCCCATAGAGTCCCAGGGCTAAGAAAGGTCTGATTTTTGTCCTTCATAAATAAGAAAGGGGAACTGTCTTTCTCCAGACCCCCATTGACATAACCTGTTAAACCAATAAGAAACTTAGCATCTTCAATGGCAGATGGAATTCTATTTCTGCTTACTCTAATCTACTGTATATTTGACCCCTGATTTTTATTCCTTAATGTATTACATGGATTTCAACATTCACAATGATGATTTTTTATATCCACCACCAATCATTTGGATTGTCCCCTTCACATTAGCTTTCTTTTAATCTTTGCAAAGAAGTCTTATGACTGTGATTTGAATCACAAAATTCCAGAATTGAAAAATTCTCTGGGGTGAAATCAGGGTTGCTTGGAAGGACTGGTCAAAACAGTAAAAGAGGATGATGCACAATGCTATTAAAGCCCTACTCCTTTCTTTGCATTCGCCCCCCCTCTCACACACAACACAAACACAACCCACACACAAAGGGGCTGGGCTCTATTGTAGTGATGCATATTTTCTTTTCCACACCGTTGGCAGAAATAGATGTGCGTCCTAGGGAGCATTGGGTTTTTGTAGATTAGGACATCCAGAAAGGGAAGTTGGTTGTTGCTTCTATTTCCATAGTGAATTGTATTTTGGGAGGGGGCTGTTGAGATGTGTGAGGAAGTTGTTTAGTTTTTCCTTTCCCGTGTGGCCAAATCACAAAAGTGTCATCAACATATCTAAGCCAGAGTTTGGGTCTAAGCTTAGGTAGTTGATGACACTTTCGTGATTTGGCCACACGGGGGAAAAACTGGACAGTTCAAAGCTTACTTCAGCTATATCTAAATAGCATCATGTTTCTCATCCTAATTTATCCAGTGATGAGGACATATCAGATTTATATTCTCCTATAAAATCAAACCAGGACATGATTACTTAATTGGCAGAGCTATAATATACAGAACAGTTAATAAGAAGTATGATATAATTTTACAAAAATCATTTACTGCATCTTATAAACATTGTGAGAAGAGTCATGTTATTCTATAGTAGTCATTGTTTTTTGGATCTGATACCGAAACTCACAGAAAGTAGGGCTGTTTTAAAATGAAAATGAAAAATAAAATGCATTCATTCATTCATTCATTCATTTCATTCATTCATTCCATTTCTTACATTTATAGCCGCCCTTTTCCCCCCCAAAGGGGACTCAGGGCGGCTAACAAATCAAATCAGGGAAGGGGGGTACACACAAAAAATAAAAATAAAAACGATACATAACAATACATAATTTAAAAACACACAACAGTCATAACATTCAAGACGGGGGCAACAGCTCTTTAGCCCCAGGCCTGTCGGAACAGCCAGGTTTTAAACGGCTTTGAAGAAAAGGCCTGGAGGGTGGTGGAGGTTCGAATCTCCATGGGGAGTTCGTTCCAAAGGGTCGGAGCAGCCACAGAGAAGGCTCTCCTCCCCGGGTAGTTCGCCAGTCGACACTGGCCGGCGGATGGAATTCGGAGGAGGCCTAATCTGTGGGATCTGATCGGTCTAGTGGAGGTGATGCAAATGTTTTGGCTTTACAGGTATTATTAACTCATACATATGGGTATCGTTTGGCTGTGAGTCTTTTCCCTGCTTTCCTTGCCACTACTGTCGCAGTATGGTACAAAAGAAGAAAAAAGTTAAGTGGAGATATATTGTAATAAACATGGTTAGAGAAAAGTGGATAATAGTATTCTAAGACACTTAGTATACTAACTAGGGTCTATAAGCCGTCATGTAATTACTGCATTGCCTTCATTTTTATAGAGCAGCGTAAAAAAGGTTCTCCATAAAAGATAATGGGCAATAGAAACAGAGAGATAAGCAAAGCACATTTTTAGACCCCTGTGTTTAAGTGAAACTTGAAGTTTTCTCAGGAATAGGTGACAAAATTAGAGACATTTAATATTGGCCCAGGAAGACTTTTTTTATAATCCAAGAGAAAAGTCTTGTATATCTCTTTACTTTCCTAATTGCAGAGTGAAAGAGAATTAACAAAAAGCAAAGTAGGACATGAACATAGGCTGCCTTAAAGAAGTTAAAGAGTTTTTCCCCACAGAAAGAAGCTATGAAATCTATGAATTTATGAAAGAATCATAGCAGAGATGGTATTCAGCAGGTTCTGACCAGTTCTGGAGAACCAACAGCAGAAATTTTGAGTATTTCGGAGAACTGGTAAATATACCATCTCTGACTTGCCCCCCCCCCAATCTATTCTCTACCTCCCGAGTCCACGCTGATAGGGAAGGAATTGGAGAAATTGCAATATCCTTCCCGCTGCCAGCACCCACCAAGCCACGCCCACAGAAATAGTAGTAAAATATTGAATCCCACCACTGAATCCATAGAAAGGATCTGCACTAGAGATGCTGGGAGATTTGTGCTTTCAGAGGAAGCTTAGTACTTGAGAGCTTACATCAACTTGGCAAATCTCAAAGTACACAGCACCCACTTCTCTTTCTACCATCTGAGAAGTTAGCATGGATCCTTTCTAAGCTTCTTTCTCCGGCCCATTGTTCATCTGCAGACTCCCCCTCCTTTATATCTGCTCGTTCCCTAGGCAGCTTCTCTTCCCCCTTGCAGCTCATTCCCACCCACCTTATATCACCTCACCTCAGGTGCTTGTATTGCAACAGAGAAGGAAAGTATGACTTTTAAGCCTTTCTTCTTCTTTCTAGACCTCGGATGCTGGAAAACATCGGGATGAAGTCTCCTCTGTTATTTTGAATCACCAGCCACAGGGAAACTCACAGGCACCAATCCTAGTCAAAGCTCCGAACGTTACTGATATGCACCAGTGGTCAAAATACAAAAAAAAGGCCTTGAGGGGACGACTCCTTAGATGAATACAAGAATGGCTTACTTTTATTTCCCAACTGATTGTAATTATGGATGCCAAATCTAAGCACCGATCATACTGGGGGGCTCCAGAAATGAGGTCATCAGAATGGTCTTGACTATGTTACTTCGGACAGTGAAGTAAGCTTCAACCTTCAACTGTCTACTGTGGACCTTACCCCATTCCTAAGAGGTCCGTAAAGGGGGAGTGCATAAGTGTGCTAGCCTGCCTAACGTCCCTGTCCTACTGTCCCCATCAATTTGTATTCATTTCTACCCATGTTTATATTTATGCCTTCTATCTTGTACATGTTTGACAAACTAATAAATACAAATATTTCTTCACCACTTCCGATGTGCCTTTTTGGTGCCCTCGGAAGCCTGATCTGCAAGCTCTGCCATCAGTTCCAACCTCTTTCTGTTGGAGGTCACATTTCGGATAATTGTCACCCTGAGCGCTACTGAAGTAAGGTGGGACTACCTGGCTGGTCAAGGAGAGCCACATATCTCCTCCTGACTGGAAAAGCCCCTCATCTGAGAGAGGAGCAGCGGCAGTCAAAATGGCTGCCATGAAGCCAGGGACAGTCTGACTGTGCTTGAGAGGAGAAAGTGAATGGAGTGTCATCTGGCTGAGAAAATACTTTTATTGGAAGTTGACCCCAGAAATCCAAGGGGAAGCATATTAAAGCTATTTGTTGAAGCTGCGAATGGGCACACTAGAAAAATATCGGAGAGTTGAAAAAGGAAAAAAATGCTTTTAAAATAATGAACAGAAATCTGGTTCCTCAAAGCTAAAGATGTGGTATTGAGAGCATTTTAAAATGCTGGAATTAAAGTCCTAGATTTTCCTTATAAATTGCTCAATTATCAGATTTATAATTTAAAAATTATTTGAATAATTGAAAAATTGAAATCGGAACTGTTAACAATATTGCAGAGAGGTAGAAACAGACAGAAGCAATACTGCCATCTGCTAAAAAAAATGCATACTTGGAAATAATTATTCCAAAAGATGTGGAAATATCTGTTCGATACAGACCTACTCTAAGGCCACTAGAGATTTGATTATTAACTAAGGACTTCAGTTAAGAGCCCTGCACATCAGGGAATATTACTGAACATATAAGGCAATTTGAAGAGGCGTGGATAACTTCTGGTACATTAAATTGTTTGGACTGACTATTGATGAAACATTTAAAATTGTGACTGGGAAGATTGGCTTTTTGAATTATTGAACTCTGGACAGTGGACTAAAAAAGAGATTGACTAAACACAGACACAAAATAAGATGGAAGTGAGGAGAACCTAAACAGAATGGAGCTTTTCAAAAGAGTGAGAAAATATTTGATCGTATAGACCAAAAATTGGGAATTTAATACAAATAATAACGACAATGATCAGTACAAGGAAGGAAGACTAGAGCTACCAGAAGAAACAGAGAGAAAAGTGGAGAGAATCAGCAAGAAAAGAAATACAGGAGGAGATGTTGCCCAAAACAAATAGTGATTGAGGAACTAAAAAAGGAGGGAAATAATGTTAAATATTTAAAAGGGAATGGGAGAACAGGAAGAGGACTGGGGAAAAGAGATAGGAGATGGAATGGATAGTTCTGGAATTAGATAGTGGGAAATAGCAATAGCAATAGCAATAGCATGGACTTATATACCGCTTCATAGGCCTTTCAGGCCTCTCTAAGCGGTTTACAGAGAGTCAGCATATTGCCCCCAACAATCTGGGTCCTCATTTTACCCCCTCGGAAGGATGGAAGGCTGAGTCAACCCTGAGCCGGTGAGATTTGAAACCGCTGACCTGCTGATCTAGCAGTAGCCTGCAGTGCTGCATTTAACCACTGCGTTAAATGTTGGGAGCAAAAGTTAGATTGCATAGTCAAATAGAGGGAATAAAGGGAATAAAAGACCTAAGGCACAAATATGGGAGGAAAACTAAAAAGAAAATAAGATTAAAGGTTTGGAATTGGGTAAGAAAATAAGATTAAAGGTTTGGAAGGATAAGAGAAATAGAGTAAAATAATATTTTATGAATATATTTCAATAATGATATAGTTAGTTATAGTTATAGTTATAGTTTTATTGATTTGTATGCCGCCCACGTCCCGAAGGACTCCGGGTGGCTTACAATAAAACAAGGGAGGGGGAGGATCCGGGGGGAGGAGCCTGTCGCCGAGGAGGGCTCAACCGAGCTCCTCTCAGAGATCTGGTCTGTATATCTAAATAAGATCATAGATATCACCCCTTTTTGGCTAAGAAAGGGGCAGGGAGTAGCTCTGTGTGCTAGGTCTATTCGTAATTCACAGCCTTTCTCTTTTTTTTGGCTGTGGACAGAGATTAGATCCAGCGTGAGCGGAGCTTTTATCTCCAGCCAGTTCTTCTCAGCTGCCTTTTTTTTGCAGCCCTAGACAGGCGACCCCCCCCCAGGACAAAGCAAAGTTGTTTGAAGCTAAGATTAATACGGGCGGGTCCCACCCCTGTGAGATTTATGCTTTTATTACTATCGTAAATACCAGCACCATTTGTCTTAGAGGCTTCTTTGTTTAAACGGACTTCAAAATGGCGATTTCTCTCCATTGGTGACTGATAGGGGATGTACGTAGTCGGTTTTACCTTCCTGCAGACCGCTCCTTAACAAAATAAATTTTTTTTGTTTTTTTGGAAACAGAGGGGAGCGAAAGCGCTGTTTATTTGTTTATTTATAATGGCACCCAGGTCAAATCGAAGCGTCTCTCTACAAATGTGCCTAAAGAATCTGTGAATGAACTTAAAGAATTTACACTGGCATCGCAGCCCTTGTCTCCTACGCCCTCTACTGGAGAATTCTTAACACAGGAATTTTTTTTCAAATGTTTAATGATTTAAACAAGAATTAAGGAATTTGTATTGGAGCTATATGGTGATTTAAAGTCTAAAATTGACCAAATGAAGGCGAATACGTTTGCAGCCGTGTCTGCCCTGTCAGATTATACCGCTGAAATAGAGAATAAATTAGAAAGTTTGGAAGAGGCTAATTCTAATTTGACTACTAATATTCAAATATTACAACAAAAAATTAGAGACACTCAAGAACAGCTCGTTATGATAAACTTAATAAGAAGGCATTCACAATAAGAGTCAGAGGATTCCGCAAAAAGGAGCGAGAGAATCTGAAACAGACCTTTGTTGAAGCCCTCAGCCATGCGGTGGGAAGCCCGGGACTTAACTTTGATTGGCAGATTCGGAAAATTTATCACCAGAATTCGTTGGTAGCGGAACAGCGACAGCTCCCGAGGGACATAATTATATATTTCTCCACAAAAGAATCCAGAAACGCGATCATGCAAAAATTTTACAATAATAGTTTGAGAGTTGATGGCCAGAACTTGATTGTCTTCAAAGAAATACCTTTCCAGATGTTAAAGGCAAGAAGGGACTATACCTTTTTAACTAAAGAGCTTAGAAATCATCAGATTCAATATAAATGGGAGGCCCCAGCCGGCATTACGGTCACATTTGAGAATCAAAGACTTCGTCTCAATTCTGTTTCGGAGGCTCGAGATTTCTATTACAAGACTTTGAAGTCGGGACTTCCTGATTCACTTGGAAAAGAGGAGAGACAAGCCGAAGGAGAAGGCAAGCAACAGACCACATGGCTGCAAGATGGAGGGGGTAGCTCCCCTCCCTCGGAGAAGCAGAAAAGCGGAGTTTGAGGATTTAGACATTCTAAAATATTCACTAAAGTTGTGGATTGAATGGGGGTTTGCGACCTCTCTCCGGCAGAAAAAGCGGAATTTATTGGTGGGGTGATATTGAATGTATATATGTAAAATGCATGCGGAATGATTTTACGCTGTTTAAATCTTGTCAGAAGGGAAAGTTTGAAGAGATTATTTAAAATAGAAGGTAAACTGATTCTTGCTGAAAACTATTATTTGAATATGTGGAATGATCTATGCTATTTAATTTTATTAGAAGGGAAAGCTTGGTGAAATTATTTGAGCTAGATTTTAAACTAATGTTTGCATAAATTTGATAGTGGCAAATATTTGAGAAGCAAGGGATGAGGGTAAAATGCATGCGGAATGATTTACGTATATTGGTGGGGTGATACTGAATGTATATACTGAATGATTTACGTTGTTTAAATCCTATTAGAAGGGAAAGCTGGTCCGGATCATTTCAAGATAGAATGTAAACTGATTTTTGTGTAAAGTAATACTTGATCCACGCTGCTTAAATTTTACTAAGAAGGGAAAGTTTGGTCAGATTATTTTGAATTATTGTTTGAAATTAAGGTTAAGAAAGGGAAAGTTTGATTATTCTTCTGTAAAGTAATATTTGAATATGTGGAATGATCCACGCTGCTTAAATTTTACTAGAAGGGATTATGTTTGAGTTAGATTGTATATGGATGTCTATACAAATTTGGATAAATGTTTATCTGAATACAAGGTTAAGGAAGAGGAATGGGAGAGTCTACAGGAGGTCGGGGTAAATAACAAAGAAGCAAGAGACGAGAATAAAATATAGATAGAATGACTTATACTATTTAAGCATAGATAAAGATGGGGGCTGAGCTTAACACAAAGAGTTTCTGTTTTTTTTCTTTTTTTTTCTTTGTTCTTTTCTTTTTTTTCTTTTTTTTTTTGGTTTTTTTTTCCCTTTAATATATTACTTTTATTTTTAATCCATACGAACATAAGATACTTTAGATAGAAGGCAGTGCCAGGTGTGGGCCCTGGGAAGTCAGGAGGAGTAGGGACGGGGATTTATGGGGGGTGGGTGGGGTGGGTGTTAACATAGTTGCAATAAGACAAGAATGCACTTATATACGGTTGTTCTTTTTTTTCCCTTTTTTTCTCTTTCTTTCTTTATATTTTTTTTTCCCTTGGTTTATTTTACTTTTTATCAGATTATAATAAACAACACTTGAATAAAGGAATACACCAAGGAGGGAGGTAGAGGGAAAGAGGAGGGAGGAGTAAGGAAGGAGTAAGGGGAATGCAAGGAGGGCGTGTTGGGAGTAAGGGGAGAAGGAAGGTTTGAGGGGAAAGGGAAGTAGGAGGGGAGCGTTAGAGGGAGGAAAGGAAAGTTGGAGGGGGTAGATGGGGTGTATGGAGGATGGAAGTGTCAGGTGGGGTTGTGAATGATGAGTTGTGTTTTCTTTCTTATTTTTTTTATTTTTTTTTATATTTTTTTTCTTTATAGCAAATACCCTGTATATAAGTGATTGTAAAATGGAATGTGAAAATGAATAAATAGATTTTTTAAAAAAAATAAAATAAAATAAAACAAGGGAGGGGGGAATAATACACAAACAACATTAAAATATACAACAATTACAATCTCCGAGGGGCTGGATATATCGAGGGCCTCCCGGCCTGCTGGAGCAGCCAGGACTTCACAGCTTTGCGGAAGGCCGGGAGGGTAGTAAGGGTCCGGATCCCCACGGGGAGATCGTTCCAGAGGGCTGGAGCTGCAACAGAGAAGGCTCTCCCCCGGGGAGTCGCCAGCCGACATTGGCTGGTAGATGGAATCCGGAGGAGACCTAACCTGTGTGATCGAATCGGTCTATGGGAAGTGATCGGCAGGAGGCGGTCTCTCAGGTACCCAGGTCCGATGCCATGAAGGGCTTTATAGGTAACGACCAGCGCCTTGAAGCGGATCCGGAGACTAATGGGTAACCAGTGCAGCTCACGGAGGATAGGTGTAACGTGGGTGTACCTGGGTGCACCCACAATCGCTCGCAGCAGCTGCGTTCTGGACCATCTGGAGTCAGTACATTACAATACATTAATGTGTATTAATATCAGAACTATACAGGCTGGATTATTATTTTAGCAGTGTGATAGATATCAGGATAATATTGTGATATAAATGGATATGAAGAATGGGAAAAATAAATTTGACTGTACTACTAAATATGTATAAAATATGAATAACAGTGGAAGTTTAGAACTAAACAATGGGGGATTAGGGAAATATGTATAAATACATATCTAAACATGTGTATTAATAGTAGAATTATATTAGATTAAAGAACTGGAAAAAATATGAACAGAAACACCCTAAATGTATAAATGATAGTGATTGATACTAAAACTGTACAAGTAGATATTTAAAAATGGAAGAATGATGGATAGAACTTTGATTTAACTAAGGAAACATGAACAATAAAATGGGTGGAAAACACATTTTTGTATATTATAGCGATATGAAAGGGGGCGAGTTAAAATAGGGGTAGAAAATAGTGGGGAAAAATAATAATTATATATTAATATGTTAAAAGGACAGAAAGATGGTTCAGAAAGGAAGGGTGTTAAGAAAGACATGTATAAATAATAATGGAAATGTAATATTTAGGAATAATAAGACTATGTCTATGAATATAAAAGATAAAAATTCGATTAACAGCGGTGGATCCTATAGCACTGATGCATAGGCTCTTCTTATCATCACTCTCGCCATCCATCGTTAACCAAAGTTGAAGGAAGCTGTTAACATTGAAATCTACTCCTGATCTGTAACGATGGTTCCTTCCTATACACTCTTAGTCAATAATTGAATTAAAAGACTTACAACAATTCATTTAGTGACCATTCAAATGTACAAAGGCACTGAAAAAAAGTGACCTATGATTGTGTTTTTCACACTCATGACTATTGAAGCATCCCCATAGTCACGTGATTTACATTCGGATCCTTGACAACTCACATTTATGACGCTTGCATTGCCCCAGGGTTACCCTTGTGTGACCTTCTGACAAGCAAAATCTATGGGGACTTTAATAATTGTGTTACTATTTAACAACTGTAGTGATTCACTTAACAAATGTGGCAAGAAAAGTCATAAAATTGGGCAAAACTCACTGAATAAATTTCTCACTTAACAACATACTGTATTTTCAGAGTATAAGACGCACCTTTTTTCCTCAAAAAAGAGGCTGAAAATCTGGGTGCGTCTTATACATCGAATACAGCATTTTTAGCCTCCTGAATTCCCACCCCTTCACCAAAATGGCCGTGCATAGCCTTATGGAGACCTTCAGAGAGCTCCTGGGGTCTGGGGAGGGCAGAAATGAACAAAAAAGGACTTCCCCCAGCTCCCAGCAGCACTCCATAAGTCTCCATAAGGTTATGTATGCAATTCTTTTGACAAAAAACAGGCCGTTTTTATGAAAAACTGGCCTTTCCCCCCCCCCCCAATCAGGAGCACTCTGCAAGCCCCCCCCCCCCCCGGCTATTCATGCCTTTTATTTGAAAAAAAACGGGCCAATTTTTGTGAAAAACAGACCGTTTTTCGGAGGTTTGCAGCCTGCAAACCCCCCCCTTTTTGGAAAGCTCATTAACTGATGAGAATTACATTGATCAAGTGCTGTATCAGCAGAAACAAAGTCTTAAGATTTTCAGCGATTTCCTTCTCCAGCACATGGATAAATACACCTGGAAACATCTACCTACCTACCTACTCTCTCTCTCCCTACCTGCCTATTGTATTTCTCTCTCTCTTTCTATTTCTCTCTCTCTATCCCTCTACCTACCTACCTACCTACCTACCTGCCTGCCTGCCTGCCTGCCTACACACACACACTCTCCCTACCTACCTACTGTATTTCTCTCTATACATATATCCCACTACCTACCTACCTACCTATCTACCTACTCTCCCTACCTACCTATCTACTGTACTTCTCTCTCTCTCTCAGTATCCCTCTATCTATGTATCTACCTACTTACTCTGTCTCTCCCTACCTATCTACTGTATTTCTCTCTCTCCCTCTAGCCCTCTATCTATCTACCTATGTAACTATTCTCTCTACCTTCCTACCTATCTACTGTATTTCTCTTTTTCCCTCTCCCTCTCTATCCCTCTATCTACCTACTTACTTTTTTAAGAAAATTGCCTCTTCAAAACCTTGGTGCATCTTATGCTCCAGTGCATCTTATACTCCGAAAAATACGGTAATTTTTGGGCTCAGTCATGATTCTAAGTTGAGGACTACCTGTACTGTGCCTTCCAATCTGACCCAAAGATAGCAAACTTAGTTTTGCCTTTTATGATACTACGACGTCTTCTAATTTAACTTCAATTTTACTAGTTGTTCAATATTATTTAAAACATTACATAAGAAAGCAGTGACATGCAGTGAAGACGAGGAGGAGTGAGGCAGCAGCAGTGGCTCCTCAGGGATGGTGATAGAACAGGCTCCGGACGCCTATGCCATCTCCCACCCGTCTTCCGGGACTGACCCAGCCTGGCTCATGGCGCTTTAAAGTGCATGCCGCTGCCCCGGCCATACAGCAGGACCTGCTTTATGGCCGGAAGGCACATCGGCACTTTAAACTGCATGCCGCTGCCCCGGCCATACAGCAGGCTGTATGGCCAGGCCCGGGGCAGCGGCATGCACTTTAAAGTGCCACTGAGCTGTATGGCCAGGCCCGGGGCGGCGGCATGCACTTTAAAGTGCCACTGAGCTGTATGGCTAGGCCCGGGGCGGCGGCATGCACTTTAAAGTGCCAGTGGGCTGTATGGCCAGGCCCGGGGTGGCGGCATGCACTTTAAACTGCCGGCGTGCCTTCTGGCCATTCAGCGGGACCTGCGGTACATGCCGCCTCACCCCACCATAGAGAGAAACATGTCCTGCTTTATGGCCGGGAGGCATGCTGGCACTTTAAAGTGCATGTCGCCGCCCCGGGCCTGGCCATACAGCCCAGGGGCACTTTAAAGTGCATGCCACCGCCCCAGCCATACAACGGGACCCGGAAACCAGCATGTCCCACTCTATGACGAGACACGGTGGCATGGCTTTAAAAAATAAAAAATAAAAAAGTGCCAGCCCATGCACCAGCAGAGGCGGGTAAAACACACATACACACACACACAAATTACTTATAATAAAACAAATTGCAATTACTTACATATAATTTTGAATTCCTCCCCCCTGCCCCCTCCCTTGGACCCACATACCTTTTCCAGTTGTGTCAGAAGATTTCAACTCTCCTCTTGTCTGCCATGATGAAAATGTAAAAAGAAAAAGGCAACTTAGGCAAGAGTTGCTGCTGCCAGAGCAGGAGGCGAGAGAACAAAGTGCCTCCTTTGCATAAGGAATTTTTCGCCTTTTAACCCTTTCTTAACTCTAAGCAAGGGTGAAAAGGTGAAAAATTCCTTATGCAAAGGAGGCACTTGGTTCTCTCGCCTCCCCCTGCAGTTAGCACTAAGCGGAGTCATCCACTGTGACTCTGGCAGCAACTACCTTAGCCTTTTTCCTTTTAATTTTTCTTTTCTTTTCATCATGACACTGGTGAGGCCCTGCCTCCCCTGCCTCCACATCCCTGTAAGAAAGACCATAATTAGAACAGTATATAAACTCAGTAATGGCTGAGGCCTCAGTGAGTTCACAACTCACAAGACTGCAACTCCTGCAGATTTAGATGCTCATTACATTATTTCAAGTTTACAACATGCAAAACCAAGGAAGTTTCCTTTGTGGAAGAATTGTGCAGAAAACGAATCCTGTCCTTACCTTTTATGTTGATGAATATTTGTTCTTAAACTTTGAGTACCCGACTTCAGAGCTTTGTCTGAATACATAATTAGGAGAATAGACCCCCTCTGTCTGTTCCTTGGGCATTGGCAATAAGGACAAACATTTGCATGCCAACTGGAGTCTCTGATGTTTCCAAAAGGCAGGAAAAGATGGATGTTTGTACAGGAGAGACAAAGAAGAACTACTTTCCTATCCAATGCCTACTTAAACCTGATCTTATTTCATTTTTCAAAATGACTTGAAATCAATTGGAGGGAGCCACCTGCTGGATTGGCTTAGTAATTACTAATAAAAACAGTGTAAACAGTTTGTGCCAAGGCATCCTCCTTTAAGGAGCTACTCTTCACCTTTGGAGAGCTACAAGTCCCAGCCCTTGAATGTGTTGCTGTCCTGATACAGTCTATGATCACAATATGCTGACCATCCGTTGCGAAGGAGGACAGAATTCCCATTGTCCAGCAAGTCAATTATTTTACAACCTTTTTGACCCAGTTGCTAAGCAAATCACTGCAGTTATTAAGTGAATCATGCAGTCATTAAGCGAATCTGGCTTCACTATTAACTTTGCTTGTCAGGAGCTATCTGAGAAGGTAGCAAATGATGATCACATGACCCTGGGATGCTTATCCATCATAAACACATGCTGGTAACCAAGCGCCCAAATTTTGTTCACATAGCTGTGGGGATGCTGCAATGGTTTGTAAGCACAAGGATCAGTTGCAAGACACTTTTTCCAATGCTGTTGTAACGTCGACTAGTCACTAAATGCATGGTTATAAGTTGAGGACTGTTCTATAACCTATTTTTTCCAAGTATTGAAACTATAAGTCTCCGTAGGAGATCTTCTGTATATTTTGCAGCCAAGCAAGATTTTTCCACTCACTCACTTCAACCCTGAGCTACATTTTCAGAGTTATTTTCCTCTATCAAAATCTTAACTGTTTATGTTTATATCTTAGCTATATACTCCTTTTTATACTTGAGCTTGGGATGAAAGGGACATGTTCTCATTCAAAACAGTCCAAGTTATCTTTTAACCTTCAAGATAATATTGATCTGCCATTTAGCCTAAAGTTAATGTAAAAAAAAATCCTATTGTCATGCTAAACAGGCAGGTTTGACCAAGAAAGAATTTAAAACAAACATTTCTTCTAAGAGAAGATCTCAGCTGTTGCTTTTTCCAAAAATTGTCCATTTTTCTACCACTTGATAGGATTTAAATCTTGCACTGTGTAAAAAAGAATTCCCTTTTCTTGTCATAGGAAAGGGGAGGAGCAAATGAATTACACGCATTTGATTCTGGCATGTGAGGTTCTCATGTCTTCTGTAGAAAATAACCAGGTTGAACCCGAGGGAGGGGTCAAATGCATCATCAGTCATGAGTCCCTTTGCACCCACAAGAGATCTAGGTTCAGCCCACTGTGAATTCCTTATCTACCACTATACCGCTCTGACCATTAGTAGCTCAGATTCTTGTAGAGAGTTCAAGCTCACAATATATCTTTATATCCATTTGAACTGCCTGGATCTCCTGATTGTCAAGTGCCAGGAAAATCAGGAGAATCAGGTGGTTCAAATGAGTATAAAGATTTATTGTAAGCTTAAGCTCTCTACAAGAATCTGAGCTACTAACGGTCAAGGGAAAATAGCAGGAGATAAGAAAGGCATTCAAGGTGGGGTGGTTGCAGATCTCTTGTGGGCATGAAGGACATTGAATCTGATGATGCATTTGAGCTCTCCCTTGGGCTCAGCTTGGTCATCTCCTACACTGATTTCCCTGATGGTTGACACTTTCTCTTAGGCAACCTTGAGCAGTAGGGTGTTCCTCGTGAATTTACATGGAAATAGTTTATTTTGTATCTACCTCCTCCAATCTGTTGGTCTGAAGACATCTTTGTCCTGTTAAGCCCAATAATGATTTGTTTACAGACAATGGACAGAATCTTGCCAGTCTAAACCCTTACTATTTTCATCTTAATAGGGATATAGGGAGTGATTATCCTGATTCTCCTCCTCTATTTCCTCTTCTCCTCCTGTCTTCTGCCTCTTATCTTGCCCCTTTTTCTGGATTGTGCACACCCTCCTTGGGAAAATGCCTCTTCATCATAGTCCATCATACCAACTCGCCTTGGTGGCACCATCTCCTCTTAGAATTCCCATCAACTGCAGCAAGCAAAGAAACCTTTGTTTGTAGGGATGAACGTGGCAGTCCAACATCTCTAGAATATACCATGTTGGGGACGGATGCTTACAAATCAAAGAAAAGATGTGCTTATTTGATATCCGGCTCAGAAAAGTTTTCATTAAGACCTAGTGAATTCTAGAAAGCCCAGGATTGTAGAAGACAGCCACCCAGCTATTTGAATGGATTAAAACCTAAAAATCAAGCCAGAATGAAAATAACCTTGTTATTTGTTCATCATATCGTGTTAGACCCTGTCTTATGTCTTTTGCCACCAGAAAAGGCACCAGGTCTTATTTTCAGGAGAGGAAGTTGTCCACTGATTCACCTCACTTGCGCATGTCACCCCCCAGGCTCTTTTTTGCTATCAGAGGCCTTCAGGAATGTCTTCACCTGGCAAAGCCAGCAAGTCTTTCCTGAAGGCTTCTGCAGCCAGTAACAGAGCTCCAAATCGATCCGGAGCTCTGTTATCAGTTATAGAGGCCTTCAGGAAATCCTTGCCGGCTGCAGCAGAAGAAATGGGCCGAGGGGTACGAGGCCTGGCTGCAACTGTCCGAAGGTAAGTAGTAGGGCAGCTCCATCCCCCCATCCCCACCCTAGTTTAATTTTATCTGTGCACCCTGGAGTGGGCAGGTTCTTAACTAGGGCTTATTTGGGGGTTAGGGCTTATATTGGGTGCACGTGTAAAAACCAAGCTAGGACTTACTTTCTGAGTAGGTTGTATTTTTGGGAAAACACACAATGGTGGGATTCAAATAATTTAGCAACTGGTTCTCTGCCCTAATGATGTCTTCCAACAACCAGTTCATCAAACTTCTCGGAAAGTTAAACTGGTTCTCCCGATTCAGCTAAGTGGCTGAATCCCACCACTGGAAACACAGTATTACCCAGAACAGATAATAAAAAAAATAGTGCCTTCCCCAAATCATTAAATTTGTGAGTTTTTTGCTACTTAGAATTGGTATTATAATGATTTCAGCCTAATTGTGACCTCTTCACTGTGTCTGATGTGTAAATATCAGCCTTGCATTTTTAAGACTTCCCTTTTAACAGAAGACTTTCAGGTACATCAACCAGAGTCTGGAGTTTCTGGGGGGGAAAGGATGTTAGGCAATATATTTTTTTTCACCTGTTGCAAATGGTAGCAATACAACTTGTTGCCCATTTATGCCTAAAGACAGAGAAAATGGTTTCCAGCTGGCATTTTCTCCTTCACCTGATTTTTTTAGGAAAAGGAATATTAGCTGACTCAATCACAGTTCCTTTCCCCTCAAACTGACAAAGCATTTGTCCAGTTTGGAGTCACTTGGTTAACTAAGTGTTAGGATAATTACAGCTGCACCCAACCTCTTTGCAATGTGGTCCGATGAATTAATAAGGCAGATTTAAAGCTGAGTGCAAGCCTCATAGAAACCTTTGCAGATGCAATTGGAAAAAATGCCCTCAATTTTGCTGACTTTGAACTTTTTTCAATATTTTTCCTTTGCAGGTTTCATTGGATGATATGCATATAGACTGAAACCCAGTTGCTGCACAAAACCTCAGTTAAAAGTGCATCTTGAACACACACCTATGAGGGAATAAAGTCTCTCACTTCTACCACCACATAACAAGGGGCAGCTTCTAAGAATAAGAACTGACAGACAGGCAGTGGATAAAAAGTGCAGGAAAGCAAAAAATTTACATGAACACCAGGTTCATTTCCAACTCACATTCTTTGTCTTCTGCACAATACAATACTAGTAATATTAACCTATTTTAATTGCTTATTTCTAAGATTCAGTTCCATGCCAAATTCGTAACATTTCCTCTCTTTCCAACATTTAAACTTCAGCTGCTGTTGGTTAAGCAATAGCCTGAGGACAAAAGACATATATATTAGTATGCTGTGGTTGTCTTTTCTATGCTCCTCTGAAGTGCTGTCAGCTTTGCTGGTACTCCAGACATGCCCACTCACAAATACTAGTTTTTCTACTTTTTGTTAAGGTAACATTCTGAAAGTACATTTTTCGTTGCTCTCTGAGCTTGCTTGTTTTCTTGCAGACGTTTCATTACCCATACAAGGTAACTGCATGCCCTAAAGTGGAGCCAGGTCAGTGAATGAGTCGGTAGGAGTAGGCAGCCAGGAAAATAGTCCACCTGGTCATTCGGGGGGATAAAGACATCGGGGTGGGGTGATCCCCAGCCAGTAAACCCAACAATGGCTTGTGATCCGTAACCAGTTCAAAATCCCGGCCGTAAAGATATTCGTGGAATCTCTTTACTCCGGCCACTGCACCTAAAGCCTCGTAGTTCCGCTCTGCGGGGGACAAGGTCCTGGAGTAAAATGCAATAGGGGCTTCAGTTCCATTAGGCATGCGATGGCTGAAGACAGCACTGACTCCAAAAGCCGAAGCGTCACAGGTTAGCACCAATGGCAGGGTCTGACTGTATTGGACTAGGAAGGAATCCCCTGACAGTTGTCGTTTTTCTGCAGCAAATGCGGCAGGCTCGGCTTTGCCCCAGGACCTCTTCGCGTTCTTGGCCAGGAGGTGATGTAATGGCTCAGCAACAGTGGCTTTCTGTTTGAGAAAGACATTGTAGAAATTAAGGAGTCCGAGGAACGCCTGCAGTTCGGTTTGATTGCGAGGTGTTGGGGCGTCCCAAATAGCTTTAATTTTTTGTGAGGTTGGGTGAATTCCAGACCCATCGATCAAGTACCCTAGTAATTCAACCTTTGGTACATTAATTTGGAATTTTTCTTTTTTGAGGCAGAGACCCTTGTCTCTAATTCTGGTCAAAACTGTTCGTACACGTTTTAAAAGTTGCGCCTCATTTGCAGCCGATACCAAGATGTCGCTGAAATAAGGGACGACTCCTGGAATCCCCTGCAAAAGCCATTCCATGATGCTTTGGAACAGTCTCGGGGCGATACTAACTCTGAATTGCAGGCGGTGGCATTTGAATGCACTCCTGTGCATCATAATGGTTTGGGCCTCTGTCCAATTTTGCAAAGACTTTCCATGGACCAAGCGAATGTAGTAGGTTCTGTACAATAGGTACAGGGTAGGCGCTTTGTTGTAACACTTTATTTATTGTGCACTTGTAGTCCATGCAGATATGGACAGACCCGTCAGATTTGACAGGCGTCACAATAGGAGTCTCCCAGCGTGCGTGATCGACTGGCTCTATGTTGCCCTGGCTCACGAGCTTGTCAATTTCATTATCAATTTATTCACGGAGAGCGAAGGGTACTCTCCTGGGTTTTAGTCTAATTGGGGCTATATTGGGACCTAAACTATAAGAGATTGGAGTTCCCTTGTACTTACCGAGACCAGAGCCAAAAATGTCCTCGAACTCCTTAAAGTTGGCCTCAACGCCGTCGTCCTTCAAGGAGCCAATCAAGCCCCAGGAGGCTCTGTACATTTCCACTGACCACCGTCATGGGGAGGGTTTTGCAGAATTGTTTGTAATTCACCTGGAAGGTGCCTTGGCCCACAATGGGGACCCGGTTCCCCTGGTAATCGCACAGGCGGATGTCAGGATTTCGGAGGTGCTGCTTCTGTAGGTTTAGAATGTCTTGCTTGAGGATCGACCATGGCATGATAGTCAGTGATGACCCCGTGTCGATCTCCATCTCGCATGGAGAGTCCTCGATGAGGACAGTGTCCTTCAGCTTTTTGGGCCACCTAGAGCGAATTTGTCATATTGACTTGTGATAGGCAATTCTATTGTCACCCTCTGACTGCTGTGGGTACTTTTGCCAGGCCCCTGGTTTTGGCCTCTGTTGGCGGCTTTCTGTGTTTTTTGGCTGCTGGGTGGCAGTAGGAAAATTGCTGCGGTACACCTTGGCGATGTGCCCCTTTTGCTCGCAATGCTGGCAAGTTGTTTTGCAGAAATGGCAGGACGGTTGGGCATGGTCTCCTCCACAGCTAGCACAAGGCGGAAACTGCGAATTGAATTTTTGTGCTGGCTTGGTGTGACTACTGCATATGCGGCAGCTGTCATCCTCCTCGCTTTTTGAGATCTCGGGCTTGGCAGTCTCGCAATGTATGCGGGTACTTTTCTGCACGTCTTGTGATACGCTTTGGCGCTGTAGGGTCTCTGTCAATTTGGCAGCTGATTCGGATGCCCTGGCCTCGTCCAATGCGATCTGCAGAGTGAGGTTAGATTTAGCGAGCAACCTCCTCTGTAGGATAATGTCTCGCACGGCGCAAATTATGCAGTCCAGAATCAGCTCATCCAGGTATCGTAATTTGCAGTAAGCTGCGGCTTTCCAGAGGGCCGCTACATATTCGTTGATCGATTCACCCTCCTTCTGGTTTCAGATGTTAAATTCATGCCGGCGAACATACTTCGATGACTTGGGCGCATAGTGGGTCTTCAGGATCTGTTGTAGCACAGACCAAGACACTGCTTGGAGTGGTGTCCATTCTGAGAGGTTTTTCGCCATTTTGAACACTTCTCGGCCACATAACTGAGGAATATGTTCTTCTTACGGCCTTTGGGAACACTCGTGAGGTCATTGGCCTCAAGGAAGCAATTGAATCATAGCATGTACGATTCCCAGTGCTTGGTGACTGGGTCATACGGAGTTGGTGGGGCGTGCATAGCCATCCTGTGTAGAGAGGGTGATTCAGTTTTTCGCCGCTCAACGATGTCTGCTCAATGCCGCACCAGGACTCCTGGCTGGATGTACTTGCAGAATCTCTTTGCTCTTTTTGTTCTTGTAGTTGCCTTCCTATCCCACTTTCATCGCCAGTATTAGATCAGGTAATGGATAGGCACACAAAGGCTTCAGTAACAACAGCTCTTTATTGCAAATAGGAAAACATCCGGTGGAGCTGGATCAGACAGCAGCCCCTTTTAAAGGGATATGTCAGACCCCTTGACCAATGGGATTAAACCCCTGTTTAAAACCCAGAACAGAGGACCTTGGTGGAAACCACTGTCAGTGGGGGGGGGGTGACAGTAACGTCATCAGTGCTAGTAAGGAGTGGGGTTTGCTCTCAGTTTATATTCTAGTGATTTGCCTGTTAGTGTTGGAGGGGGTGGCCTCAGAGATACTTTCATAGGTGTCCATTCAGGAAGACAACTTGTTCCTTGGTGGAAGTGTCCCTGCAGGCAAATATTTCCCATTAGTGTATTTTCTGAAGCATTTAATACCCACATGTGGCACCAATAAAGAATATTGTAGCTCAGGGTTAACATGAGGGGTTATTGATGTTCACTGAGCATGATGGTTTTCTTGCACATGTTTCATTATCCAAACTAGGTTACATCATCAGTGCTGATACTGATTAGTAATAATTTGGATAATGAAACATCTGCAAGAAAACAACCAAGACGGAGAGCACCAAGAACCCCTCATGTCAACCATGAACTACAAATATTCTCCCTTATTAGTACGTTTCCCCCCTGTTGCCTTTACAACTCAAGAAACTAAGAAGGGTCCCTTCTGAGACAATTGTCTCACCCAAATTCTTTTTGAGGGATAAATTGTTGCTTATCCGTCCATTGCCCTAGATGCAGCTCTTCCTTCTGTCTCCCACATACCATTACAAGAGCTGCAGATCATTCAATAATGGCAAACCTATAGACTGAAAGGCCAGTCTAAACAGCTCTTACGGGACATATGTCAGCATCCCTTGGTTCCCACAGCAAATCTCTCCAAGGACATAAACACTCAGATTTTTCTGTATTCCTTCAACTGCCATTTAATAACCACCCAGATATTTGCAGCCAAATATGGTACATCTATTCTCTCTCCATTCTTTCATGAACATGAGGAAGAGGGGAAGAAAAAGAGATCAGCCAGCAGTAATCAATAAGGAGGTCATCAGGACCACCAAGATCTCTGTGCTGCCAATCTATGCAGTAAGTCCTCAAGTGACCACTGATTCAGGAATGATACTGGAGAAGGAGATGATAGGCACAACTGTGAGGGGTTGGGTTAGCAATTCTACCCTTGCTCGTTCCTTCCTTTTCACTGCCCACCTCTGCCACTTTAGCTCCTCTTAGGATCTTGCAGACTTGGAGCATCATGTCCAGGCCACTAAAGTCCAAGAACTGTTCACATGGACGCAACAAGATGCGGAAAACTTTCACTCTTTATTGACATTAAAGAATCACTTGGAATGTTCCAAAGTTCAGGTCTACTGACGTCAGGAGGGGAAAGGGAAGTTTCCCTATCCCTTGTGAACTGCAACAGGGATGCTTCTCTAAGCCACTGAACCAGAGGTGAACTGCTTCCAGTTCAGACCAGTTCAGGTGAACTGGTAGTTCCAAACAGCAGTTGCGTCTGCCCCACCCCCACCCCATCGCCCCACCACTATCCCATGCTATATATTTGTGTTTATGGTGCTGCACGCATGACTCACATTTTTTGTTCTGGCCGAACCGGTTGTTACATGATGTGATGCCCACCTCTGCACTGAATCCACGGTAGCAGGTAGGAAAATCAAACACTGCAAGCAAGTCAAGGAAGAGCCTATCTGGTGAAAAAGACAATAGCCTGCCCCATCTCGGAGAGCTCCAACTGGATTGTGTTGGCTGAGATTCTGTCTGATCACAACAAGAAAAGGATGCTGCTCAAGCCATTTCACTTGATTTGTTTAACTTCTAACCTCCTTCCCTTCTGGAGAAAACATCTGGACTGCCAAAGGCCCTCATTTTTGTCCATGCCTTAAATTTCTGCAGGATTGGTTCTCCCAAGAGCTCATTTTTAGGACAGAGGCTGATGGCAAAACCATGGCTTCTCCATTGCCACCATGCTGTGCTGCCATGTTGTTGTTGACACTTAGTGACAAAGATCCAAAAAGATCTTAACAGACTTGAACAAGGAAATCCAACAACATGACATTTAATGTGGAGAAAAGCAAGGTTTTACAGCTGGGCAGGAAAAAAAAACAAAAGTACCAGCACAGATTAGGTGAAACCTGCATCAAAAACAGTAACTGTGAAAGGGACCTTGAAGGAGTCCTAGTAGACAATCACTTACTGGTAAACATGAGCCAGCAGTGTGTGGCAGCAGTCAGAAAAGCTAATACAGAGTAGTTGTATAAACAGAGAAGGCCTCCAAGGTCCCTTCCAACCCTACTCTGATTGATTGATTGATTGATTGATTGATTGATTGATTGATTGATAATGAACAGATAGGTGGATTTTCTCCATACTTATCTATTCCTAATCTCCTGTTTCAAGCCCCCCATTGTCACCATAACTGAGGGCATGGATGCTCTTTATGGAACAAAGTCTTATTCTTAGCAAAGTCTTCTATTGTAGAGGAGAAATGAGTAAGCTCCAGAAACACAGAATAGGGGAGGAATGTGGGAGGGCAGAACATTAGGTGGATTGTGAAAGGGTGGTAGAATGAAGAGGTTGGAAACCCAAACAGGGATAATCCGTGTGGCTAAGATAAGATCCTGATATCAGACAGATATTCAGGGAGTTTCCTGAGGGTGTTCTCTTTCAGCATAAACTACTTCACAGAAAAAATATCTGCTTCATTAAGGATATAAAATCAGCATAACGGGGGCCAAACCTTAGGCTTCTTTTTGCACTTAGGAAATAGCTGGGGGATTTTGAGAGGAATGAAAGGAGTGCCTTGAACCGCCCTAATGCTCAAGTCATAGTTGTATGGTGTATTACTTAGTTTTAGCGTGGGCTGCCTGAGTAGGTGTGTTTGTCATTGTTGTTTCTGGATTTTGTAAGCTACCCGAAGCCTAATATAATAGGGTGGTTATAACAAGTATCATTAAATTAAAAGGCATTAAATTATTTGTTTTATTATTAAAACTTCTGAAATTCCTTCCTAAAACAGATCCTGGGTTCTCTTAATTTTTGGAGTGTGAATAAGTCATTCAAAGTTTGGCTCAGCCTTCAAGCAGATGGAATTCAAACATCCCCGTCCTAGAAAAACATGGACAATGAATGCAATAATAAATAAACTTTTGTCTACATGTTCTAACTGTGAACATATATCGCAAATAGCTTTCTGCCTTGTGGTTAAAATATAATGGGATATATTACTGTTATGTTTTATACTGTCCATTGCACTATATTCTTAGTAAAAGCATTATGAGGAATATGAGCATTCTAAAGGGATTTTTTGATTTTGATAAAATCTGTTTATCATAAATGTATAGGTTCCACGAAAAGGTTTGCTGTGTTTGCTAAAAAAAAAAAAGCAAAGATATTTGTATAACGCATTGGTTTATCATGTTGGTCTATCTTGATGATTATTTATGTATTACCTGTTTGATAGTTTTGCATTTGCAATATGTATTTTCCTGTTTTGGAAGTGACTTTTGTTTTTAAATTATTAAATTACACACTTAAAAAAAACTTTGCTAAAATCTGTTTTGAATGGAGGTGTTTTAGTTTGGGGGCATTATTAAGGGAAACACTTATATTTAACCTGCCCTGGAGAAGAGGGAAAAAAATATTGTTGTCTGCAGACCTAATCTTGGAATAGTGTGAAAATACTTCTATAATTATCTATGATCTGTTATAAAGAGGTGAGACTTAGGTTTCAGTACTGCAGTTGTAACTTGATTTCAGGATCTGAGTAGTAGCATCGCTTCCCGAATCAAAGCATAATTTGAAAAACGCCAATATCACACCCATGCAAGATAACTAAAACCAAGTTTCTATCGGCACTATAGCACCCATCTCTTTCTTCAATGCATCCCTTTATTCTCTGTACAATTCCTGTCCACATGTTGTTATCTCCCCATTATTTTTATTTCTTCCACAAAGTCTTTACCAGCACAAACTCATCATTAGATGCATCATTATTCATCCGTATTCACTCCAACAATCTCAAGACTTCAGCCCATATCTGCTTCTCTGTACCTGTGACTAGTGGTACTCCTCAATTTACGATCACAATGGAGCCCAAAATTTCTGTTACTGAGACATTTGTTAAGTGAGTTTTGCCCATTTTATGACTTTTTTCCCCCATAGTTGTTAAATAAATTACTACAGTGGTTATGTTAGTAACATGGTTGTTAAATGAATCTGGCTTCCCCATTGACTTTGCTTGTCAGAAGGTCACAAAAGTTGATCATATGATCCCATATGCAATCATCAAAAATATGAGTGAGTTACCAACCAGCCCAATTTTGATCATATGACCATGGGGATGCTGCAATGCTCATAAGTATGAAAAATGGTCACAAATCACTTTTTTTAGTGCTGCTGTAATTTCAGTCATTAAATTGCTAAACTGTTGTAAAGTTGAGGACTACCTGCCTCTGATGCCCAGTTTTTCTGTTGGATGGAAGCTATGCTTTAATTTTAATTTTACTATCTAAAAGCCCTGCATGCCAGGAGATCAGGCTTCCTATGGAACTATTTTCATCCCATTACATCACCCCATCTCACCTGGCCTGGCAGGGAAGGCATATTCTGAATCCCAACACACTTCCCACTTGTGAGGCTCCAGGAAGAGAACCTTCACTGCTGTTGCCCCTGCCCCATGGAACATTCTCCCCCCAGAAATGGGGAAGGACCCCACTCTCCAGACTTCTGGAAAGTTGTAAAAACATGGCTCTGTGGTCTTACTTGGGGAGTACAGACAAGCATGCAACCATGGGGGCGGATTGGTGTCCTGAAGCCTTCCTTTCACCTTTTAATAAATTTTTAGCATTATCTTTATCACCCTTGCCTCTTTTTTATCTTAACTTTCATATGCTGTTTTTATTTTTTAACATTTTATGGTACACCGCCCAAAATATCCAATACTCTCTGAGGAAGATGGGGTGGATTAACAAATGTGATGAACAAAATAATCCTGACGAGGAAGGAAATTATCACCTATGCTTTTGTTCCTTCTGTTTCTATACACTGTTACCACTTGTGGTTTAAAAAAGGTTTCACTTTATGTGAAGCCTTCCCCGACATTTCAGAAATCTGTTAAGTTTAAGACAAATCCTCCACATATACTGTAGGTCCTTTTGGCCTTTCCTTATACTGCATATTCTGTGGAGTTGTCAATGCAGAATGAAGTAAAGCAAAATGTTTGCTTTGCTTCACTCCTGGTTGAGAATTGCCAATGAGGCAAGAGATTGGGGAGTGTCAAGTGAGGAATTAGCCTTGAGTCATTGAGCAGCCACAAGAGGCCAAAGACTGACCCTCTCTAAATTCTATGGGACCTTATCCCTTTGTTCCCAAGAGATGGCAAGCAATCGGGGAAGATTTTGGATTATAGATAGAATACAGATAGTCCTCACCTTTTGACAACAATTGAGCCTGAAACCTATGTTGTTAAGTGAGAAATTTGTTAGATAAGGTAGCTCATGGGCTTCTCCAAAATTAGTCACCAAAGTGTAGCTTTTAATATAACCAGGGGAACTATGAAACAGCAATCCTTGACTTACAGCCACAATTGAGCCCAAAATTTATGTTGCTAAGTGAGATATTTGTTAAGTGAGTTTTGACCGATTTTACAATTTTTCTTGCTACATTTGTTAAGAGAATCACTGCAGTTCTGAAATTAGTAACATGGGCTTCCCTTGCTTGTTGGAAGGTGACAAAAGGGAATCACATGACTACAGGACACTGCAACCGTCATAAATGTGAGTCAGTTGTGAAACATACGAATATAAATCATGTGACTATGGAGATGCTGCAACAGTCAAACGTGTGAAAAATAGTCCTAAATCACTATTTTCAGTGCTGTGATAACTTTAAATGGACACTAAATGAACTGTTGTATATCAATAAGATAGTCACTTGAACCCTTCCCAGGTGGATCTGGCTGTTTGGGCCTGACACCCTTAGAAGTAAGAGGTTCTTTATGGGTTCATGAAACAGCTTTGAGTGGGGTGCCTCAATTCAAAATTTCATAGAAGGCAAGCAGTCTTTGAAGTTTCACTGGCTCTAATAATTGCCTTCACTTATACTTTAGTTATTTGGCCAAGTGTGGTTAGACACGCAAATAATTATATAAAAAATGTGCCCATCCACTGATCTTCAACCACTCCTTCATCAATCTTTCTTCAGTTATTCTATAATAACCCATATAAATGAAAATTCATCTTTAACACCAAATGATTGGTCAAAACATCATCTGTTTTCAAAATGTTAGCTGTTAAAACTTTCACAACTGCTTAAATGCTTAACATGAGCCAAAACACATTCATGCCTCCAGCTAGGCCAGCATTTCTTCCAATCTGTTGTCCTCCAGATGTGCTGGGAGTGCAACTTCAAGGATTCCCAACTGACTTGTAATACAAGAACTAAAGTCCAATCTATTTGAAAGACACCGGATTAAGAAAAGCTGAATTAGAAAGACCAGATATTCAGTCCTGGGTTCAAGCCGGAATCAACTGTGCTATTGGAAAGAAGGCAGAAATAGGAAAACTGTGGCTATTTGAAGATCTGTCCAAGTATACTGCTGAGTTTGGCAAAGACCCCCTTGGTTTATTTGAAGAAAGACTCAAAGATTGCAATGAATAAAAACTTCATAGTTGGCCAGTGCAGACAATGGATAGTTGTTCTTGTAATTTGTCTAGCACACTTAATGAAGAAAGCAAGAGAAGCTACTCAAAGATAATTCCCTCTCCCTCAAATAGCACATTCCTTGAGCTGCGATCAGCAAGCAAGTCCAAGCCAGCTGCTCTCAGATGGATGAAGTAGTCATCAAAACATCTGTGGAGGTGAGTCATTCACCCTTGGTTTCAGAGTAAAAAACAAAAAAGTGAAGTTTTCCCTAATTTCTTTTTTTCCATATTGCAGTCAGAAGGTAATGCCCTTATTCACACGGATCACACTAAATCTTGGAGAACATCAAAAATACACATTAATCAGTAATTATTCATGTAACAAGAAACATATCAATTAAATTGTATTTGAGTTAAATGTAAATGGAACCAAACTGAGTCCCATCCAAGAATGGAGACATTGGAGAGAAAGGGGTTTCAGGAGAATAAGCTGTTTGCATTGTGTGTCTGTGGCTCCAAACCCTGGACTATGGTCCATTCACGTTGCTTTTGATGTGAGCATTCCAAAGGGCAAGGAATGGCTAACAAAGGCAAACAAAGGTGTAAAATTGACTGTCTTGTTTTTTCCAGCTGAAAAAAACAGTCATGGTCTTGATTTCTCATTTGCTTTGCTTAGAGGCAGAGTTGCTGGCCCCAATGAGAGTTATTAAGAGAGGACTACTGTAATATCATACCATATCACATTACAGTATAGTACTCTTTAGTTTCCAGGTAAAGCATAATACGGGGCTCCATCAGGTTCCTATTTCCCATCTATTTTAGCAATAGCAATAGTACTTAGATTTATATACCGCTTCACAGTGCTTTATAGTCCTCTCTAGGCAGTTTACATAGTCGGCATATTGCCCCCAACAATCTGGGCCTTCATTTTACCGACCTTGGAAGGATGGAAAGCTAAGACAACATTGAGCTGGTGAGAATCGAACTGCTGGCAGTAGGCAGAATTAGCCAGAAATACTGCATTCTAACCACTGTACCACCACAGCTCAGGGGAACACGGAAGTGTCACAAAGAACAAATCTGTTCTTTGTCTCTTGTTTGTTTGTTTGTTTGTTTGTTTGTTTCAGACAAATTGACTCCCAGTTATGCATGTAGAGTTTTCTCTGCTTGGTCCTTAGGTCTAGTCACATTTTGCTGGTGTGCTGAAACTATTTATTTAAACTTGACCAGGCTCAATTCTTCCTATCATGGGAAGTTTAACATGGTTTAGGACTTTTCATCCTAAAAAGTCAGCTATTTTTCTCACAGTGGTAGTTATAGTTCTGCAAAAACCTAAGTGGATTTTTTTTCTCCAGTAATTTCAAAATCCCCATTCTATCACAAAATTTAGCCAGACTAAGTGCATGTTGTCGATCTTGGTTAATCCCAGAAAGCTAATCAAAGTAGATTTGTGACTAGGAGATCACCAGGAAACCCCAGAGGCTTAGTCAAGATAGGTAAATATCCTCCATCAAAGAAAGGAATAGAGAATGTCTCTTGTACTTATCAAAACCTCTGATGTGGTTATATAGCAATTAATCTGAGAAAGTCTTTTCTGAGCCACACATCAAAGGAACCTGATTTCGTAAACTGCAGCAAACCAAAAAGTGGCTGGTTGGTTTGGGTGTAGTTAGGCTGAACGTTGAGTCATTCTGAATTGAGTAGTTCCTCACATTTATGTGCCTGAAACACTGCTTTTCAAGATAGACCTTAGCTCAGCTTAGCTTTACAGGTAATCCTAGATTTACGACTGCAACTGAGCCCAAAATTTCTTTCACTAAGTGAAACATTAGTTAAGTGACTTTGTCCCATTTTACGAGCTTTCTTGCCACACTGTTAAGTGAATCACTGTCGTTGTTAAATTAGTCAAACCATTGTTAAGTGAATCGGACTCTCCCATTGATTTTGTTTGTGAGACAGTCACAAAAGGGGATCACATGATCCCTGGACAATCGTCATAAATGTGAGTCAATTGCCAAGTGTCTGAATTTTGAGCACACAACTCTGGGGGTGCTATAAATGTCATCAGTGTGAAAACTGGTCATAAGTCACTTTTTACAGTGTTGTTGTAACTTTGAATGGTCACCAAATGAACTGTTGTAAGTCGAGACTACCTGTATTTTAGTTTGGTGAAGCTCCTCCATTTCATATACATTTAGCTTATACACTAACATTCTTACCTACAGCCACCAAAGCCACCATAACCAGGGCTGACCCTGTAGTTAGGTGAAATGAAAGAGCTATTTGAAGTGACAGATGGAATGGGTAAGCTTTGTGGCCAGGTTCCTCATTGCTGCCCTCCTAACCGGCTGCCGGGATCAGCTGCTTGCAATTCTCCAAACAACTTGCTGTTTCATCTAGTTGTTCTATAGATGGAATTCTGAGACAGCCTCAATTGAGAAGTTGCTACAGCCATTTCATAATGTTAGATTGGGTCAATGAAGGCACCCTCAGGCTTCAGAGTAATAAACAGCTCTTTATTAGCACTATGTACAATCCAGTAAAGGTTCAGTCTGACATGGAGCTGTCAGACCCTTCGACCAATCAGATTGAATCTCTGTTCCCACTGGAACAAAGGACTTGGTGTAAACCATTACCAATGTTTCTGGTATCTAACACATAACATATTATCTTAATATAAATGAAAGTAAATATATGTGTCCCAGAATAAAGTTGCAGGGTCAAATCTAGGTCAGCCACCATCTGAGTTTCAGCATGAGTCCAAAAGCTTGGAAGACAAAGCCTCTGGTCCCCATGACCGACCCAGATTGGATCCTGCAATATTATTTTAAAGCCCCACTTGAAGTGATGTTTACTAAATGATTGGCTGGAAGTTGAACAGCACTACAGCTAGTCCTTGACTTACAACCATTTGTTTGAGATAATGGTGAATATCTGTCGCTTGGGTTTAGGTTGAGGGTGGACATTTGTTCTCCGAGGTTGTGGGTTAGTTTTTGAATGTTTCATTACCAGGATAAGTAACATCTTCAGTGGAGTTTAGGAAACATCAGTGTTGGTGTATAAAGATTTATTGCAAGTTTTAACTCTCTAGAAGAATCTGAGCTACTAATAGTCAAAGGAAATGAGTAGGAATTAAGAAGGCATTCAAAGTGGGCTGAACTTAGATCTCTCTTAGGGTGCACAGGGACTCATGACTTATGACACATTTGATCTCTCTCTCTGACTCAGCCTAGTCATCTCCTACAAATGGTCAGTTCAGAAATGTGAAATATAAACAAACAAACAAACAAACAGGGCCATATATCATTCAGATTGCAACCTGTTCTTGTATTGCACCTAGAAGCACACCAGCAATCAGCATAGCTTATTCAGAAGAGGTAACTCATGGACACTCTGAGGCATGTCCATAATTGTCCATGTAGCTGTCTCACAACTTCCAAGTGATCTTCAAGGCCAACTACAAGTACCATAGCCTACATGTGATTAAAGCATAAGTGACTATGAGGAAGAAATCCTGGTCCAGGAAAGGGTGTAATTGTTACACCAGATGAATCTGGGCAACCAAATTCCTTCCCCCAGCCACAGCTGTCACCTGTTCTTTGAGCAGGAACTGAGAGTCCAGAAAGATCTCCAAATTGCACAATGGTTTTGTTTTGGGAAGTATCATCTTATTGAAAACTACAGGTGGCAAATCTCTGATACTGGAAGAACTCAATTCTTGTCAGGGTTAAGTTTACATCTGTTCTTCCTCATCCAGATCTCCACTCCAGGCACAGTGGTCTGACCATGATAACCTTGATTGGTTAATCTGAGGTTGAGATGTCCAACTGAACTTCATCAGCCTATGGATAACATCACACACACACACACACACACACACACACACACACACACCTGTCAATGAAGGGCCTCACCTACTGTTTTTAGCGGGTTTTAAACAGGAGACAATGAGCCCTGAGGGACATACCGTTCAGATAAGGAGGCAAAGTCTTGCATCTCCCCACTCCCTGCCAACACTGATTACAACCCACCTAAGAGAAAGGAGAAGCATTCAACATGGTGCCTCCCACTCTTAATCCTGTAGATTAAGGATACTATAGTCAATAGTGTTGAAAGTTACTGAGAGACCAAGAAGAGTCTGGGTTGTTGTACCACTCCCACTTGGGATCTGTCAGAGGTCATTCACAAATGGACTCATAAAGTTACCTCCAAATTATTTTCCTAACTGAAGGTTGGAGACTGGACAAAAGTTGCCTAAGACCATCAGATCCATCCATACCTTTTTAAAGAGAGTTCATGTCACCATCTTATTCAGGGCAAATAACACCATCCCTTCACACAAAGAAACATTCACATAGATCCAAACACACACCATGACCTTGCAAATCTTAATTAACCACGATGGGCATGGATCCTTTAAAAAAATTGTCAGACTGATAGAGTTTAGGATCTTGTTCAGGAATCACATGGTCACTTGAAACTGCTATCTGCAGAGATGGAAAGAATGGAGAAATAAGAGGTTTTGATGTACGGTAGTTACCATGTAATTCCAAATTGCATTCCAATCTTTTACTAAGACCCACCAACATCAGATTCTCAAGGTCCTCTAGTTCCAAAAAATCCTACTTTTGCAAGCTGGGAGCAACAGCTCCAAAGCAACCAAAGGGTGATCCAACTATGGATGGATGATAACATCTACCATATCCACCATCGTATCACAACTGGCTTCCAAGTTGACTTTGCTTGTCAGAAGGTTGCAAAAGGGGATCACATGACCCCAGGACACTGCAATTGCCACAATTATGAATCAGATGCCAAGTGTCTGAATTTGGATCATGTGACCACGGGGATGCCACAACAATAGAAAATGTGAAAAACAGCCATCATGTCACTTTTTTCAGTTCCATCGTAACCATCACTAAATGAACTGTTGTAAGTCAAGGACTATCTGTAGTCAATTTATGACCACAATTGAACCCAAAATTTTTGTTGCTGAGCAAGACTGTTGTTAAGCAAATTTTGCACCATTTTACAACGTTTCTTGCCACAAGATAGTTAACATTGTTGTTAAGTGAATCTGGCTCAGAGGTGGGTTCCTACCAGTTTGCACTTATTCGTTAGAACCGATTCGTCAAATCTACTGAACCGGTTACAAGAGGTTCCACCAGTGGACCCGGAAAGCAGGCCACACCTACAGAAGAGGTTCCTAAAAATTTTGAAACCCACCACTGGTCCTTGGATATGATCATTCTACACTATCATGCTCATATTTATAAAACTCAGTGCCTCTGTGAAAGGTAAGGATGACTACTGCGTTTGTGGTACAATCAGAACATTGTATGTGTTGAAGTTGTTTTAATGCAAACCAAAGATGCCTTTTAAAAAACAAGTTTACATCATATTCTTATGCATGCCAGTGCTGTGTGTGAGGTAATTTAAGGTGGTTCTGACAAGTGTCGTCGGCATCTTCATATCCAGTCACATGGGCGGCAAGCCACTCCCATCCGGTCACATGGTTGGCAAGCCACTCCCACAAAGGAGGCCACACCCACAGAGTAGGTTCAAACAGTTTTTGAAACCCACCACTGATCTGGCTTCTCCATGACTTTGCTTGTCAGAAGGTCTCAAAATGGCCCCAGAACACAGCGACCGTCATAAATACACGCAAGTTACCTAGCATCCAAAATTTGATCATGTGACCACGAGGATGCGGCAACAGTAGTAAGTATGAAAAACAGTCATAAGTCACTTTTTTCAGTGCCCTTGTAAGTTTGAACAGTCATTAAATGAACTGTTGTAAGTCAAGGCCTACCTGTATTTTTGCTGTAACTTTAAAGGTTACAAAAATAATTTTGTAAGAGTGTTGTTATGCCAGAATCCTTTCAAGTCTGGCATCTGCTCTCCTTTGATACACAAGTTCCGGATCCCCTCTGGGGACTGAGGTTACTGTGGCTAAATACACCACTGGAACCACACTGACATTTTAATAAGTCAGATTTCTTTTTTCCAATCCCACAAGCCACAGAGGGAATCTTAATGCTTCCTCCCCAGCTGTCATAGAGATCAAAACTTGACCCAGCTCTCTGGAATTCATGTTAAACTAAGAAAATGCATTGATACCGGCCGCCCAAGGGTGCAATTCTAGTGAAGAATGAAGCCAGAATGAAAGAGATAAAACTTGCTTTTCTGCATGCTGTGAACCTGATCAATATTGGGTCCCCACACACCTATTATTAGCTCCTTCCCTCCCTCCCTCCCTCCCTCCCAATCCCCCAAGTCTTCAACTTAGTTTATAAAGATAGCACTTGTCATTTGCTGCATAAGGCACACCGGCCTGAGGCCGAGCACCAATGATGAGAAAAAATGGAGGAGGGGGGAGAAATACACCTTATCTTTGCTATGCACACCTATGGAAGGATTTTTAATAGGAGCTTCTTTCTGAGTCACACCTTGAATGCAAATTTAGCTTCCTTTTCTCTTCCAAAAGAGGGATTCAAGCCGTGTGCTTTCAGCAGCACCCTCAGAAAAAGGAAAGGCGGCATGATAACACTGCACTTTGTGTTTTTTTTTAAAAACCACGTTTTTAATGCATGGAAGTAAATAAAGATCTGAGTTGAATGGAGAAGGCTTGGCAGGAGACGAGTGGAAAGAGCTTTCGTTTCTCTGCTTGTTAAGCTGCCTCTCTTTCCTTCTGAGCTGGTTCTCAAATGAGGTTTCAGCATGATGGAGGACGGCTGAAAGAAAGAAATTGTGGAAGACAGGGGGAGAGGGAGGGAAATGGGGGTTCACAGGATCATGTATTGAATAGAATGGAATGGAAAGAAATTGAAAAGAATAGAATAGAATAGAATAGAATAGAAGTGGAGTGGAGTGGAGTGGAGTGGAATAGAATAGAATAGAATAAAATAGAATAGAACAGAACAGGAATAGAGTGGAGTGGAGTGGAATGGGGTAGGATAGGATAAGATAGGATAGAAGTGGAGTGGAATGGAATGGAATAGAATAGAATAGAAGTGGAATGGAATGGAATAGAATAGGAGTGGAGTGGAATGGGATAGAATAGAATAGAATAGAATAAAATAGGAATAGAGTGGAGTGGAGTGGAATGGGATAGGATAAGATAACATAGGATAGAAGTGGAGTGGAATGGAATAGAATAGAATAGAATAGAAGTGGAGTGGAATGGAATAGAATAGAATTCTGCAGTGATTCACTTAACAACTGTGGCAAGAAAAGCCGTAAAATGGGGCAAAAATTACTTAACAAATGTTTCACTTAGCAACAGAAATTTTGAGCTGAGGTGTGGTCATAAGTTGAGGACTACTTGTAGAAAGCGTCGAACATAATGCCCAACCATTAAGTGTGGTTCATAAATTGCAAGCAAACCATTGTAAATCGAGGACCAGCACCTAATCGGCCTGCTAAACCGGGTTTTATCTTTATTGCATAGAAGGCGAAGACCACCGGAGGGAGCCCGGCTCTCGATCTCTGGGAGGGCAAGCCAGGATTCGGTGACTTTAACAGCCACATTCGCTAGATGGCTCTGCGCCTCTCTCCATCTTTTCCCCATTCCCAACCAGCTCCCCCCTCCCGATTTCCCCACAATCCCCCTCCCTCCCCCCAATATCCCGCGCGGATAAGCCCTGATGTTTTGCAGAGGCTCCCTTCACTCCATTCCCCAAACCCGTCCCTGCACCAGCATGGGAGGGCGACGTCCAGCACGGTGAGCAGCGCCTGCTTTCTGGACGCCCCGGGAGGGAAGGATGGGGTCCCCCCAGGGGTACCGAGCTTCGTGGTGGACTTTCCTTCTGCACCAGGCGCCGCACATCAACTTCCAGTTCGAGGCAGCGGGGAGCGAATTTGCTCCAGAGGATTTGGGCTACCAGCAGGTGAGTCCCCCCCTCCGCACACACACACACGCGCACACACACCCGTGGGAACGTGGGAACCGAAGGCACGGAGCGAAGAGAGACGGGACCGGGGCTCGCTAGGACAAGAATGGGGAGCCGGCAGGCAAGGCAGCCGAAGGGAGAAGAGAGAGGAGAGGGGCGAAAGAAGGCAGCGGATGGATGAAGCCGGGGAGAAAAGCGAGAAGGGGGGAAAAGAGGCGCGGGGCGGGAGGGAAACATTTGAACAGCGCGAATCCAACTGCAGCGCAGCGCCGAGCAACCTTGGTGGATGGATGTAGGGAGGGACGGCGGGGGGGGGGGGGGCGATCGGGGCAAAGAAAGGCAACGGGGCAGAAGAGGGACTCTCGAAATAGGATGGGGCAGATGCAAAGCGTCCAAGGCAGAGGGAGGGAGGGAGAGAAGCCCCCGTGCAGAGGAAAAAAAGTGAGGCTCAAAGGGAGGCAGGAGGAAAGGAGGGAAAGGCGAGGCAGCCTGGTCCTGGGGAGGATTGGGACGGGGAGGATGGACTGGGGAACCCGAGGGAGGAGGCGGTTAAGGGAGGAGCGAACGGATGGGAGATATCCGGAGGGAGACGAGCCTGGGAAAGATGGAGGACCAGATCGGAATGAAGTTCAAGTAGGGAGAGATGGGGAGGGAATGGAAACGGAAGGGATCAGAGTGAGAGAAATGAGGATGGGGACGAAGAGCAGTGGGAAGGAGCAGTCGAGAGCATCCCCGGTCTCCCAGAGCCTGAGTTCCTTTGAGGTTACAACATGCAAGAAAATGTACATTCTTCTCTTAAGGGAAGAATTTTGGGTAGTCCTCTTGTTTTAGCTGACACTCACTGGCCTTTATCAGCCTAATAGTATCCTTTTTCAACATGACATCCTCCAGATGTAATGGAATGTGTTTGGCCATATTGGTGGGAACCCTGAAAAATCACAGATCTAACACATTGGGAAGGTGCAAAATTAAAGGACATCGCCTTGTGGGGACACTTAGAAGTTGAGTTCTGTAGACCGACTGGTCTAGAGAAGAATGTCTAAAGACATGTTCAGAGGAACCAAGAGAGTGTGAATATAGCTGGCAATGATCCAGCAGTTGTGTCACTGAGAACAAGTGCTGCACCGGTTGTGGAGTAGATATCAACCGGTGCTGTGCTTGGTGGATTCACAAGTAACATCACTGTTTGCTCGAAAGCAGCCATATCTAGCATGACTGAGAATACATGGCAGCCATATTATCTGTATCAATTTTCATAAGCCATCACTAGATGAGTTTTGTCTTGATATGTTGTGTGAACTCAGCCACTCTGCTTTGTAAACCATGATTTAGCAATTAGAAGCAATAAGCAATATGAGTGAGACAGGCACTGGTAGTTTTTTCAACAAGCTGTGGTTTAAAGCAAACGTGGCTTAGTAAACTGGTAGGCACAAAATTACAAGCACTTATCTGCATATTTCCATTTAGCTAGGCACAATTCAAGATTTTATTTCTCAACCCTTTGCTTCTTTTATCAACACAAATATGATCTAAGGAACTTGGGAAACTACTTATCTGGGAATAAGTAGATATTTGCCCATTAAAAAGTGCTCACTTTTAAAGCAATTGTGTTATGCAAACTGCTAAAAAATTCAAATGCATATACCAGCATGAATCATAGAAAATATAGGGGAAGGAAGGGAGGGAGGGAGGGAGGGAAGGAAGGAAGATCATAAAACATTAGCAAAAAGGCTCTACTATATATTTTAGAACTTTTTTTTTTGGTCTGGCAGAGAAAAAAAAGTTCAGTGTTGGCAAACAACATAAATCCATCCATTTCGTTACATCAGGTGTAGATTTCTCCCTTTAATATTATACAGTAACTCTTGTATCTAAACCCATGACTAAAAAAATCCACAATTCTTGATACCTTGGTAGATTCTAAAACCTGGTCATATACCCAATATCACATACCTCCTTAATATACCACTATTGATCCAGAATTATATTAACAAACCAGTGTCAACTCACATTGCAAGAGTAATAGGACAAGGCTAAGTCATATCAGATAATGTTCCAGCTCCTGAATTATATTTCTAACACCACGGTAATTTTATCCCATCCTTTTCTGAAACCCAACATTTTCAGAAATGTCCACGATGTATAAAACAATTCTCTTGTTAATGTATTTACTATCCTGTTATGATTATAATGAACTGATTTCACATTGTTTAGTACAGTCCTTTATTCTCAGTATTTCAGAATATCATATCAGGTTGGAAGGGACCTTGAAGGTCTTCTAGTCCAACCCCCTGCTCAAGGCAGGAGTCCTTATACTATCTTGGATAAATGGTGGTCTAATCTTTTCTTGAAAGCCTCCAGCAATGGAGCACTCACAACTCTGGAAGTCAAGCTGTTCCGTTGATTAATTGTTCTCACTGCCACACAATTCTTCCTTGGTTCCATGTTGGATGTCCTTCTGACCAGCTTCCATGCACTGCTTCCTCCCCGCCCCCCCTCAGGTGCTATCTAGAATCAACCAACCTGCTCTTCCCTGTGACAGCCTTTAATATTGGGAGATGGCTATTGTGCCACCCCTTAAGGTTAAGCCTACCAGGTTCCCTTAGCCGGTCATCCTACAACTTAGCATCCAGACTCCTTGTCATCTTTGTTGCTTTTCTCTGCCTTCTTTCTAGGGACTCAGCATCTTTTCTGTATCTTGGTGACCAGAACTGGATGCAGAACCCCAAGCATGGCCTCATTAGTGCAATATAGAGTAACACTATGACACTATTATCTTGATGCAGCCTAGGATTGCTTTGGCTTTTTTGGCAGCTGCAGCATATTTCTGGCTCACACTTAAAGTGGTGGTCCACCAGGGGTCCTAGATTCCTCTCACAGACACTGTTGACAATTTTGTACCTGCGCATTTTGTTTTCCCCACCCAAGTGCAGGACCTTACTTGTCTCACCATTGACATGCACTTTGGTGGACCAAGTCCAATGCTCAAGGTCACCCTGGAGAAAATCTATCTACATGGTTGTGAAGAGTTGATAGCAACAGCACTTATATACTGCTTTACAGTGCTTTACTATCCTCTCTAAGCAGTTTACAGAGTGAGCATATTGCCCCTAACAATCTGGGTCCTCACTTTCCCAACCTCGGAAGGATTGAAGGCAAAGTCAACTCTGAGCTGATCAGGATCAAACATCTGGCTGTGGGCAGAGTCAAATACTGCATTCTAACCACCGTGCCACCACAGCTCTTATAGATACTGACCTCATGGCACATAATCAATTTCAAAAGTCACAAAAATGACTACCGCAATGTGGTTTGCAGGAGGCTGCCCTTGGAGAGCATCCGGAAGCTGCAGCAGGTACAGAATGCAGTGGTGCAGGCAATTATGTGAACTGCATTGGTTGCCAGTGTACTTCTAGGTTCAATCTGAGATGCCGCCCGGAGTCCTTCAGGAGTGGGTGGCATACAAGGCCAATAAAGTCAACTCAAACTCAACTGATAATTACCGATAAACCTTTCCATGGCATGAGCCTACCATGCCTTTAGGTCCAGTGAAAGAGCCATGCCCAGAGTCCCCATCTATTAGAGGATGTCATCCAGCAGGACCCAGGAAGTCTCTTCTGTCATGGCATCCTCCCTTTGGAACATCGTCTCTCTGGAGATTAGAGTAGCATCAACCCTGTTGGCATGGTTGTGTCACCAAACCTAGGCATCTGGATGTGTGGCAGAGCCTATGTAAAGGCTATACTCATGATGGTAAACCTATGGTGCATGTGCCACAGATGGCACACGGAGCCATTTGATAGGGCACACGAGGCATTACCCTGTCAGCTCCAATAAGCATGTGCATGCTGGCCAGCTGACTTTGGCCTTCTTTTTCGGCCGTTTTTCGCCCTCCGGAGGCTTTCCTGAAGCCTCTGCAGTGCGAAAAACAACCCAACGTGCTTCAGGAACGGACTTCCAGTTTGCCCATAGGGCCATTTTTCGCCCTCCAGAGGGAAACCTCCTGAAGCCTCTGGAGGGCCCTGGGGAGGGCAGGGGAGGCTTTTCAGCCTCCCCAAGCTCCTAGAAAGCTTCTGGAGCCTGGGGAGGGCGAAAAACAGGTCCATCGTGTGCCAAAAGCAGGGCGGGAGGGTGGGGATCACGCGCCCATGTATGCGGGGAGGTCACGCACATAGAATCATGGGTGTGGGCATGCCTGCCCAAGACCCCCCTGCACTCCCCCCGCTTTTGGCACGTATAAGGAAAAAATGTTAGCCATCACTGCAGTATACTATTATATAGAGGTGGTGCAGTGATAAGAGTGCAGTACTGCAAGCTACTTCTGCTGACTGCTGGCTGCCAGAGGTTTGGCAGTTTGAATCTCACCAGGCTCAAGGTTGACTCAGCCTTCCATCCTTCCGAGGTGGGTAAAATGAGGACCCAGATTTTTGGGGCCAATACAATGTCTCTGTAACCCGCTTAGAGTGGGCTGTAAAAGAACTGCGAAGTGGTATATAAGTCTAAGTGCTATTGCTATGTGGTGTTTTTAAACTATTGTTAGCAATTCAGATTCAGGGACTTAGATGGGCAATCTAATATACACACAATCCTCACTTAGCAACTGCCTCAGTGACCATTCGCAGTTACGACGGTGCCAAAAAAAGTAACTCTGCGACCCATGCCCACATTAACGATCCTTACATCATCTTTTTCTCAGTCATGTGATTGCCATTACAATCAGTTAATATAGTTCTGTGTTAAATCATAATCATAGTCACAATTACATGATTATTCAGTTAGTGACTGTTTCACATAACAGCTGTGTCGCTAATCCCAGTTACAGTTACTAAATGCGGAGAGCCTGTAATGTGAAAATAAATGAAATCAATTCTATCAACGTCTTTCAAAGAAAGTTTCTGAACTTCTAACCTCAATGGAACATCATGTAAACATATATATGGGAATGATCCAGGGAGATGGGTTGAAGAGATCCTGCCTGGAGAGTGGTCAGATAAAGACAACATAGCCCACAACTGCATAATGGGAGGGACAGGAGGTTCAGAAGGGACCCTCCCTAGTTTCTTGGGCTGTAAAGGTGATTGTGGGATAATTTTACTTTTAGATTTGCAAGGTTCTGTTAATGTAGCTTTACAATAAAGTAGCTTTAATTTATTTGTTTTTGTTTCCTGTCTGGTCTACCTGGGAAGGCTGACAAATCAGAAGAGGTAACAAATATCTAAGCTGCACATATTGCTAAGAAAGCCTCAGAGACAATTTTTTTTTTCAGTACAGCAAAAGTTTTAAAAAGTTTTCTCAGAGCTGAGTGGATCCAAGAAGACCAGTTTACCCAAAAGACATATTAAATGCTAGTCATTTAGATAACTTAGACTTTTCTATAAACATAAGCTCCTCATGGATAAACATTCAAAATTATGTTTGCAACCCAATATTTCCCATATAAGTTTGTAGATTGTGTACATTCATGCATATGAAACTATATAAACAGGGATTCCAGTATTTGTCAGGACCTCAATTTCAATGTAGTTGTTGTTGTTGTTGTTATCATCATCATCATCATCAACAGCAACAACAACTGGAACACATTTAAACATCACTGGCATTGACAAACTTACCATTGGTCAATTGCAAAAGACAGCTTTACTTGGAACAGTTTATATCCTGCAACAATATATATAACACCACCAAACATCAGCATCTCCCTATACCAAGTCCTTGAGAAATACTCAACAGGTGGATAAAAATGCCAAATCCAGTCAGAATATCTGTCTGACAGTGCAATGAACCATAATAATAATAACAAGCCTAAAGAAGAGAAAATGTTTACACTTTTAATGCCATACAATAACTGGTGAATGCTTAGTGATGAATATGTGTGTGTGTAGGAGACATTCAAACCACTTTTCTTAATAGTAGCTATAATATACTCAGTGAAAATATTATAGGATGTCCTTGCCAAGAAATGTGTTCATTGTGTTTTGTATTTATTTAAAATTATTTAATGGAAATATCTGGGAAATATAGAAACAAAGCCTTGAATTTTACTCATTGTAATCACATTTATCTTACTTCAACTACATATACAAGAGTTTTAAACCATCTGGCTAGATCTGTACTGACATCAAGGAAGGAGTAAATTCAAGTTTGCCAGCTGAGAAATCTTCTGTTGCCAAGATAAGTAAAGGGGTCAGAGGGTGACTAGTAACATCAAGTGGGATTTATCTCAGTTCAAAAAGTAATCAGAGATGATTCCAAATTCATGTGCTAATACAGTAAGATTAAGGACAGACATTTCTGGTTTTCTGACAAAGCACATTATTAACGTAATATAAAATTTTATGTTTCTCTGCTAGGCAATTTAATTTATATTTTCATGATTTCTACCTAAATTGCAAAAAGGTGTTAAAGCTAAATTAAAGGACATCCATGATATGTATTTCAACATATGTTTAACCAAGGAAAAGGCACACTATTAATAATTATTCCTAATTTAAGAGCTGAATAAATCTTGTCAATTCATAATACAGATAGTCCTCAACTTACGACCACAATTGAGTCCAAAATTAATGTTGCTAAGTGAAAAATTTGTTAAGTTGCCCCATTTTACAATCTTCTTTACAATTTCTTAAGTGAATCACTGCAGTTGTTAAATTAATAACACAGTTGTTAAGTGAATCTGGCTTCCTCATTGACTTTGCTTGTCAGATGATTGCAAAAGCATATCCAGACACTGCAACCGTCATAAATATGAGTGAGTTCCAAGCATCCAAATCTTGGTCATTTGACCATGAGGATGTTGCAAATGCTCATAAGGGTGAAAAATGTTTATAAATCACTTTTTTCCCATGAGGTAACTTTGAACTGTTACTAAACAAATTGTTTTAAGTCGAGGACTACCTGTACAAAACTTTGGCAAAAACTTTAGTTTTGAAGAAATAAGACCTGCAGGATTTTGTTTATTTTGAGTTAAAGCAAGAGCATCAGTTTAAAATCTAGTATTATGAGAAACCTGTCAGCTTAGGCTAAATCCAGCTTGAACTGTAGTTGGAAGAACAGTCTAACATGTGGGACCAAATTTTCACTTTTAAAGTCCTTCATAGCATGGATCCCTCAAGTTACTTGAGAGACCGTCTCACCCCATTGGGATTGACCCATTCATGCCGGTCCCATTCGCCCGATTATTCTGGCTGGTGGGGTCCAGGAGGAAGGCCTTCTCTTACTGTTGCTCCTGCACTTCGGAACATCCTGTCATCCCCCACCATCTGAAATTGGCCCAAACTCTCCTATCTTTTTTAAGGGCCTAAAGATGTGGCCAGTGAGCATGAGGTGGGGGAAATCAGGGAGCACAAGGTTATGCCACCTGCATCGCCCATCGGCCAGCTGCCCCTCCTCACCCACTCATTGGCCCAAGCGCTTCAGCCAAACGTCGGCCACCACTGTGAAAACGGTCCGAGGCCCATGGGCTGGAATGTAAGGCTGATGGCGGGGAAGGAAGATCCACTCTGGCGAGGCTTGACTGCCTTTCGGGCCCTGCTTTGGACTGCCGCCTGCTCGACCTCCACTCCGCCTCAGGTCCCGTATCCAATCTGTGACAAGAGGGCAGTTGTCCCCATTGGGGGCAGTGAAGGTGATTGATTGAGCAATTACAGATTCCTCCTGCCCCAGCCTTCCCTACGTGTCCTTAGGTTTTAATGTTCGGTTTTAATTTATTTATGCTTATATGTATATAATGTACAATGTCCAGATACATTTGTATGACTGTAAGCCATCCAGAGTTATACTATGGTTAAGATGGGCGGCCAACAAATTTTATAAGTAAATAAATAAACTTAGTTGTTAGCATCTTAGCATTTCTTTTTATCAAGCAATGAGGTCTATAGTGAGAATAGATGGTGGAGATTTTGCCCAGCCTCATCAAAAACTAAAATATAGGGTTTTATCTGAAAAACCTTCCTTGTGGGCCTTCCATGGGAGATGGAACCCCAATATACCTTGTATGCCAATCAGTTTTTAAAACTTTAAGTACCAGGAGTTTTCCAATTTCATAGATTTAATCAGTGACAATTTAATAAAGTAACATGAATAAGCTTGTCCTGTGATAAAGATTGTACCCACTTTCTGTAAACTGGAGTCTCATCTTGTTCTTATTACCTTAAATTTATTATAACTGCTCACTCCAGAAGACTTTGAGTGGCTTTCAAAATGAAATACTAAATTAAAACAATTAGAAGCATAAACAAAACAAAACAGCCAAGTTAAAAACAGCCATTGATGAACAATCTGAATTACAGAATTTAGAACACAGTTGTTGCTGCTGTTGTTGTATTTTTTAAAAAGTTGATTGATGAATGGAATCCATTTATACCTTCCCATTTATATCCCTAGTAGATGGTACAATATTTATGACATTTCTCTCCCAGTTTGAAAATTATTGTAATCTACAATGTGATGTTTCAAAAAGAATATTTTTGAAATATAAAGCTGAGGGATATCTGCATAGAGGGGGTTAAAACCAGAGATGGGTTTCTGCCAGTTCGGCCCAGATCGGGTGGACCGGTAATAGCGGCAGCAGGAGGCTCCGCCCATGCGCAGAAGCATCGCGAACGAGTGAACCGGTAGAAAAATACATTGAACTGTTTCAATGAACCACTGGTTAAAACAATGATGGCCACAGCTCTGTGATCAAACCTTGCCCCTTTTTAATGTTTGTCAAAGTTTATACAAATGGGAAACAGTTTTCACTATAAATAATATATCCTTTCTGTGGACAGTTCTGGTATTGTTTATTTAAGTTTGTGTTTAGCAGAGGACAAAGGTTTATACAGCTCCAGATATAGGAAGTATGCATAAAACAAGAACAATTCTTGAGATTTCTCATTTTAAAATGTAGCATTCATGCAACTTTTTCTGTGATATACATGAATTAATATTTCTGCTTCATAAAATACATATAATTCAGCAAAAAATACATTCACAGATCTTCAAAGAGTGGTCATCAGCTTGAGCAATAAATCTTACAGATGCATGATCAGAAATTATAATGGCATCTCTATTAAACATGCTTAAACTTTAGATATTCCAGATGAAAAACTAACAAATGCTCTTAATTTGGGCTCTTTAATATAATAAGTGGAGTACTTATTTTCCTGACCAGCTTGAATTTAAAATCCTTGTTATTGGGGGAGGAAACACGATAATAAGAGATCCAACAAGCAAGATAACTACAGTGTACTTGGTACTCATTGTTAATTGGTTCTGGGAGACGCAGGGTACCAAAAACAATGAGTATCAAGTATTTTTTTCCATAAGAAATAATGTAATGAATCACAAGGTAGCCAACACTGACAGGTTCTAGCTTGTGCATTGAGTACTAAACAAATGATAAGTATAGGTAGTCCTCAATTTACAACAGCTTTTTTAGTGACTGATCAAAGTTATAACACACTGAAAAGAGTGACCTATGGCCGTTTTTCACAGTCACCATTGCAGCATCCCCATGGTCACTTGACCAAGATTCAGATGTTTGGAAACTGGCTCACATCAATGAGATGGTTGCCATGTCCCAGAATCATGCAATCCCCTTTTGCGAACTTCTTACAAGCAAAGTCAATAGGAAAACCAGATTCACTTAACAGCTGGGTTACTAAGTTAACAACTGTAGTAATTCACTTAACAACTGGGATAAGAGATGTTGCAAAACAGGGCAAAACTCACTTAACAAATGACTTACTTAGCAACATAAATTTTGGGCTCAATTGTGGTCATATGTTGAGGTTTACCTGTATTGGGACAAAATTTTCACATCAAATATGTTGAGTACCAAATTCAATGAGTTTCAAAGCAGTTGACTACCAAGGTACCACTATAACTTCCCATGTGAATTAGAAAGAGGTGGTATTCAGCAGGTTCTGACCAGTTCTGGAGAGCTGGTAGTGGAAATTTTGAGTAGTTCGGAGAACAGGTAAATACCACCTCTGACTGGCCCCGCCACCTTCTATTCTCTGCCTCCCGAGTCCCAGCTGATTGGGAGGGAATGGAGATCTTACAATATCCTTCCCCTGGAGTGGGGAAGAATGGAGATTTTACAGTATCCTTCCCCTGCCACACCCACTAAGCCATGCCCACAGAATTGGTTGTAAAAAAAATTGAATCCCACAACTGGAATTAGCCTCTCCTTCATCCACTCCAGGGTTTAAAAGAGTTGCATTTGAGAAGGAGCACAGAGTATGGTAGAGATGGGAATGTAAATTGTTAACTAGCTTTGTGCTAGAATTCCTCAAGACTTTGTTCAGGTGTGAAAGCTGGAGCCTGCAATATGTTTAACCCCGTTGCTGAATTAACTCATTTGCTGGCTTCGCACAATCCACTAACCTATAACCTAACTAAATGGGCTGTGTTTGCACAAGATGCTGAGCTGAAAAACCAACCAGAGTTAACATTAATCGAGGTTAACAGGCATCTGCAAAGGCATGTAAAAATACATCAGCTTGGCTATTGCCTCGTTAAGTAGAGAGGGCAAATACATCAAATTGTCATTGAGCACAAATACATTTCTTTGAATTTTTGAAAGCCTTGGCAGACACAGGTATGTATTTAACAAGGAAATGAGATGCTACCACTAATCTGTGTTGCTGTGCAGTGTGTTTCTTAATGTACATGTACTTTATAAAGCTTTTCTAGGCAGCAGAAGCTAAGAAAAAAACTGAATGAAATAGTTCCTTTTCATTTAATGCACAGAACTGAAAATGCTACAAATGCTGGGGAAGTGTTTTCAGAGTGTAATCTTGAACGGAAAGGAAATCGTTTGAAAAACTTCAAGAGTGGATTGTGGTTAATTAAATCAGTGTTGTCTATGGAATAGGCAAGACAGTTCAATCAATCAATCAGAATAGATCTGATAGGGACATTGGAGGTCTTGTAGTCCACCCCCCTACTCAAGCAGGCGATTCTATATCATTTCAGAAAAGTGACTGCTCAGTCTCTTCTTAAAAACCTCTAGGGATGAAGCACCACAACTTCTGAAGGCAAGCCTGGTTTATTGGTTAACTATTCTCACTGTAATGAAGTTTCTCCTTAATTCCAGGTTGCCTCTCTCCTTGATTAGTTTCCATCCATTGCCTTCTGGTGCTTTGGAAAATAAGTTGAAACATCCCCCTCTTCTTTATGGCAACCCCTCAAACGCTGTAATACTACTTTCATGTCACCTCTAGTCCTTCTTTTTTCTAGACTAGCCCTACTCAATTCCTGCAACCATTCTTCACATGTTTTAGTTTCAGGCCTTTAATCATCTTAGTTGTTCTTCTCTGCACTTTTCGAAAGTCTCAACATCTTTTTCTGTGATAAACAAAACTCGATGAAGACAGGGGTGGGTTCCGGCAGTCACTACTGCCGTTTGCTCGTGGGCGTGCTATCTGCGCATGGACATGTTTGATGCGCAGATCAATAAAAATTGTTCTGCTCATGCACAAAAGCAAAAAACAAGATGGCGGTGCCTGTGGCACTGCTGGGAAAACTGGTTTGGGGGCTTGGCAGGCCTGGGTTGCTGCCGGTTCCGACGACCCAGGCCGCCAAACTACTACCGGTTCAGCCGAACTGGTCCGAACTGGTAGGAACCACAACTGGGTGAAGTATTCCAGGTGTGGCCCTACTAAGAATTTATAAAGCAGTACTAATGCTTCACATGATTTTGATTCTATGCCTCTGTTAATACAACCAAGAATTGTATTTTCTTTTTTGGTTGCTGCCGCACATTACAATATAGCGTGAACACAGAACAATATTTCTGAACGTGGATAACTGGAAAATGTGTGGACTTCAATTCCCAGATTTTGCAACCAGAGGAAGTCTGGGAGTTAAAGTCCACACCTCTTTAACACGCCAAGATTAAGGAAGCACTGATTCAGAATGATAAAATTTATGATTTCATACATACATTCATTAAGTTGAAGGAAGAAGGAAGAGGCAGACACGTTTCCTTTCAATCAGGCCAGCTCTTATTTCCATAGCAAAATCAGGAGGGTTATAGGCCATGGCTTGGCGTGCACCTTCTTAGAAAACAATATCTTCCCTGTGTGTATATTGTTTTGTTGGATTTTTTTTTTTTTTTTTTTTTTTTTTTTTACAAAAGATTGATGAATAGCGCAGAGAGAACTTATCACCTCTGTTGTTTTCCTACTGTGCTGGTTTTCAATCTGTGTGAAAGTCTGTAGAGATTATCAGTTATCCAAGTCATAGTTGCCACAAGGATGCTTTTTCAGGAATCCTTTCAGTGGTTCCAGGCATTTCTTTGTTTATTCATTAGATTTTTATTCCATTGAATATATCACTGTCTCCTTCATTCCCACCTCCCCTTAGCAACTATTCTGTGGGATAGATTTGATTGACACAGTGACAGATTTCTTTGGAACATATTTTGCTTCATTTTAAATGATAGCTGAAAACAATTGTATTGACCAGGAGTCTGTAAAGATTCTCAGTCACCAGGTCATGTGTCAGAACTAGAAGCCATCTTTTACCTTTGGGACTTCAGGCCTGCCACATTTTCTACTGTGGGAAAATGGGAGGGGGGATTATATGGAGTATGGGTGATAAATAGTCAAAATAACATTCTTTTCTCGGAAAGTCAAGGACACCTTGTCCTGCAGCTGCGATGGTGTGAGTGGGAGGCACCTCCAGTTGTGGTTGATGCCTGATTGGACCATGTGATGGACATGTGGGTACTGGGCAGGGACCTGAACTTTCACTTGGGTGGGGAAAACCTGGAAACTTTCAGATTCGGGTTTTCCCAGATGTGCCAATATGACATCTCTAATAAAATGTAACTTTGAGGAGACTCAAGCCTCAGAGTCTTCTTTCGTTGGGGGGTGCAATTGGACTTCCTTGTTTTTTCTTTGAAGACGTTTCACTTCTCATCCAAGAAGCTTCTTCAGCTCTGACAGGACAGTGGGGAATGGAAGGATTTATATTCCTTGCAGACAGCTGGTCATTTGCACATCCTTTTTACATCTTCAAAGAAGAAACAAGAAAATCTATGCGAGAGTTTTCCTTGCTCATTTATCATATTGATTAACCAATCTAGGTTTGCTGGGAGGGATAGAGCGATGTAAGCAGAGTCACAATGCCACATTCACAACACAATCCCCTTGCCTTGTCTACATTTCATGTTGCAGGCCTGGCCCAAAGATACGGAGCTTGTACTTTGAGTCATGACTAAAATCAAGGGCTGGTAGTCCTTGATTTATGATCAGTCACTGTTCAAAATTACAATGGATCTCCTGGGGGTATTTATGATTTGGATTCAGTTGCCCCATCCCCAGTCACATGACCACATTTTAGGTACTTGGCTACATGATCACATTTGCTGCTCTTTGCAGTGTCCCACAGCCACGCGACCATATTTTATGATAGTTTGATGAAAAGCAACATTTACTTCTTTTTTGCCCATACCGAACCATTGGTTCACTTAATGACTATGGCATTCATTTCACAGCACCATAAAAAGGTCGTAAAAATCAGACCAGTCATGTGACTGATCCGCTTTACGACCATAACAAGTTATGACTCTGATGGGCATGCGCCCTTACTGTTGCAACTTAAGGACTGCCTGTACATAAGCCAATTAAGACATGAAAAGAAATGAAATATACAGGTGGCCCTCGACTTGCAACCGTTAATTTAGTGACTGTTCAAAGTTACAACAGTGCTAAAAAAAAGGTCACATGACCATTTTTCACATTACAACCCTTACGCATCCCCAGGGTCACATGATCAAAATCCAAGCGCTTGGCAACTGGCAGGTATTTATGACAGTAGCACTGTCGGGGGGGGTCATGTGATCACCATTTATAACCTTGCTAGCTTCCAATAAGCAATGTCAATGGAAGAAGCCAGATTCGCTTAATGACTGCATTATTCACTTAACAACTGAGGTGATTTGCTTAACAACTGTGGCAAAAAATCTTCTATAATAGGGCAATAAAAAATTTGGGCTCAATTGTGGTCATTAGTTGAGCACTTACTAATCTAATACCCTGTTTCCCTGAAAATAAGACCTCCCCAGATAATAAGCCCAATCGGGCTTTTGAGCACATGCACTAAAATAAGCCCTCCCCTGAAAATATTGCAACACAGCAGCAGCCATGAAGTGACTACGCTCACTGCCTCCTGCACCTCAAAAATAATAAGACCTCCCGGAAAATAAGGCCAAGCGCTTATTTCGGGGGTCAAAAGAAAATAAGACCCTGTCTTATTTTTGGGGAAACATGATAATTATTGGCATACTTTCTCTAGTAATGTTCTTTTAAGATCATAAGTGTGAAAAATGGTTGCAAGTTACTTTTCTTCAGTGCCATTGTAACTTCAAACAGTCATTAACTGAACTGTTATAAGTCAAGGATTATAACTGTACTGTAATGCCACCCTTCGTAGCCATTTTGAAAAAAAACTAATTTAGGGTTTTTTCACCCTAATTAGAAATACTAATCTCACCGTTAGAGTCAAGAAGTGGAAGCCATTTTCTTCCCCTAGGGCAGTCTTGGCTGACCCACAAGGAAGAACACTTGGCAGGGATACTTCTCCAAAATGTTCTCAGTTTGGATTGATCACCCTGCAGAGGAGTCAAAGTTCTATTTAAACTATTTAAAATAATCTTCCTTGAATTAAAAAAAAAATCCCTAAATTAGGTTTTTCAAAATAGGCATGATGGGTGATATTACAGTACAGATATAATCCTTGACTTGTAACAGTTCATTTAATTTATTTTTATTTATTTGTTGAATTTATATTGCAGCCTATTCACCCATGGCGACTCAAGACAGCTTACAGAATATAAAACCGCATTTAAAACAATAAAAACTAACAAAAAGATTCAAATAAATTAATATAGTACAATATAACAAAATCACACCCCACCTCCCACCCACCCCGTCTGGGCAACATCAGATCACACGAGCCATTTAATGGGCTCCATCCCACTCTGGGTTCCCCAGGCCCACTGGCAGAACCAGGTCTTCAGCCCCTTCCGGAAGAGTATTAGAGTGGGTGCCATTCTAATCTCTGTGGGGATGATGCTCCACAGAGAGGGAGCCACCATGGAGAAGGCCCTTCTTCTGAGGTGTATCTCCCTCAGGGATGGAACCCACAACATTCCCTGCCACCCTGCTCTGATGTAGATGTGGCCGGCAAGAAACGGTCCCTGAGATAACTTGATCTCAAGCCATGGAAGGGCTTTAAAGGTGACATCCAGCACCTTGAATTGCACCCAGAAGCAAATCGACAACCAATGCAGCTCCCGCAGGAGAGGTGATACATGTGAACTGCACAAAACCATGCGGACCACTGCAATTTAATGAATGTTTGAAGTTACAACAGCACTGGGAAAAAAGTGACTTGCGACCATTTTTCACCTTTATGACCTGTGCAGCATCCCCATGGTCATATGATCAAAATTCAGACCCTTGGCAATTGACTCACATTTATGACGGTTGCAGTGTCCCAGGGCCATGTGATCACCTTCTCTGACAGTGGGGAAGCCAGATTCACTTTTAGCAGACATGTTACGAACTTAACAACTACTATGATTCACTTAAAAACTGTGGCAAGAAAGGTGATAAAATGGGGCAAAATTCGCTTAACAAATGTCTCACTTAGCTACATAAATTTTGGGCCCAATTGTGGTCATAACTCAAGAACTACTTCTATTTCAAAGTTATATTAAAAGCTAAAATTAGGTAACTGGTTTTGGAGAAGTCCGTGAGGCAGTGGTGGGTTGCAAATATTTTTACTACTGGTTCGGGCGTGCTCCCGCATAGCTCGATCAACGCACGCTCACTCCCACACGCAATGCTTCTGTGCATGTGCAGAAGCGTCTGGGAGGGTGGGCAGTGGTAGAAGTGGTAGCGGATTCCCACTGCCGCTACTACCGGGCCAAACTGGGATCAACCCACCACTGCCATGAGGTACCTTCCAGGCTTGGGTATTTATACACACCCTGAGGACTATGGTTATTCATATCTAGAGCAACTACCTTCAGTGTATTTGAGCAGGAGGATATATTTCTTTTTGCCTAATCTGGAGGTGGTGAAGAGAAATTCTGCATGCATAGAACTGAGGCTCACAATTCTCTTACACTGGATATTAGCGCTCACCTGTTCTGGAACGTCTTCCACATCCGCAGCAGAGTACAACTTTGGTTTTTTAGTTTATCTTATTGTCATTGCACCTTGTACAACGAAATTAAATGCCATCTTCAGTGTACATTATAACTATAAAAATAAAACACAAACACACAACCTTCACATTCTATACAATTGAATTGAATACCCCTGATATTGCATTAATATTGCACTATACAGTAGAATTCAATATAGTTATTGCTATATTGGGATAGAAGCTGTTTTTCAGCCCATTTGTCCTTGTTTGTAATTATCCTGTACCATCTGCCAGATGGTAATAGTTCAAAAAAATGGGTGCCCAGGATGAACTTTCTTAAGGCAGTGGGAGCCATAAAGCTCTTCCAAGGAGGGGAGAGAGCAAGCAATGATCCTCTAGGCAATGACGTTAACCCTCTGGAGCATTGTCCTATCTGCCACTGTGCAATTGGCATACACAGGTGCAGTAAGTTAAAATACTCTCTATGGTGCAGCGGTAGACGGTCACCAGCAGTTTTTTCATTCAGTTGTTGTTTCCTGAGAAGTCTCAGGTAGGGTAATCTCTATGGGGCCTTTTGACCAGTGCTGCAATGTGAGCGCCCCAGGACAGGTCCTCTGATAACACCCAGAAACTTAAAACTGGCCTCTTGCTCCACTGGGTCTCCATTGATAAGCAAGGGCTGGATGTCTCATCTATTCCTTCTATAGTCCACTATAACCTCCTTGGTCTTATTGGTGTTAGGGACCAAATTATTGTCTCCACACCACAAAAGCAACCGATCCACTTCATCTCGATGAGATACAGACAGTCGTGGTGAAGGAAAGGGCAGAGAGGAAGGAGGAGAGGAGGAGGAAAAGCAATCCCTCCATGCCGTCATAGCACAGCCCTTTCAGGCTGTCCCCAGTTGAGGAATATCTGTAGTTGAAATCTAACATAGCTGGGGGACATTGAATTGAAAATAAAACTACTACATTCATGTAGTAACAATGTAAGGGAAGAGCTGTTTTTCTCAATTCTAGTTCTTATTACCTTATTTTTAGAATCATAAGCTGAATTTCAACTTTCCAGACAGATACAGCATTGAGTTTCACCCTAGCATCCAAGCCCAATTACCAGAATCCTATTTGGTTTTGAATTTTTTTTTCTCAACTTCCTCATTGCTTAAAAAGCACAGTGAATTCCACAAAATTGCACACAGATAGTCCTTGACTTACAACACCAGTTGGGACCAGAATGTCCATAGCTAAGCGAGGCAATGGTTAAGTAAATCACGACTGATTTTTTTTGTTATGGTCGTTAAGTGAGTCACATGAAATTTTACAAGATTTGCTATGGCTGCTAAGTGGACCACTGCATTTGTTAAGTGAATCCTGCAGTCATAAAGCAAATCTGGCTTCCTTCATTGACTTTGATTGTCGGAAGCCAGCTCAGAAGGTCGTAAATGGTGATAACATGATGTTGCAACATGCTAGTTGCCAAGGACCTAAATTTTGGCCATGTGACCATGGAGTTACTGAGACAGTTGTAAGTGTGAGGATTGCTCATAAGTCACTTTTTTCAATGCTGGTGTAATTTTCAAACAGTCACTAAATGAATGGTTGTAAGTTGAGGACTTAAAGGGATGCGGTGGCTCAGTGGCTAAGACGCTGAGCTTTTCGATCAGAAAGGTCGGCAGTTTGGCTGTTTGAATTCTTATCGCTGAGTAACGGAGTGAGCTCCCATTATTTGTCCCAGCTTCTACCAACGTAGCAGTTCGAAAACACGTAAAAATGCAAGTAGAAAAATAAGAACCACCTTTGGTGGGAAGGTAACAGCATTCCATACACCTTCAGCATTTAGCTATGCCAGCCACATGACCATGGAGACATCTTTGGACAGCACTGGCTCTTTGGCTTTGAAATGGAGATGAGCACTGCCCCCTAGAGTCTGGAATGACTAGCACATATGTGCGAGGGGAACCTTTACCTTTAAATTGAGGACTAGCTGTATTTGAAATAGATATATTAATGTTTTCAACTCAATGTTGCATAATTCAGTTTTAAAAAATTGAGATTTCCTATCACATAAAATGTGAGCTGCCCTTTTCTAACCTCCTTTTTGGTGACGCTGAACGGGGAGATCTGAACAAAATTCTCTTTTATTTCTTCCATGCCACAAACCTTTTTTTTTTTTAACAGCTCTTTAAAATATCCCAGATATAGCTCTTTACCTGGCAGCTCTCTTTGCACCTTCTGGCTATTGCATGGTTCATCTGCGCAGATTTCTTGGAAGTTTAATTAATACCTCATTGTGGCTCCAGTAAGCAAGGGTCGGATTATCTTTCAATCTCCCACTACTAAGCCCTGTTGCAGGGGGCTGCAGGAGCCCTGGCTACTCCTCGGTGGGCAGCAAGGAGATCCAACTGCCCATCTGCTCTCTCTGCCCCCTCTTTGACGCAGTTTTTGTCTAGCCAATTACATTTGTGCAGTGCCCAGGCTGTCTGCAACACAGACTCATTCAACGGCATTGTGGATAATTTAAAAGGTTGACTCAACGAGACCTGACATTTATATTTCACATAATGGAGCTGAGTGAGGGGTGACATGATAACAGTATTGCAATATCTCAGGGGCTGCTACAAAGAAGAGGGAGTCAAGCTATTCTCCAAAGCATCTGAAGGCAGGACAAGAAGCAACAGGTGGAAACTAATCAAGGAGAAAAGCAAGCTTAGAACTAAGGAGAAATTTCCTGACAGTTAGAACAATTAATCAGTGGAAGAGCTTGCCTCCAGAAATTGTGGATGCTCCAACACTGGAAGTTTTTCAGAAAAGATTGAGCAACCATTTGTCTGAGATGGTATAAGGTTTCCTGCCTGAGCAGAGGGTTGACTAGAAGACCTCCATGATCCCTTCCAATTCTGTTATTCTAATTGGTTTACTTAAACCATAATTAATGCAGAATTTTAAGCCATAAATCACAGTTCAGAAATCACACTGGTTGGATTTCAGTTAGAGTGCCAAAAATAAACAAGATCCACATTATGGTATACAAATAGTCCTCTAGTTATGACCAGTTGCTCAATGACTGTTCAAAGTTATCATAGTCTTCCTTGGGTGTGCTTATGACCCAGTTCTGACAACTGCCTTCCCCAATTACATGACTGCATGTCAAGCACTTGACAATCAGTCAGGATTTGTGGTCATTTGCAGTGTCCCATAGTCATTTGACCGCATTTTGTAACAGTTTTGCCAAAACTCAATTTTTACTTCTGGTTTTGTGGCAAAACTGGTCCACAGAAAACCACTGGCTTGCTTTAACACTTTTAGTGTTCACTTAACAACCGCAGCGCTTGCTTAATAACCGCTGCAAAAAAGGTCATGAAGTCAGATCGATTACATCAGGGGTCCCCAACCCCTCTTGGACCGTGGCCTACTCAGAAATGGGCTGAGTGAGTGGCTGGAGTGTGGGTGCGTGCAAGCTCACCACTTGCGTAACCCACTTCCCTTCTCCCTCCCTCTCCCAATCAGATCACCAAGCCACAAACATTGGGGACCGCTGTGTTACATGGTGACACAATGTATGACCGGAATGAGCAGCCTCCATTGTCAACCGGGCCTACATCCTAGACACCCTTGGTTTTTATAGGATGTTTAAAATATTTATATAGTACTTCCTCTTGAAACTAGCAGCTTCAAGAACCCCATTATAATACTGTTTGAGAATGTTGTTGCACTGGCCAGGAAACTTACCCAAACTCATGGGATGGCATAGATATAGGAAGAACCTATGACATCCTGCCAAGCCTAAGAAACAGGTTGGCAGCAGGTGAATGTGTCTCATTCATATTCTCCTGCCAACCTATAATCTACTGTAAAAGCGATCATTTTACTGCAGATTATCCTTAGTATGCTGCTTCTAAAAATCCACATTTAGAACAGCGGCTAATTGTAAGGAGATTGCAGTCCATTGTTAATCACTGGCCAAGTTTATGGATTCTATATTATTTGCTGTTTGTTAGGCTGGTTAGAAAGAATGCTGTTTGAGGGGGATCTTGATCTGATCGAGGGCAGAGAAATCCAGATGGCTTATTCTGCCAGGATGATAATTGATTCATTCATTAAACAGTACCTGCTTTAACCTATCCTCTGATGCTATTTTCCCACCATATAATCTCCCCATCCTACTCCAAACTGCTTTTATGATGTACTATCTCATCTGTTTTATTTAGTGAATCATTTCTCAACCGTGGCAACTTTAAGAAGTGTAGACTTCAACCCTCAGAATTCTCCACCTTTGCAGGCTGGGGGATTCTGGGAATTGAAGTCCACGCATCTTAAAGTTGCCAAGGTTAAGAAACACTGATTTAGCTAATGCTGCTAAGAGAAGCATGTATTGTTGCCACAAAGGAACTTCAAATCAAGGAACTGCATTGTAAAACAAACAGTTCAGTTTTTTGTAAATCTGTTCAAAGAATCATCCAGATGTCCGGAAAATGGTGGGAGGAAGGAATGTCCCCAATTTATGCTTCCCTCAAGGGACAGATAAGCAAAAAAGGTACAGTTTTTTTTTTTAAGCTGACTAGTTTAAATGATCAAGGACTATATTCATCAGGCAGGGCATGCTTATTGTAAGAGAACCAAGTTTTATATGGGATACAGGTTTACATGTTCTTCATAGCTGTGGATACTTTATTCAGTACAAATCCTCAGATAACTGCATGGTGTATGCAGTAGATGCTCAAGAGAGAAGTTTTAATTTAGAGGAGCATTAGCAGAAATTGCTTATAAAAATCTTCCTGCTTAGAAAAGAGTATTCTGTTCTCATAAAGCTTTGCAGTTTAATACACAGACTTGAGATTCCCAGTGGTGACAAGATGTCTCCTTGCTAATATTACGGTAGCATGAAACTGTCACCCAAAGGGATACTGATTCTCGCATCCTTGAACCAAGGGCTACCTCCTTGACATTGGGAGACATGTTAAGAGCCCTATTTACTTCAAAAGTGGTGGAGGTTACTGCTCATTTTGGAAATGCATACAGATGCTTTGAAGAACAAAATGGATGCTTGAAGCATCTGAATAACAAGAGTTGGAAGAGACTTTGGAGATCTTCTAATACAATCCCCTGCTCAAGCAGGAAGCCCTACACCATGGCTCCCCAGCCCCCCCCTCTCCCCCCCCCCCGGTGTCAGCCAACTACAGGGCTGTGAGCTGTTTAAAACTACACATGCATGCACCATAGAAAAAGAATGGCCTACAGAAGTTATATTGCTACATATTCCAAAGGATCTTTTCTCCTTGAATCTAACTTGCTTCATTCTGTCTTGAGTGAACACAACACCCTTGAAAAATGGAGACCGCATCACTGACACCGCATTAATAACAAAAGTAGGTTCCTACCTTCAGAGAAATTAGGATTAGGAGGTATGACTTTTGACTGTGCTTTTTAAGACAATCAAATAAAACTAACTAGATATAGATCAGAAGAATGGTACAGTCAGCTAGGATGGGAATGGGAGAGGCAGATGGTGAAAATAATATGGTGAGCATTATTTGGTTTATTTCTCTTTGGCTCAGGGCCTTTGCCGTGCTTTTCTTGCTACAAACACTTCTTAGCAATTTTCCCCCCTACCAAGATAGTTCTTTAATATTACCCCACCCCAGTGGTGGGATTCAAATAATTTAACAACTGGTTCTCTGCCCAAATGATTTCTTCCAACAACCAGTTCAGCAAACTGCTCAGAAATTTAACCACCGGTTCTCCCGAAGTGGGATGAACTGGCTGAATCCCACCACTGCCCCATCCCATCCCTGAGGCAGCTTAATATTGTCCTTGGTTGTTCTGATATCAATATGGCTCCCACCCACTCACTTTACAAATTTGTATATAGTGAGCCAAGTCAAAACCAGACCAGCTTTATGACTGGTTTCACACATTAAATCGAGTATAATTAGACCAGAGTTGGCTGGGTTCCCGTAGCACACAAAGTCATAAATTACAGATTCCAAATGGAGTAGCTGCATTTGAACAAAATAGTAAACCACAAGTCACAACTTAGGAAAGGAACAAACTATATTGTAGTTTCCTGCGATAAGTAAAACCTTTCTTGGCCCTGTACAGTACCTTAAGATACCTCTATGTTTTAAGGTATGGGGCAATATCGGCTTTCCTTTCCAATTTGAATGAGACATTTTCAGTTTCCTGCCTGAGCTTGCCTTTCTCCCAAAATACAGATCATGCCTTTATTTCTAAAAGAATCAAAACAGGAAGTACCCCAGTGCTTTCATCTCATTATTTGAAAAGGCAAAGTATAATTCTGTTCAAAGTGTTATGTATTGAACAGGGCTGACATGCTATCGGTTCAGACCAGTTCGCCCAAACCAATAGTTTAAAAAAATGCTACCGGTTCGGCCGAATTGATACTTCTGACGATCATCTGTGACAGATGATTTATATTAGCTAGAAAGCAAGATTTCCTGCTTTCTAGCTAATCTAAATCATGTGGCACAGCGGATTCGCCCCCCCATGCTATTTGCTTAACTTTGCAGGCGTGCTCGGTAGCAGGCTCCACCCACCCATCCGGATGTCATCACATCCATTTTTGATGCTCTGTTCATGTGTGGAACATGATGTGTGGATACATGTATGCGTGTGTGAACCGGTAGCTAAGGTAACTTGATTTCACACCTGGTATCGAATATATATATATATATAGTTGTGTTAATCCCTGCTAAAGTGAAACTAACGTTTAGATGACCCTAACAGTTAACTCCAACTGTTTTGGAGGGAAACTTTGAACATTCATATTTGGGTGGGCTTTTTCAAGTATTATGATTGGTTAAGGCCCTATGGGCCCAGAGTATAAATTACAGGGATTTGCCTGCATTTCCTCAGTTCCAGTTTTAAGTCAATAAAAGTATTATTCGAAGTCCACATTCTGGATAGGAAGAACTATTGAAAGAGGGATAAAAGAGATTATCTAGGTCAGAGTTCCCCGAACTTTCTGGCTTTGTGGACCGGTAGGGATGGGGGAGGGGATAGTCCATACAAGCGGCTAAGAAGTGAACGCACACTGCTTGCATAAGTGCAGATACTCGCGTGTGCGCTTGCCCACTGCTTCTGTGGCCCGGTTCTGAACAGTTCATAGCCCAGTAGTGGGCCGCAACCCAGGGGCTGGACAACCCTGATCTAGGGTACAATTGAACACCTGCTCTCACAGATAGGGGAGATGAGACACCATATATCTCCTGTCTACCACAGTCCTTTTAGCAGTTCCAAGAACATACATTTACATTCTGATTAAGTTGATCCTTAGGGCACAGATAAATCCCCATGTGGCCTCAATGGCTCTCAGAGGGAGTGTAAAGAACTAGATGACTACAAAGAAATATGATCCTTTAATTCCACCACCCTGGTCCATCAGAAGTTATCCTTCCACCCTCCCCTTTCACCATCACCACTACCTTGCCAGAAGTGATGAAACTTCTTGGATGGAAAGTGAAATATCTTCAAGAAAAAAACAAAAGAAAGACCAGTTGCTTTTGGAAAAAAGCATTTTTGAGACAACCTTGACCTGGATGACTGAGAATCTCCATAGACATTTATAATTCAAGATGTTTCCCCTCTTGGATTTCCCACCGTTGATTCATCTTCCTCCTCAACTTTTTCATATGTGAAATTCATCTCTCTAGTAAGGCAGAAGTCTCTACCAGCAGAGGAAATGTGATTCTTCGGGGCCAAAGAAAAAGTAAATATTGCGTGTGATACCAGAAAGGGCACAGAAAGTTGAAGCCAAGATCATGGGAAATAGCAGAAGTTTGGAGAAATGCCTCTTGCTCAACTGCCAGGGGGAAGTTGTGAGTAATTCTGGAACTGCACACCACCATCAGAGTCTGTGAGTGAGTAGGAGGACGTTTGTGGGAGTCATTTCCCTTACTACAGCTAGAATGGAGTTGAGCGTGCTCATTTTGATATATAGGTCAGGCCGAGCCTCACAGCTGCAGCTGATCCAATTTGCTGATGATATGTGTATGCAAGAGAGATGGATGAGACTCAAATGACAGATAACCCAAAGATTCCTTTCGGTAGCAACCTACTCTACATGTCTCAGCCTTGAATTCAAGCTTATCTCCAAGACTTCATTGGATGCCCTTCTTCCCAGCCCCAGATTGAAAGGAGCTGTTTCTAAGTACTCCGTACTGAGGTAAAAGCATTCTACACATTCACAGGTTGTTTTTGCCCAATATGTGTCATTTTTCAGGACTACTTGATATTTTTAAAAAAGCACATGGAACCTTGATCTGTTCTTCTCAGGAGTCACCCATTCACCTCCATTTTAACGTAGCTGCTCTCCAAAAAAATTGCTTCCGTATTAAGCTTATTTAGTAGTTATATCTGCAGATATCCAGATTACCATAAATTAGCAGCAAATATTACCGTGTTCAGCATCTCTTTGCTGTCATCTAAAGGTTATCCACGGTTTGCCACCCAAATATCCTACCTAGCCCTATCATATCCTGGTATTATTAAATGGTTTCAAGAACTTAGAATAACACAGCTCTTTCTGTCTAATCATCGCATTCCTATGAAAATGAATAGGCTGAAAAATAAAGGCTGACTCAAAGTTACATTTTATTAGAGATGTCATATTGGCACATCTGGGAAAACCCAAATCTGAAAGTTTCCAGGTTTTCCCCACCCAAGTGAAAGTTCAGGTCCCTGCCCAGCACCCACATGTCCATCACATGGTCCAATCAGGCATCAACCACAACTGGAGGTGCCTCCCACTCACACCATCGCAGCTGCAGGACAAGGTGTCCTTGACTTTCCGAGAAAAGAATGTTATTTTGACTATTTATCACCCATACTCCATATAATCCCCCCTCCCAGTTTCCCACAGTAGAAAATGTGGCAGGCCTGAAGTCCCAAAGGTAAAAGATGGCTTCTAGTTCTGACACATGACCTGGTGACTGAGAATCTTTACAGACTCCTGGTCAATACAATTATTTTCAGCTATCATTTAAAATGAAGCAAAATATGTTCCAAAGAAATCTGTCACTATGTCAATCAAATCTATCTCACAGAATAGTTGTTAAGGGGAGGTGGGAATGAAGGAGACAGTGGTATATTCAATGGAATAAAAATCTAATGAATAAACAAAGAAATGCCTAGAACCACTGAAAGGACTTCATATGGAACATAAGACTTGTTTTTTAAAAGGTGAGCATACTGTAGCAGAGTTCCCAGAAAGATAGCTATCTCCCAAATGTTGTAGCATAAGCAATAAAATGTCTGGTGACTTCTTCAGAAGCTAACAAATTTATTATTATGATGTAAGTGTTTCTGGCATTCCACTTTATCAGAAGATTCTTCTTTATTAATGTTTCAAGAGAAGGCCTTCCAAGGAAGATCTTAAGTGATGGGCAGGTCCTTGTTAACAAATTCATGCAGGATAATACTGCCAGAAGCTATTAAGCATGATGGCTACACATTGCATCCAGTGGCAATAGCCGCCTCTGAATTCCAGTTGCTGGACAACACAAGAAGACAGTCCTAGCGCTCATCTCTTGCTTCAGCAGGGGGTTGGACTAGAAGACCTCCAAGATCCCTTCTAGTTTTCATTGACTGACCTACAGTGCTGAGATTTAGTGCATTTGTTTTGGATCTGGATTCTCATAGAAATATCTAACCTCTGCTATTTTTTTAATTGTAATGTTTGTCTTGTAGAATATAAACCTCTTCTCCCTTTGAAAGTGCTAAAGTTGATGCACTCTGTCTAATTTGGCTGTCAAGTGTTTTGCAAGATAGATACGAGGCTGGAACGAAAGTTTTTAGAGGGAGAATAGGAAATATCAGACCATGAACAGGGTGTGTTTGAGATGGCATATTTGGTTGGCGGATAGGGTCTCAAAAGTGCAAACTCAAATATCACCGTATTATTTCCAGAGAAATGATCAAACATTACCCAGTCACAAATTGAAAGGACTTGAGCATGATATAATTGTCTTCTTCCATCTACTAGACCAGTGTTTCTCAAACTTGGCAACTTGAAGATGTCCGGACTTCAACTCCCAGAATTCCCCAGCCAGCATTCACTGGCTGGGGAATTCTGGGAGTTGAAGTCCGGACATCTTCAAGTTGCCAAGGTTGAGAAACATAGTACTAGACCAAGGGTATCAAACTCAATTTCATTGAGTGCCACATCAGGGTTGCGTTTGACCTTGGGGGCGGCGGAGTGGGCATGGCCAGGGTGGGAGTGGCCACCTCGAGTCGCTCATATCGGACCTGTGGCACCCCGAGTGCTCTGCCGAGAAAACAGGCACCTTAGCTCCGTTTTTTGTTGCCTCCTGCAACCCTCTGCCAGCGAAAATGGAGCTCGGGAGGACGAAGAGTAGGCGAAGGTTAGTGTACTTTGGATGAATAGCATCTGCAGGAAGAAAATATGGTAAATACCTTTGTGTGAAGTGGTACATCACCTCTGGGTGAAAATGGATGGCTGCTTGTATGAGCCTTGAATAGCTTCTGGATGAGCTCTTGTGATTGAAAATGTTTTCAGGCTTGAAAGGCTAGTAACAGACTTTTCCGTCCCTCCCCTGCCAGCTGCTGTCGGCACAGATTGTAGAGTCTCAGCCCAAGCAAATTGTTAGATTGCCTGTAATCTGTTTGTCAGAGGGAGAGGTAAAGAGAGAGAGAGAGAGGGAGGGAGGGAGGGAGGGAGGGAGGGAGAGAGAGAGAATGAAGCAAATAAATACTCTTACTCATGCCCAGAACGTATGGCTTCGGGCAATCTCAAACATCAGGACGGCACTTGGGACCTGCTGTATTCCAAGTCAGGACATCAGCTGGAAAAACTGTCGAATAATCCTGGGTGGGAAAGGAGCAGGAAGAAAAATAAATAAATAAATATTTACAGGTAGACCTTGACTTACAACCACAATTCAGCCCCAAATTTCTGTTGCTAAATGAGACATTGGTTAAGTAAATTTTGCCTCATTTTATAACCTTTTTTTTTTGCCACTCTTGTTAAGTGAATGACTGCAGTTGTTAAGTTAGTAATGCTGGCAGAAGCACCATGGGTCGGTCCTTCACTGTTTCCAAGGCAGTCCTGTGGACCAGATCTAAGTACCCCATGCTGGATCCAACCCCTGGGCCTTGAGTTTGACACCCCTGGTCTATAGGTTTTTGAAGCACCTACTCTAGACCTCAAAGATTGAAGAACATGTGCACAGATGCTGTAAACCAATTCAGAACCCTTAAAGTTATAAACATAGGGTGGCTTTTGGTATCTGGATAAGTCTGTACAGCCAGGATTAACAGCTAAACAATGCAGGATTGTTTGTATTCTATGCTACTCTGAAATATTCAAGCCTTTGTTTTTCCAAACGCTCAAATTCTGAGTTCAAATAGAAAGCAAGGACACAGAGTGTGTTTACCAAAAAGGAAGCCTAATTCTGTTTTATTTTGGCTCATCGTCAAGTTAAGTGGAAATGGGACTGAAGCTTTAGACTCCACTAAATTATGTTGTTTTCATTAGTACTATTACTCTACTGTATCCATTTATGGGGCCTGTGATCCTTCAGTTTTGCTGAACTCTGATTTCCAGTATTCCTTATCCTGATCTTACTGATAGGACTGCTGGCTGCTTCAGCACAATATCTGGTAGGCTACAGGTTTCCTATTGGTGTTAACCAGAATAGAAGATCACACAGGAATAAATTCAGAATATAAATTCATGTGGTTGTTTTTTTTGAGGACAATAAAAGAAGGCAGAAAAATGGGCAAATGACATCACATACACAAGTATCATGGCATGAACCAGCAATTTTTAGGGAAAGGGAAAGAAAATGGAGGTTGGATTAATAGAAGAGAATATTTGTAGTCCAGGGTTCAAAATATGGATCCTTGATGCTCTCTGACCATGTAGTTTGGTAATGTAACATCTGCAAGAAAACCACCAAGCTTAGAGATCACCAAGAATCCCATGGAGATAGGATTGAGAGACATATATTATTATTGTGACAAATGGCTTGCAGTAGATTGGATTTTTTTAAGCTAAACAATAATGACTGGGAAATGTATTAATTTCTCCAAAATCCATAAAGCAATGAAGATTTGCAGGAAGCCATAGTTTTGAACCTATTTGTCAAATATTCCTAAGAAATCTTTTATGCTTTCTGAAAGATTGGGTCTCAAGCCTGGGTACCGGTATGTATTTTTATAAATTATCTTTCATTTGGAAATCAAAACTAGACAATGCAAGCAGAATAAGTATACTATAGAATCTGATTTAAATAAGCAATAAAATCCTTAATTGCAGTACAGGTAGTTATCAACTTGCAACCTCAATTGAGCCCCAGATTTCTGTTGCTAAGCGAGACAGTCATTAAGTGGGTTTTGCCCGATTTTATGACCTTTCTTGCCACAGTTGTTAACCAAATCACTGCAGCTGTTAAATTAGTAAATGGTTGTTAAGTAATTCTGGCTTCCCCATTGACTTTGCTTCTCAGAATATCGCAAAACAGGATTATGTGATGCAAAGGTGGTATTCAGCAGGTTCGGATCAGTTCTGGAGAACCAGTAGCGGAAATTTTGAGTAGTTCAGAGAACCGGTAAATGCCACCTCTGACTGGCCCCGCCCCCATCTATTCTCTGGCTCCCGAGTCCCAGTTGATTGGGAGGGAATGGGGATTTTACAGTATCCTTCCACTGCCATGCCCACCAAGCCACGCCCACAGAACCAGTAGTAAAAAGATTTGAATCCCACCACTGAATGTGACCGGGGACTCTGCAACCATTATAAATTTTAGTTAGTGGTCAAGTATCCAAATTTTGATCATGTGACCATGGGGACGCTGTGATGGTCGTAAGTGTGAAAAATGATTACAAGCCACTTTTTTCAGTGCCATTGTAGCTATGAATAGTCACTAAACGAACAATTGTAATGCAAGGATTACCACTATAAATGCAAAATGAGCTCTCGCTTCATTTCTCTGGATTGCAATTTAGAAGTAATTAGAAGCATGGCAAAGGGATATTGGAATATGAACTAGCCTCTGTCCGTTCCGTCCTCCCATTTTTCTATTCTGTATCAAAAAAGAGGGAAATGCTGGTCCAAACAGTTTCATGGAGGGAATGAAGTAAGAGATAGGAGGGCTAATGGATATGTGAAAAGGAGGCATGTTGGTGGAGGCCACATCAGGAGGGTTCCAGGTTTGCAACAGTTTTCCCAGATAAAACTTTCATCGCACAATAGGCCTGTGTAAACCCTTTGGAAGAGACGCTTCAGAAAGCATAAAAGCTTCTCTTTTTGAAACATTAAAGGCAGCTGCATTTGTCCAAACGCTTTGAAAGCTGCCCACAGCTTTCTCCTTATGCTTCCAGTGGTACATTCATTTCCCAGGATTGGGGGGGGGGGGATGTTGTCTTCTTACTAAAGCTAGCTGTGTGTTCTCACTGCTTATCCCATATTTAATTTTTAGCCATATAAAAAACAAATTAAGGAGAAGCTACACAATGACTTTTGAATAGCAATACTGGGCAGCTTTGACCTACAAGAACTCTAGTGCTGTTTCCTCATCGGTGTTTGACAGTGTCTTCTAAAAATATTTCAATCATTGGTTGTCAATGAGGAGAAAGCTCAAAAAAGCTACAATGGAAAAATGGTCTTAGAGATGGATCCCACCTACAAGCTATCAAACCCATCTCCTTATTCATCGCACCTAGAAACGTGACAGAGGAAGAAAGTAGACACATAGCATTCATGTTGATAAGGAGAAGAACACGCATGTACAATGTTGCATTTCGCAGATTAATCCCCGACTTTTCTAATTCATTTAGTGCCCCTACAAATTTGCAACGTCACTGAAAAAAGTGACTTATGACTGTTTTTCACACTTATGATAACTGTTGCAGAATCCCCATGGCCACGTGATCAAAATTCAGAGACTGACTCATATTTATGGTGGTGGTAGTAGTGTCCCAGGGTCATGTGATCACCTTTTGCAACCTTCTGGCAAGCAAAATCAAAAAGGGGAGCCAGATTCATTTAACAACCATGTTACTAACTTAACCACCGCAGTGATTCACTTAACCACCCTGGCAAGACAGGTCGTTAAGGCAGGGCAAAATTCAGTTAACAAATGTCTCACTTAGCAACAGAAATGTTGGGTGCTCCGTTGTGGCCGTAAGTCGAGGAGTACCTGTATTTTCTTACACTAACCTATGGACTGAAAACTATTTAGTTTTATTTTTTATTTTTTTAAATCTCTATTCATTCTTTAGGCACTTCTGTTTCTGGCCAGTGTCTCGGGTTTGTGCTTTGCCATCAGTCTAGTTCTTATCTGCGTCTACCTGATCCGTTTTTGCTGCTGCAGTAATGAAGATGAGGAGGAGACGAAGACACAAAGGGTTTGCTGTGTCACCTGGAGCTGTGTGGCTGCGGTTATCATCTGCTGGTAAAGGAAGACTCCCTGTTCCCTAGTAGCTGTCACTTCTAGGCTAGAAATGTGATTTTCTATGAAATAGGCAAGCAGGCGTTGAAGCAAGTTCAGCGTTAGCAAAACCGCCTGGTTTAATCCTCAAGACACGTTTGCAATGCCCAACTTGATTCGGCTTTAAAATAATTTTTAAAGCCGAGGTGGCGCAGTGGTTAAATGCAGCACTGCAGGCTACTTCAGCTGACTGCAGTTCTGCAGTTCGGCTGTTCAAATCTCACCGGCTCAGGGATGACTCAGCCTTCCATCCTTCCGAGGTGGGTAAAATGAGGACCCGGATTGTTGTTGGGGGCAATATGCTGACTCTGTAAACCGCTTAGAGAGGGCTGAAAGCCCTATGAAGCGGTATATAAGTCTAACTGCTATTGCTATTGCTAATTTCTGACAGATATAAAAATCTATATAGGTGGTCCTTGATTTACAACCATCCGCTAGGTGACCATTCAAAGGTACAATGGCGCTGAAAAAATTGACACAGCTATATCACGCTTATGACTTGTTGCAGCATCCCCGTGATCACCTGATCAGAATTCAGCCGCTAAGCAACTGGCATGCATTTGGGACAGTTGCAATGTCTCGGGGAAGCCAAATACACTTAACCGTGTTACGAACTTAACAACCGCACCAACTCACTTAACAACTGCTGCAAGAAAGGTTGTTAAATGGGGCAAAATGCACTTAACAACTGTCTTGCTTAGCATTGGAACTTTTGGGTTCAATTGTGGTCGTAAGGCAAGGATTACCTGTATTGCAGTCCTTAGACTCTGGATCAAATGATTTGAGGAGTTGGTAAGATCCCACCTGGTGGCTACATATCCCTACTCTCTCCAGCATAGTTTCACTTTCAGTCTTAAGGCATGGTAGTCCCGTTTCACTTATTGGACAGCCTTATTGCCATGTTCGGATAGAAACATCTTATGTTCCATTTCCCATGTCTAAAACAGCCTTCTTCAAACTAATGGCCTCCAGATGTTTCAGGACTGTACTTCCCGTAATTCCTAAATAGCACAAAGACATATTGGCCAGAGAATTCTTGGAGTTGTATTCCCAACACCTCTAAAGGACATGAATTTAGGGAAGGTTACTCTTAAACAGTGTTTGATTTCAACTCTCAGAATCTTACATACTGGCTGGGGAACTCTGGGAGATGAAGCTCACCCATCTTCAAGTCACTAAGATGCAAAAAAAAAGTTCATCTGAACCAAACAACCGTTTTCATTGAGGGGAACTGCATATGGAAAATTATAGGCTCATTTCCATAGCTATTATGACAGTTGATTATCTGATGAAATTAATTACTCTGGAAGTGTACATATATTTGTGGTTCTATCTAAGAGTTTCCGGAGGGTGGCATTACATGTGGGCACTCCAACACCTGGAGATTTTTAAGAAGAGGTTACACAACTGTTTGTCTGAAATGGTATAGGGTCTCCTACTTGAGCAAGGGGTTGGATTAGAAGACCTCCAAGGTCCCTTCAAACTCTGATATTCTGTTACAGGTAGGCCTTTAACTTATAATTGCAGTTGGGACCAGAATTTCCATTGCTAAGCAAGGCAGTTGTTAAGTGAGCTGCACTTGATTTTATGACCTTTTTTTTGCAGTGGTTCTTAACCAAATCACTGTTGAGTTAATCACACGGTCATTATTAAATCCACTGATTTTGCTTGTCAGAAGCCAGATGGGAAGGTTGCAAGTGACAATTACATGGCATTAAGACCTTTGCAATTATTGGGCAATTGCCAAGTGCCCAAATTTTGATCATGTGACCCTGGAGATGCTGCACTGGTTGTGTGAAGACTACTTGTAAGTCAGTGACATTGTAATTTCAAACAGTCACTAAACAAATGGTTGTAAGTCATGGACTACTGGTATTACTAAGAGTGATCAAAGATACCATTTCTCCGTCCAAAATTATCTAATGTTTAAGTAATCTCTGAATCCCAGACAGTCGTTAAGGATAATGATAAAAGAAAAGGGGAACTATGGTCTAAAACATTGACAAGTAATAGATTGGGGATCAGCCAGTTGGCAGCATCAGGTCAATTTTGCTTGAGCTCAGATCTAGTTAGTATTTGAATGGGAGTTCTCCAGAGAATCCCAGGGCTTTGGTGTAGACTGGAAAATGGAAAAGGCTTATTGGAAAAAGGCGGTGACACCATTTCCATACTGCTGCCAAGACAGCTAGATGGGAACGGCCATGAAGTCACCAGCAGCTGAGCTCAACTGAAAAAGGAGTCTTGACTTTAGATGAAGGAAGGACACACTAATCCTTTGCCAAGGTAATGATTTCACAAATAAGGGTCATGCGCAAGACAGTGCTCCTCAATGCATGCATAAATCTACCACACTCAGCCAAGCTCAGCTTCTTGGATTCTAGCATCCTTTACAAGCCAGTCATGCGTAACAAGATTTTCTTTTGGTTTATAAAGCGACGGTTCAATCACGTTGGTTCAGTCAATAGGGCAAGATTAAATTCCTGGTTAATTTAGCAGCGCGGGCTAGAAGAAACTACGTACGGTGCACGTATCAATTGGCAGCTAAGTCGCAATAAAAGTGGCTTTCGTGGGAATTCTACGGTTCCTTCTCTAAGAGAAAAGCTACAAAGGCCAGTTCCTCAATATCCACCCCCTCCAGACATCTACTGTCTAGAATATTATTGGTTTCTCTTTCAAGCCTCTGGTGGTTCTCTCCCATCTCTCATTCATCTCCCATCATCTCCACCCTCCACCCTTCCCCCCCCACTGAAGTGAAGCCACAATGAACCTCTTGTTCCATTCAGAATAAGAAATTGTGTCCCATTCTCTCTATTCCATCACATCCTCACCAGGCCCCTTTGTGTACTTGTTATTCCAGGTCTTGCACTCTCTGCAAACCAGTCCCCAATTTCACTTGTTTCTACTGCTGTCCCCCTTCAGCTTCCCTCCCTCCCCCACTCTACCCCTCGCCTACACTCACACACAAACTGGGGCTTAGCTTAGCTATGCTATTAGGCAAAGGTTTGAAATACTCATCTGTATTCCATCATTTCTACATCAAAAATCTGCTCTTCCGAGCTGGAAAGGTAAAAGGAAGGATTGGCAGAGGTTGTAGATCTGCACCAGGTAGGTCGGAGACAGACATGACATTCCTGGAATAGTAGAACAGCAAAGGAAGAGCTCTTGTTCTCTTCTTGCTACACTTGAATTCAGTTATCTGGCTGAGCTGTCATTTTTTTCTTTCTTATCATGCCCTGTTCCACCTTTGCAGCTCTGTAGATCTGGATGTCCTCAGGTGGGACCAGGAGAGGCAGGAGATTAAACATGTATCAGGATGCTTAACGTACACATCTGTGCCAGACCCTGGGATGAAAACTCCCAAAGATAGGATTTGCACCTTCACAACATCCTTCTGCTGCCCCTGTCAGTTTTGCTCTGTCATAGCTGGCTGCAGATAGCGTCGTCTTTATAAAACTCACAGTGCTTAAAAAAAAAAAATCAGTGAATGCTTAGAGTGAATAACGATACTTGTAAATCAGTGGTGGGATTCAGCCAGTTCGTACCACTTCGGGAGAAAATGGTTGTTAACTTTCTGAGCAGTTTGGTGAACTGGTTGTTGGAAGAAATCATTTGGACAGAGAACCGGTTGTTAAATTATTTGAATCCCACTACTGCTGTAAATGCATCCCTCTTTTAAAGAATGAAAGGTGTGCGGCACACACACACACACACACACACACACAAACACACAGACACACACATGGCCAACCATCAAAACTGATGACGGAACTGACATCCCAATGCATGTATTTTTGTCAATTTCTACTTGAATGAAGCTGAAAGGAAGGACTCGTCTTGGGGTGGGGGAGAGATCTGTTACAATTCCTGTTTTAACACTTTGTTCGTTCTTACATAAAGGAAAACCGCTTAAAAGTTCCTCCTTTCCCCCTTCACTCTGCCATTCATTCCCTCGGCAGCTTTTTCTGCGGAGTTTTCCCAAGGAGAGCCTGCTAGTAAAAGGAGGTCATAACAGCTTCGCTTCTGAGAAGCTGCCGGATGTTTTAACAGAATGTTTAAGCTCCAAATGGAGCGTGTTGTACTTACTACAAAATAGTAACAACGTAAAAACACATTTGCTGAACAGACATTAGTGGGCAGAAGGGAAGCAGCATGGTGTTAGTTTTATAGCCAACTTGTAATATATTTATATGCTTTCAGACTAGAAGTCAAGATTCTTCCATCTACACACACACACACACATACACACATGCACACCCACACTAACCCACACCCACACTCCTTCAAGCTTCAAGAGGTTGCTGAAATTAGCAAAATAAGCAATATTAAAGCATATCCTGATCATCTGTACACAGAGGACATGGATATGAGCAGAGGTGGGCTTCAAAAATTTCAGCAACGGGTTCTCTGCCTGGTTGCTGGGTGGGTGTGGCCATGGTGGGCGTGGCCTAATCGGCCTCCTGCACCACAGCAGGGGTGGTGGTGTTTCACCTTCTCCAGGCTCCAGACTTTCCTCAAGCCTCTGGGCCAGTGGTGGGTTTCCAATTCCGTTCCAACCAGTACGGTTGGAAAGGGCCCGGCGTCACCCACATGGACACTTGCAGTGCACACACATAAGCGCCCAGTGAGCACATGCGTCATACTTACCTGCGACGCTTCCGCAAGCCTCCGTGACGCTCTAGTTGCTTGGCAGAGCGTTGCGCAGGCTCCGTATGCGCCATGCACGTGCGCAGAAGCGCCAAAGGCTTAAAGGATAGGTAAGGAGCTCGGGCGGGCAGTGGGCCCTCCAGAACACCATACCAGAACGGTAGCCAGTGCTCCAGGGAGGCTCCGGTACACCCGTACGGGGGCGTACCATCTGCAACCCACCACTGCTCTGGACCCTCCGGAGGCCAGAAAGAGACCCGTTTCCAGTCTTCTAGGAGGCCCATTTTTCCCCCTTCCTGAGCCTCCGTGTGGGCCCTGTACTTACATCGCATCCAAAACAGGCTGCGTTGAGACTCCTGGGAGGGGTGGGATAAGGTGCGGGGGTGAGGTGGGAGGGGCCAACCAGGAGTGGGATTTGGAGGTTCTGCGAACAAGCCATAATGTTAGCTACAGGTTCTCTCGAAACCTGGTGAACCCGTAGCAGCCCACCCCTGGATATGAGAAAATGAAGTGGAATGCTAGAAGCAGTATGTAGTACAGCTAGTCCTTGACTTACAAAGATTTCTTTAGTGGCAGTTTGAAAATACAGTGGCACTGAAGAAAGGTGAATTACAACCGGGTCCTTGCATTTATGACCATTGCAGCATCCTCACGGTCACATGATCTAAACTCAAATACTTGGCAACCAGCGTGGATTTAGGATGAATGCAGAATCTCGGGATCATATGATTGCCATTTGCAACTTTCCTAGCCAGCTTCCAACAAGCAAAGACAACGTGGAAAGCCAGATTCACTTAACAGCTGCACGATTCACTTAATAACCACAGTGATTCACTTATCAAGTGTGACAAAAAGGTCATAAAATCAGGCATGACTCACCTCACAACTGTCTTGCTTTGTAATGGAAATTCTAACCCAATTTGGGGTTGTAAATCAAGGACTATCTTTTAGAGCCTAATTCTGATACAGCCAAATAAATTGAAGTTAATCTGCCTATTGAGAGCCAAAATTCAGTGTTAAATTACAGGCAGTGGAGGGCACTACCACAGAATTTCTCAACCTTGGCAACTTTAAAAAGTGTGGACTACAACTCCCAGAATTCCCCAGCCATCATACGACAGCATATGCCTTTTCTCTGCCACGTATAAACCTGTTTCGATTGAGCCACATGTAGCACTTAACCATATCTGAATTGTTTGCATTCGGTTAAGTGCATAACATGAAAGCCGATTGTAGTTTGTTCAATAAATTGGAATGTGTGAATCCTGCTATAGAATCCTCACTCCTAGCCTTTCCTTCCTAACCTAAGCTTTATGAAGCCACTCTCTTCCCAAAACCATAAAAAAGGAACATTTGCATATATCAAAGAATTTGAGAGTCTGCGTTCTTAGATTACAGCCTTGTTGACTGTACGGGTAGTCCTCAATTTACAACCATAATTGAATCCAAAATTTCTGTTGCTAAGTGAAACATTTGTTAAGTGAATTTTGCCCCATTTTATGATTTTTCTTGCCACAGTTGTTAAATCAATCTCTGCAGTTTTTAAGTCTGTAACACAGTTGTTAGGTAAATCCTGCTCCCCCATTGATTTTGCTTCTCAACAAAGGGGATCACATGACCCCCGGGACACTGCAATGGTCATAAATATGAGTCAGTTGCCGAAGCATCTGAATTTTGATCATGTGACCATGGGGATGCTGCAATAGTTGTAAATGTGAAAAACGGTCATATTACTTATTTTCAGTGATGTAACTTTGAACGGTCATTAAATGAACTGTTGTAAGTTGAGGGCTACCTGTAAATTTTTTCATTTCCAACATGTCAACCTTCCCAACAGATCTATTAGAAATTCCCGATGTTAGAAATTCTGGAAATTATATTTCCGTTACATGTTAAAGTCCAAAGGTTGAATCCCTAAATAAGGGATTTTTTTAAAAAAAAAAAGTGTGGGGGGGGGAGTTTTTCTAAAGATAATAGAAATCATCAAAAGGTGCCTAAAATCCCTGGAAATCTCACTTAGAAATAAACATCAAACATTTGGTAATACAGACAAGCTATCAATTGTGCACCTGTTACGTGATTTATATGGCTGCCCATTGCACCTTTGTGACTCTGAGTGTCCACTTAAAGAAAAAAAAAATATCCAGAACTAATTAGACCTTGCCAATTAAGCAAAAGGAAGGCTAAAACCACTGAAGATCCTTGAATCTACATTTTTCAAATCATTCATTGCCACCAGCGTCTTCCTCCTTTTCCCTTTGCAAAATTTTGGAAACCAGCTCAACGTGTAAGACAACCAAACTAAGAGATGGAAAACATATTTGGTCTGGTGGGAGCAACTTTTTGTTCAGGGCATCCCTTGGGCTATGTTATATGAGTCTTCCTTCCCCGATTTGGGACTCTTTAAAAAGTGTGGGACATTACATCCTGTAACAGCCAACAACAAGCTGCGGGAGGCAGAACCCTGCATAGTTGGGAGGGTACAAGCTGACAACGATTGTGTGATACCACAATACTTGCCTCAATCGTTTGGCCCAAATTGGTTCAGCAGGAAAACTTGGCAAGCAATCTCCCTGCATCTTCCTCTGTGTGTGTTTGTGTGAGAGAGACGGGGGGGGGGGGATTGAACTAACCCCCATCACCAAATCTACCATCTTTTCCTTCAATTCTTCTCCATCTCTGGAGGGAAAACTGTGAGGGGTTTTTGTTAACCCCACCACCCCCATTTTTTAAACAGAAAAAAGTCTAGCTTCTGTCCTCTACCCCCTTTCCCCCCTCAACACCCCATCCCTGTCCTGATTTGACAAGGGTCGTATTGGGGTCCATTCCCAGCCGCTTTGGGAACAAGCCCAGCAACCATAAAAATAAGGCAGCCATTCATGAGGAGGCTGGGCCCATTCATGGCCGGAACAATGGTGCCTCTGTCTACTTCCTTGGTCCCAGTTGGGGTAGGCTAAGGGTGGATGGGGACGGATTGCTTAAAGACATTCTGCCCCACCACACAATCCTTCCAAATCCTTCCCACAGTAAAGAGCCTTGACAATGGAGGCAGGATCGGCCCATAGAGCGGGGAACAAAAGCTGTTGCTAGGGGCGTCCTAAGAGCCGGCTTTAGCCTTATGGACCAGGCCTTTTACATACAGTCTGTCCCCGTTTATGCTAATGGCACTTTGTTACCTTCACCTTACCAGCAAGGCTGTTCACTAGTCATTCTCATGAATGGCAGCCTGTGATCCTGGTTCAAGGCCGGGTGAGCCGAGGATATTTACTACTGGCGGCCTAATAACAAGAGAGGGCCCAAGTTCTGCAAGAGATGGGTGAAGGGAAGGATTTGGGCCACTCTTTTCCATCACAATGGGAGAAGCCACAACATTAAAAAGAGAAATACCTCCCCCCCCCCGTCCCCTCCCCTGGTCTCTCTCTTTCTTTCTCAGGGAAGATTAAGAGTTTTGAATGGTTTGAATGATCCACGTGAATCTATGCTAGTTTGCTTGCAATTTATGTACCACACTTAATAGTTGGGCATAATGTGTGACGCTATCTATAGGTAGTTCTCGATTTATGACTACACTTGAGCCCAAAATTTATGTTGCTAAATGAAACATTTGAGTGAGTGAGTTTTGCCCCATTTTACGAGCTTTCTTGCCACAGTTATGAATCACTGCAGTTGTTAAGTTAGTAATACGGTTACGTGAATCCGGCTTCTCCATTTGACTTTGCTTGTCAGAAGTTCACAAAAGCTGATCACAAGACACTGCGACACTGCAACTGTCATAAATATGAATCAATTGCCAAGCATCTGGATTTTGATCACACGGCCATGGGGATGCTGCCTAAGTGTGAAAAACGGTCACTTTTTTTCATTGCCCTTGTAACTTTGAACAGGCAGTAAATGAACTGTTGCAAGTCGAGGACTATCTGTATTATGATTTGAATAACAAATATTGGTGGTATTCAGCCGGTTTGGACCAGTTCGGGCAAATTGGTAGTGGCGACCTGCAGGTTGCCCCCCCCCTGGCTCTATGCCGCCCTGAGCCACATTTCCTAAGCTGCATGCATGTGTGCAAGCCATGTGTGCAAGCCATGTGCACAAGCAAAGCACATGCATGGAAGGCACGCATGCTCATGAAGCAAGTATGCATACACGTGCACTCACAGTTTCGGTGCGCAGCGAACTGGTGATAAAATTTTATGAAGCCCACCTCTGATAACAAATCATGGTTATAAAAGAAGTCTTAGCTTAGAGTTATGAGTAATCCTAAAAGGGATGCTTCCTTAGCCATTCAGAAATTACATGCTGGAAAAATTCAAAAATAAGATGGAGAGTCACAACAAGCCATTAGATGAGAGAGGAGATGAATTCTTATCCCAAGTGGGTGTGTTGTTGTTTTTTTGGAAATATGAACAGCCCTGAAACTAGGAAACCATGGAGTTAGAGGTTTTTTAAATAATCCTAATCTTTGAATATTTCTTCTTTTTTTAAATACTTTTTCCACAACCATTTCTTCCCCAGCAACTGTTTTTTTCCACTACTGTAGTAAAAAGAAATAACAGATGGGGGAAGGGTTAGAAAACTGAAAGCGAGATATAGAGAAGAAAAGACCCCTTCATATTCCTCTATTCAAACTAAGACTTTTCCATTGCTGCTTTTCATTGGAGGCTGTTGAATTGGGGTTTTTTCCCCCTCCTGAGTTTATTTCAGAATCTGATTGTCTTGAACAGGAGAACAAGCTTGAGGTTTTCATGAGTTCAGAGGTGAGGTTAGGACATTCTGCCTGTAGAACCGAGTGGGTAGAAATATCAGCTAAATATTTCATCCTAAAACAATTATATCCTTGGTTTTCTTCTTGCTCTTTTAAAATAAATGGAATTTTCTGCTGCCAAGACATTAGCTTAGCTGTACAATCCTAATTTAATAAGTGGGTTAAATATGGCATAGATATAGGGAGCATTTAAGCAGGAGCAGAAGATTCAGACTTTTATGGATTTGGAAGTTCATAAAATACCCTGTTTCCTCGAAAATAAGACCTCCCCAGATAATAAGCCCCATTGGGCTTTTGAGCAAATGTGCTAAAAATAAGCCCTCCCCTGAAAATATTGCAACACAGCAGCAGCCATGAGGTGACCACATTCGCCGCTTTCTGCACCTCAAAAATAATAAGACCTTTGCAAAAATAAGGCCAAGTGCTTATTTCAGGGGTCAAAAGAAAATAAGACACTGCCTTATTTTTGGGGAAACATGGTATATTTTCCCAGACTAATTCTCCCAAATGTATTTAGCTACAACAATATTCATTCTTCAATCCAGGTAGTCCTCGATTTACTAAACAGTTTGTTTAGTGACCATTCTAAATTACAATGGCACTGAAAAAAATGACTTATGACCATTTTTCACACTTACAATTGTTGCAGCATCCTGCGGTCACGTGATCAAAATTAAAATGCTTTGCAACTTAATGTCATATTTGTGACAGTTGCAGTGTCCCAGGGTCATGCCTTTTGTGACTTTCTGACAAAGTCAATGGGGATGCTAAATTCACAGCAATCATATTACTAACTTAACAAGTGTAGTGATTCAGTTAACAACCATGGCAAGAAAGGCTGTAAAATGGGACAAAACTCACTTAATAAATCTTATCGCTTAGCAATAGAAATTTTGGGCTGTGCTCGTAAGTTAAGGACTTCCTGTATTCAATCTTCAAAGGCAGCTGGTTTATGGGATGGGACACTGGAAGTTGCATACCAAGTGTCTGGAGCTTACCAGGTTAAAGTCTATGGAAATTCTCAGTCATCCAAGTCATGGTTGTCCCAAAGGTGCTTTTTTCAAGAAGCAACTGGACTTTCTGGTTTTTCTTTGAAGACGTTTAGCTACTCATGCAAGAAGCTTCTTCAGCTCTGACAGGTCTGACTCTGATTCCCCACCATCCAGTCAAAGCTTCTTGGATGAAAAGAAAGTCCAGAAAGTGCAACCGTAATAAGTACATGCCAGTTTCCAAGTGTTTGAATTTTGACCATGTAATCATGAGGATGTTACATCAGTCATAAGCGTGAAAAACAGTCATAGGTCACTTTGTGACTTTGAAGGTGACTAAACAAACTGTGTTAAGTCAAGGATTACCTGTATATTATTAAACACCAAGGTGAAATTAATCCTCCATTGGTATCTTCTTGATGTGATTCACTTTCCACTAGAACTCAATATCCAAATTGGTCCTGGAAGAGCTCAAAGGAACTATGTTTCATCAGTGCTAAAAGCCAATCTGTTCTGAGTGAAACATAAAGTGCTACTTTATCACCTTCAAGGACCCAGAGCTCCTCCACTCTTTTAAGACTTGAGAAAATCTGAGATTTGCCTATGGTTGCCAGATCCTTATTTTATGACTAGACAGAGTCCAGCTTTCTCTATAAATGCCCTCTTTGAAATGCTTATTGTGCAGAGATGGGACTCGCAATTAAATATCCTAAAACCACCTGTTTTTAAGCAGGCTTTTTAAATAGTTGGTTTTATTGGCTAATTTCAGTTGTTTTAAATTGTTGCTTTAAATCATTTTTAATATTTCAGAGTTAAGTTAATGGGTTTTTTCCCCCTAAACTGCTGAGAAACCATAGTGGTTGGCAGTATGATAAGCTGTATAAACAATACAATAATCAGCATGCAGACATAGCACAGGACACAGTAGGCAAAGGAGTAATTGGTTAATTAGTTATTTTATGGTTCATTGTGTTATATGAACTGGTAATTAGGTCAGTTTAATAAAGCATAAGACAGGTTAACCATGGGTATATATATTGAATGAACTCAACCAATGTTTTGTTTTATTACCACAACATTATTATGTTAAGCAAATCATTGCACTACATATTTTAAACTACCTGTAGTCCTTGACCTACAATAGTTCGCTTAGTGACTGTTCAAAGTGGCACCAGAAAAGTAACTTATGACCATTTTTCACCTCTATGACCATTGCAGCATTCCCATGGTCAAGTGATTTACATTCAGATGCTTGACAACTGGTTCATATTTATGACAGTCGCAGTGTCATGTGACTATCTTTTGCAACCATCTGACAAACAAAATTAATGGGAAAATCGGCTTCACTTAACAACCATGTTACTAATTTAACAACTGCAGTGATCCACTAACAAATCTGGCAAGAAAAGTCATAAAATGGAACAAAAACAACTTTCTCACTTAGCAACATCAATTCTGAGCTCAATTCTGGTCATAAATCGAGGACTACCTGTATTTTAAGGTGATGTGCAATTCTAAAAGGAATAGAAGGAACATACCTGTACTGCAATATTCTCTGATTATTCTCAAAGAATTGCTTGACTGTTGTAACAGAAACTTCCCCTTACCTGTTTTACAAAATTTTATTGAATGCATTTACTACACTAGGCTACAATATGGCTGATAAAGTAAATCACTCAAGGTTACAATGATACTGAAATAAATGACTTATGACTGGTCCTTGCACTTATGACCATCGCAGCATCCTCACAGTCACAAAATCAAAATTAAGGTGCTTAGCAACTGTCATGTATTTATGATGGTTGCAACATCTTTTGGGTCATGTGGTTGCCATTTGCAGCTTTTCCAGCTGGCTTTGCCTAACTCTGCCCACTGCCAGGAGTTCGATCCTGACCAGCTCAGCCTTCCATCCTTCCAGCGTTGGTAAAATGAGGACCCAGCTTGTTGGGGTAAATACGCTGACAATACTGTAAAAACAATGCTCAGAGAATGCTGTAAAGCATTGTGGAGCGGTATAATATGTCCAAGTGTGATTGCTATTGCTATTACTACCTGCATTATGTGATAGTAGACCTGTGATTAATTTATGATTAGAGTATCCTGAAAGCAGGCAATAGTGTTAATTGAATAAAGTGGGGTCATTTAATCATGGGTAAATGTCATGAGATCACTACGTATATTTTTATCTAGTTCTAACTAGGACAATTCTGTACTTCTTTACATCATTGTTATTATCCTATTTTAATAGCTTTGAAGTTCTTTCCGTTATAAATTGTCTAGCATGATATCTTGAATCCTTATTAATAGTCCTTAATTACTAAAGAAATACCAGGAACATAAGTACTCCTTTGGTAATTCTCTTTTAATGTAGCACTATCGGTTTCCTGCTAGTGGAGTGTGACTGATTTATAACTGGCCTCTTACCGAAGCAACTGCTGGTTCCATTTGATAGAGCTATAAGGTTGTTTTTATATATAGAAGAGGATGGGAGTTCTATCCATCTGCAATCCCCATTGTTGCCATATTAGTGCTTCATTATATGCTAGAATATGGTTCCCACGGCAATAGCTTGCAGCAGACATTTTGTTATGAGGATAACATTTATTGTATATGCCATTGCGGTTAAATTGATATAATACGCTACATCAAAAGCAAAGAAACCACATTAGGTGGTCTGATGCAAGAATCCAGCCAGAGAATAGATATGTATATCATCGCTAAACAAGGGATATTACTTGAGCTGACATACTGTGTGAATCTAGTTATCCCACTTTCTAAGTCATGATGTGTGGTTTGGCATGCTGTATGGCCCCAGCCAAATATTATTTTTTCATCAAAGCTTAATAAAAATAAATCCAGTTTAGTACAGCAACAATTTAAAGTCTCTGTTGTTAGAGTGATACTAAAGATTCCAACATGTTTGTATCCTCTTCATTATCAAATCCTTTCTTCTATTTTGTATGGCAGTGATGGCTAACCCTTTTGCCATTGCATGCCAAAAGCAGGGGGAGCGTGGGGGGTCGGGCGTGTGCATGCCCTCCTCCGCACATGCATGTGCGACCCCCACCCCACCCTCCCACCCCGCTTTTGAGGCACGGTGGACCTGTTTTTCGTCCTGCTCAGGCTCCAGAGACTTTCTAGGAACCTGGAGAGGGTGAAAACGGCCTGCCCTACCCCCTACCCCCGGCCCATTTTCTGACTTCTGGATTGCCCATAGGGTCGTTTTTCGCCCTCTGGAGGCTTCAGGGAAGCCCCCTAAAGCCTCCAGAGGGCGAAAAATGGGCAAAAAGTGAAGGCCAAAATCAGCTGGCCAGTGTGCCATGTGCTCTGGAGCTGACGGGACAATGTCTTACGTGCCCTAAGAAATGGCTCCACATGCCATGTGTGGCACGTGTGCCATAGGTTCACCATTACGGTTCTAGGGAGATATCTGAGATTATAGTAAAATATATTTCTAAGTTGCTTCTCTCCTTGGTTAGTTTCCATCCTTTGTCTTGCCTTTTGGTGCTTTGGAAAATAGTTTGACTCGGGTAGGTTCCAGCAGCCACTACTGCCAGTTTTGCTTGCAGACGTGCAGTCTGTGTATGCTTAATTCACACTGTGCACGCTAGCGCAGTACAATAAAAATTGTTATGCGGATGTGCAGAAGCCAAAAACAAGAGGGCAGCACCATAGGTGCCACCAAGAGAACCGGTTTGGGGGCTTGGCAGGCCTGGGTCACTGCCAGTTCCAGTGACCCAGACCGCCAAACCACTGCCAATTCACCTGAACTGGGCCAAACCGGTAAGAACTCACCAATGGTTTGACTCCTCGTCTTTGCATGAAATATTGGAACTGCTATTGTGTCTATCCTAGTCCTTCTTTTCACTCGACAAGACATATCCAATTCCTGCAACGTACTTTGTATATTTTTGCCTCCAGCCCTCTGATTATACTCTTCTCTGCACTCTTTCCAGAGTATCAACATCTTTTTATACTGTTGTGACCAGAACTGGATGCAGTATTCCAAGTGTGGTCTTACTAAGGCTTTGTAAAGTAATACTAAATCTTCCCATGATCTTGATTCTATCCCTGTGTTAATGCAGCCTAGGATTGCATTGGCTTTTTTGCTACTGCTGTACACTGTTGACTCATATTTAAGTGATTGTCCACTAGGATTCCAAAACCCCACTTTACAATTATTGGCATGAAGCCAAATTTCACATAATCTCTACTTATACAGTTGGTTTTTCTTACCTAAGTATAAAATCTTACTTTTATCTATGTTGAATTTCATTTTGTTATTCAAGTCTGTCAAGATCTTTTTGGATCTTGAGCCTGTCTTCTGGGATATTGGTTACTCTTGCCAGCTTTGTGTTGTTTGCAAATTTGATGAGTTCCCCTTCTATTCCTTCATCTAGATCAGGGGTATCAAACTCGCGGCATCACAGCGGCATCACGTGATGTATCAGGACTTTTTCACCCTTCGCTAAACTAGGAGGAGGCGGGGCCAGCACATGACGCAACCGGCCCACAGGCAGCGAATTTGACACCCCCAACTAGATCATTTATGAAGCATACTGGGCCTAAAACAGAATCCTGGGGTACCCCACTGCTTACTTCCCTCCATGTTGATATAGGTCTTTTGAGGACTACACATTGAGTATGATTTGTCAGCCAGTTACAAATCCAACTGGTGGTGTTGCTCTCTCCCATTTTTCTAGCTTACCCAGAAGTAGTTTGTGCTCTACGTTATCAAATGCATTACTGGAATCTAAGTGTACTATGTCCACAGCATTTCACTGATCCACTACTTTAATCACTTTGTCCAAGAATGAAATAAGGTTTATTTGGCATGATCTGGTTTTGACAGATATTATAATAAAAATGTTTCTCTGTTTTATCCAAAACTTTTATAGAAAGACTCTTGAAATTTTTTAATGTAATTGTCCTGGAGCAAAATAAAATTAGTTGCCTGCACCTTTAATAATGGTCACAGTAGGAAGGAAGCAGTCTTCTAGCCAAAAATCAGGAGGAATCTGATAGCACATTTTCAAGCTAACCCTTTTATTAATCTAAAATTTTGTGAGCTGTAGATCATTCATCAGATGCAAGGAAGTCTTTTAATAAAATGTGATAGTCTGAAAAGGTGCTGCCAGCCTCCATCTGATTTTTATCCATGGTGTAAAAAAAAAAAGGGAAATTCAGTAAGTGGATTTTTCTCTGCAGGTAGCATCTACCTCATTTTTCTGTTCTCTTCAGCTCTTCACATAGCAAGAATGCTTTTGTTTCCCTGCCATTGGCCATCCTGTTATAATTCACTGAAGATGTCAGGCTTTCCATTAATCACCACCTTAGGTGCAAAAAAGTAATGAAGGCAAAGGCAAGTATTTGAGGAGGAACATTTTAAAATCTTCAACTGGGTCAGGAATAGGTACATTTCAAAAGCTCAGAAGTTCCTTGGGCTAATATTAACTGTTTCGGGAGAATATCATCTTATGTGATAATTGTTTTTAATTCTTAAAACAGCAGGTCAAGTCCCTGCCCATTTCACCCTGTAATATTCACACTGATTAACATCAGCTCTTCAAATCTCAACCAGGATACAGGTAGTCCTTGACTTACCACAGTTCATTTAGTGGCCATTCAAAGTTTCAACAATGTTGGAAAACATTGCAGCATTCCACAATGGCAAATGACATATATTTATGATGGTTGCAGAATCCTGAAGTCGCGTGGTCACCTTTCCCGACCTTTTGACAAGCAAAGTCAAAATGGGGGAGTTAGATTCACTTAACAACTGTGTTACTCACTTAACAACTGCAGTGGTTCATTTAACAACTATGCAAGAAAGATCATAAAATGGGGCAAAACTCACTTAACAACTGTCTCATTTAGCAACAGAAATGTTGGGCTCAACTGTAGTCATAAGTTGAGAACTACCTGTATTTTCAAACCTTCATGAAGATTAAAGTAAGATTTGCGTTACCATTGTCCTAATGATGTCTGCCGCAAACTGATGATGATGCTGCTGATGATGATGATGACAGAATGACAAAAGAATTCTGCATATTTATATTTGTGTTGTGATGTTCCCTGCACGTATGAAAGAAACATAATGTCACAACACTTCATTCATCATTCCACCACCCCCACCCATTCCAGTTTATCTCTCCAGCTACCCATGAAATAACCAATTACCCACATGAAAATGAGTGGGGGCATTTTTTCCTCTTTCTCTTGCTAATAATAAGATCTCATCTTAGTTCCAGATCAAACAGAAAAATCTACATACTCATGTGCCCTTCCAAATCCTTCTCCAGATCTCAATGTGGGAGGAGCCAAAATGTTTGGCCCATTTGCAGATTGTTCTGGATTGTAATGTGAAAGTACCAATTCTACCCCTTTTGAAAAACCAGTCCGTGAAAAATCAGGCAAGTGTTTTTTATGTGGAGGAATGGGCTTAAAATTAGAAAGATATGCAGTACATTCCACCTTTAAGGTTGCAATATAGTTATATACTAAAATGTGTATCTCTGCAATAGATAGCCCAGACGCTTATATAGTAAGACCCCTGTTCATAGAAGTCTTAGTCTGTGTGGATGGATGAGCTATGCAATTCTCTTGCTCTTTGGAGTGCATTGTACCAAAAAGCCAGGTGGCTAGGAAATATATTTAGCATAAAGACCTTTATTCATTTAGCCCAGGGAGAAATAGCCAGATGGTCAGAGATAGTTCATCAGCCAGATGCCATCCATTGCAGTGCAGAAATCTTCCTGGAGCCATGAACGATTATTTGTTCATTAATCTGAACAGCACTGGTTCAAACTAAAGGACCAGAGTCTCTTGGTTTTCTGGATTGGTAGAGACATTTTGTGAATTAGGATTGGGAGCCAAGAGATGTTTTCTGAGGAATGCATCTATGGATATAGAAACCAGTCTATCCAGTCCAGAGAGATGGAAGTTGTACACCATATAAGAACATCTCAGGGGTTGCCACAAAGAAGAGGGAGTCAAACTATTCTCCAAGGCACCTGAGTGTAGAACAAGAAGCAATGGGTGGAAACTAATCAAGGAGAGAAACTACTTAGAACTGAGGAGAAATTTCCTGACAGTTAGAACAATTAATCAGTGGAACAGCTTGCCTCCAGAAGTTGTGAATGCCCCAACACTGGAAGTCTTTACAAAGATGTTGGATAGCCATTTGTCTGGAATGGTATAGGATTTCCTGCCTAGTCAGGGGATTGGACTAGAACAGTGGTTCTTAACCTGGGTGATATCGCCCCCCAGGGGGCGATTTTGTTTTTCAGGGGTGCGATGGAACAAGAAGGGGTGACGCAGGGGCGAAGGAAAGGAAGGGGGGTGATATGGGGGCAATGGAGTGAGAAGTTGTGGGGACACTTTTGAGACTTTTTTGTACAGTGAACCGCTGAATATCTGTTGTGCAAAAACATCAGATTGCTCGCTATTAGTGGATTGAACTGTGTTTTAAAATGTTCCTCCAGCTAGCTTCAGTACAGAACGCCGTACATATGTGAATACGCATCGCTTATCTTCATGCGCGTTGCGCAGCAGTCTCTATCACTCTACCCATACAGTGGCATGCCATTGGCCAGAATGGGCAGTGAGGGTGAGAGCTTCTTTCGAAACATTGCATGCTGAGTGGCTGTCCCTTGTGATGTCAGCTGTAATGTCAACGTAACTATTGAAACTGGGTTTATTGATGTCCACATGTCTTTTATAGTGTTCCAGTGCAGTCGAAAATTTAATTTGCAATCAGTGCCTTTTATTTCGAAGACCTCTCAACATGGCCGAGAAGAGGAAATGTCACCAATATTCGACAGAATACCTAAAATTGGGATTCATTCCATCCAATGTACAGCTTCCGTTTTGTCTTCTTTGTGAGAAAACATTTTCAAATGAAGCGATGAAGCCTTCCCGACTGAAAGACTATTGGAAAGAATTCATTCGGATAAAGCCAACAAACCGGTATTGTTTTTCCAATCCTTAAAGGCCAAGTTTGAGGGTCGCAGCACTGTTGAGAAGTTATTTGGAAAATCGTCACTCAACCCCGACAAGGGATTCATTTGTTCCTATGAAGTACCTTTGTTGATAGCAAAATGTGGCAAACCTCACACTATCAGAGAAACACTGATTTTACTAGCAGTGAAACAGATTGTTGCCACCATGTTGGGGCGCAGGTCAAGCACTTTCACGCAATCAATTCCTTTGAGCAATGACACCGTATCAAAAAGAATTGACAAAATGGCTGCTGAAGTGGAAGAAAGTCTTATTGACACCTTGAAAAGTACAGAATTTGTGATGCAGATTGATGAGTCAACAATTCGGGAAAATGAAGCCTTGTTATCGGCTTATGTCCGTTTCATCAATGGAAATGAAGAGATCGGGGAAGAACTGTTATTTGCTCAAAATTTAACCACCTACACAAAAGGTTCTTCGATATTTAAAAAGGTTGAAGAGTTTTTTAATGAGAAAAACACCCCTTTGACAAACGTCGTGACATGTTCAACTGATGGAGCTGCATCCATGGTTGGACGATATCATGGATTTCAAGCTCATCTAAAATTGGTTGTACCTGGAGTTATGACTGTCCATTGCCTCATTCATAGACAGCACCTTGTCTCAAAAAAATTGAGTGGGCATTTACATGAGTCTATACATTATGTCATTAATACTGTGAATAAAATTAAGTCGAATGCCTTGAACAACTGACTTTTTCACAAGCTTTGTGAAAAGTTTGAACGTCTCCTTTTGCACACCGAAGTAAAGTGGCTTTCAAAAGGAAAGTGTTTGCGGCGATTCCACGAACTTTTTGACACAGTTGTCGAATTTCTTGAATCCATTGATCCAAGTCTAAGCAGTTCTCTTAAACTTCAACATCTGGATGTAGCTTATCTCGCAGATGTTTTTGACAAGCTGAATGAAGGGAACATAAAGCTGCAAGGAGATAAAATCAATTTTCTTAAGGCCAAAGGAGTAATCTGCTCATTTATTTCCAACTTGGACCTCCTTGCAAGCAATATGAGTCACCAAGCGCTGTATCAGTTCCCAAGCCTTGGTAATGAACGTCAACTCCAAGCAGAAGATTTGGACATTTTTTTTGCTGCCACTTGAAGCAACTAAAAGAAGATATGGAAACCAGATTCTATGATCTGATAAATCTGGAAGTGCCCACTTGGGTGCTAAATCCTTTCACAGCAGACTTTGCACAACTTCATCCCAAACTGCAAGAGCCACTGACAGGTCTTAAATATGACTGTGAGGCCCAATCACATTTTCAGAGTTACGGCTGTGAAGCTTTTTGGGTGAAAATGAGGAAACTTACCCAATATTGTGGAAGGAAGTTAAGTTGCTTCTTTTAGCCTTTCCTTCCACTTACTTAGTGGAGAGGGGCTTCAGCGCTGTCCAACAGATCCTTTCTAAGTCAAGGAACATGTAGAAGATCACTCAGCACAGCGATTTAAGAATGAGATTAACAAAAATGGTTCCAGACATCAAGAAATTAGCATCAGCTCACCAAGCACAAGGCAGCCATTGGTGTTCTCTTTTTTTTTTTTTTTGCTTTTTGTGCACATACATTTTCTTCGTTAATAATCGTCTCAGCTCTTATCGTTGGATTTGCTTGCATTGGATTTCACGTTCCAGTTTGAGTTTTCGGCTTCGTTTTTGAATTCTTGTTGCGCTCTTTAAAACTTTGTGTGTCTCTTTGTACTTTTTTAGCGTGCACTCCAGTTCGATATTATATTTTCTTGGTTTTATGGTTTCAATTTTTTTTGTTCTGCTCTTCGTGTAAACTTTTTGTGTAGATATATATATATATTTTTCTTCAGTTTAAGGCATTAAATTTGTCTCTCTGATTTTTGTTGCTTTCCTTCTGTAAAAATTTTCTTTGTGTCTTTTTAACCCTTTTTACAGTGTGCATGAATATATATTTTCCTCGAATCTTAATTTAGTTTCAGAGTTTTCGTCTTGAAATTCTTAGTTCCTGCATTGCAGTTTGTTCTCATGGCCTTTTTATATTTCTTTTTGCACCTTAAAATTCATTTGTAATTAAATCCCTAAATGTTACTGTTTTGGGGGGGGGGCATTTCATTTTCTTGCTATTGAATTTTGTTTTCAGTGGTCATTGCATTTAAGTGTCTTGAATAAATAAGATAATAATGAAATACATGTATCACGAAGTTTGGGAGTAAAGTGATGGGTGGTATCAGAATTTTTCACACAGTTGAGCTATGGGAAAAAGACTTAAAATAAATTATTTGCATCGATATGTCCTGATGACAATTTTAAAGAGAACAAAAAATGTATTTGCATAAATTGAAGAATTATTTCCCTGTGTTGTGATTGAGAGGTTATGTTGGGGGAGGAGGCAATGATAATTTCCTCATTGGCTCAAGGAGGCGATTCTTTCAAAAAGGTTAACAACCACTGAACTAGAAGACCTCCAAGGTCCCTTCCAACTCTGCTATTGTATTGTATCTGGTTGAGGCCAAACCAAAGGATCGCCATATACAGATGAGATTTTGTTGTTGAGTTTATTTATAGGCCGCCCTTTTCCCTGAGGGGACTCAGGGCGGCTAACAACTTGTATGGGAAGGGAAGACATACAATAACATAAAAACACAATGTAAAATTAAAATCAAGCAACATTCATTCAACATTCGGGTGGGGGCGAATTATAGTCTTACCCCCAGGCCTGGCGGGATAGCCAGATCTTGAGGGCTGTGCGGAAGGTCTGAAGGGTGGTGAGGGTACGAATCTCCACGGGGAGATCGTTCCAGAGGGTCGGAGCTGCTACTGAAAAGGCTCTCCTCCGCGTAGTTGCCAGCCGGCACTGGCTGGCAGATGGCACTCGGAGGAGGACTAATCTGTGAGATCTTATGGGTCGAGAGGAGGTGATTGGCAGGAGGCGGTCTCCCAAGTACGCAGATCCACTACCATGAAGGGCTTTGTAGGTAGTAAGAAGCACCTTGAAGCGCAAGGTGCTTCTTACTAGAAGATCAAAAGAACCAGTGTGATCCATTATTCCAAATGATCAGATTCTCAGATAATCCATGCTATCTAAAGTGCAGTATAGGAGATAGGTTGTAAATCATTTACTGATGATTTAGTGTGTTGTAACATATTTAACAAACCATGATTCAGTTGTAGATTATCTTAAGGCTGAGAAGTACTTTGAATGTGGATTTTGCTGGCTAAACATGGATTAGGCCTGGAGAGACCTAGACCTAAGTCCATCCTCAACCATGGAAACTTAATGGGTGTCTTTGGGCCAGTTATACTCTACCTGATCCCAATCTACCTCAAAGGATTAGTGATCTGGGGTAAATTAGAGAAGACAATGCTGTATAGCTCCTAAAGAAAAAAGCATATATAAAACTATTGCAGTATCTCTTAATGGTGTAAAGAGTATGAAGATCTACTGAAGAAAGATTCAGATACAATGAATATTCTAGATTTTATGTAGGACTCAGGGTACATGCTAATAAAGAATACCACTAAGAGCAGGAAATCAGGACTCTGGGCAGTTCAGATGAATGTATAGATCAGGGGTGTCAACTCAAGGCCCACGGGCTGCATCCAGCCCACAAGGTGCTTGGATCTGGCCCGCGGGGCTGTCCCGGAAACAGACCCAGTGAGCCTGGAAATCGGCCCACAGGGTGCTTGGATCTGGCCTGCGGGGATGTCCCGGAAACAGACCCTGTAGGCCTGGAAACCGGCCCGCAGGGTGCTTGGATCTGGCTCGCATTGTCTCTGCCAGTGAAAACAAAGCTTGAGAGGGCTGCATGCAGCCCTCCCAAGCTCCCTTTCACTGGGAGAGGGTTGCAGGAAGCCATCGCAGCCAAAAACAGAGCTTGGGGGCCTGTTTTCACTGGCAGAGTGCTAAGGCCGCCACAGGTCCCTCCAACATGAGTGACATCAAACTGGCCACACCCACCCTGGCCACACCCACCCCTGCACCCGAGGTCAAACATAACCCTGATGCAGCCCTCAATTAAATCAAGTTTGACACCATTGGTATAGATAATTTTATTATACACTAAAGCTCTCTACAAGAATCTGAACTACTAATGGTTAAAACGAGTTGGTGGTAGATCAGAGTCAATGGAATTCAAGGAGTTCTTTTGTGGACGTGAAGGGACTTGAGTCTGATGATGTCTTTGACCACTCCGCCATGCTTTGCCTTGTCATCTCCTACATCTAAGTCCTATCCCCAGAAGGATCACCTGAAAACACAGTTGTTTTACAATTTGAAATATGTCCAGCCAAGACCAAGTGACGCTAGTCCATCACAACTGGGTTCTGATACTTTTGCTATATAAGAAGCTTTCATATTGTTTTCTGCTCCCTGGTTCAGACAGAATGGAATCTGATTACATCATGGCTCTGATACCTGAAGAGATGCAATATCAGGCAAGGGATGAATGTTCATGTGGAAGCTGCTCCCGAAATATCTCAAATGAATACACTTAAAAGCTGCTCCATGCCATCTTAATCACAAGTCTGGAAGGCCATCCTAGGATGTTCAATGAAGGAAAAGTCTTCTTTCCTGGCAATGCTGGGACAGGTTATGGATAGGATATTGAGGACAGAAGGAGAGAAATGTAACAGTTGTGGAAAAAATGGTTATACATCCCTAAGAATAATGAACTTGTAGCCAAGATCTTTTGCATCCATAATGATGGTTTAGGGTCTGTCCATCCCAGGTTGTGCAAATAGAGTGAAGCTGCTTCCCTCTTCTTGTGGTAACAGCCCCACTAGATGAACCACACCAAGAAAGCAACTCTGCAAAAAGGCTAAAATCACTTTTATTGAAATCAACTTACTATAATAGAATTCTTATAAGTCTGATTGTATTGTATCTCTTCTTCCTCCTCTTTAAAGTTCAGTGAAATAAGGTGGGGTGCTTTTGTTGAAGCCACTTCTGAATGTTATCTGTCTGTCCTGGACTTAAAAATGGTATACCATATTTTGCCCAGGTAACAACTCTTGCCTATCTCCATCAAGAGTCATCTTCCTTACCCTCCAGAGTTGGGATCATTAAATATGTAGAACAAAGTCAGGGCTTTTATGTGGTTGTGCCTTTTGCAAAAGAGGCAACTGGGAGGAGTTGTTGTTATTATTTGCAACCCATCATGACTCCATGAACAATGTTCCTCCAGGCCTTCCTGTCCTCTACCATCCTCTGGAGTCCATTTAAGCTCAGGCCTACTGCTTCGGTGACTCCATCCAGCCACCTCATTCTCTGTCATCCCATTCTTCTTTTGCCCTCATTCTTTCCAAGCGTTAGGCTCTTCCCCAGGGAGTCCTTCCCTCTCATTGGGTAGGAGGAGAGAACCCTGTTAATGTTGAGGGAAAACACTATGTGATCTCTTCTTCTGCCTTCTACTATCTATTCATTTGAACTTCCTGAGGTGGGATGGAGTTTGATGCTGCTGTGTGAGAAACTGAGAGATGGGAAGATGGGAGAGATGGGAAGTCCCTGAGTCCCTCGGGAATAGGGCGGCATACAAGTTGAATAAACATTCCAACCTTCCAAGATATCAGGGGTGGGTTCCTGCCAGCGTTATTACTGGTTCGGTGTCTGAAAAATTTTAAAAGGGAAAAAATTACATTTTTTCAACGAAGATTGTTCTGCGTACGTGCAGAACAGAAAATCAAGTTGGCGCCGCCAAGGATAGAACTGGTTCAAGTGTCCGGCCAAGTTACTACCTACTCACCAGAACTGGTCTGAACCGGTAGGAACCCACCTCTGGAAGAGATGGAGGTCACAGTTTTCTCCACTCACATCGGATTTCTGAACAAATCCAAAGTTCTGTGAGATGATTCCAAATATATCATTGAGCCATGCTGGAATAAATTCTAGAGGGCTGGTGGGAGCGTGGGATGGGAACTGAGATTCCCAATTTATTTGCAAAGAGAGAGGAGCATAGGATGGAAGCCAGGGATCTCTCCCCTCCTCACCCCAAAAGCTTTTTATCTCCCCACACCCTGAGTCTGGGAACTGCCTCCAGTCTAAAGAAAAAAGCTTGATTATCATGAGAATGACACAGCTTCTCTCCCGCCCTGCCTGGCTGTGAAAGGAGGAGGATGAGGGAGGTGGTTGTCATAGAAACAAGATTTAGGGAGAAAGGGAAAAAGAGGGCCTGGTGTGACTGAAAGATTCAGAGAGAGGAATGGGGGGCAAAGACCTCGGAGGGAGCAGGGTAAATACATGAATGGAAGGAGGGAGAGAGAGAGAGAGAAAAGGAGAATGGCTGGGATTGATGTGTAGTAAATGACAGGAATGATGGGTAAAGGCTGAGCAGGTGGATCGGTGAAAAGAAAGCTAACTCCCAGGATACTCCCATGAGTAGGCTAAATGGGGAAGTCAGACAAATTTCCTCAGGTGCCTTTAGAAAAATTGCATAAGTGAGTCAGTCACCAGTTGCTAATCTTGGTCCTGCTCCAAATGCCACAAATTGAGCTGACTAGGAATGGATGGTTGGTTAGGAAATTATTCAACATTTGTCAGTGAAACCTCTCCTAAACTGAGAAAGAAAGGAGTGGTTTTCCCACACCAATTCTAACTCAACATTAGTTTAATGGGGAGAGGACGTGTGTATGTGTGTGCGCGTGTGCACGGGCGCATCTCTTCCCCTTCTTTAATATTCTGATGGTTCTTTTGGCTGCTCTTTCTAAATCACAGGAAATCATCCTTTGACCAAAGCTGGAGGAGTCAAGAAGTGATACTTCTGGATTTGATTATAGGCTGTCTTTCTTTTTGTTCATAATGAACAAAAGCTAGCTTGCAACTAAGTGCACATTGTGCTAATGGAAAAGTTACTTTTATTTGGGCAAATGAATGGAAAGAGAGCATTTACAATGGAACTTCTCCAGAAGTGGAAAAAAATCCATGTAAAATACAGGCGTGCCTTATAGAAACGGCTGGAATAAATCACGAGATATGGACCGAACCAGAATAGATCAGCCTTAGGAGGATGGATGCGGAGATGGAGAAGGAGCAGCAGCCAAGATAGACTGAAGAAAAGAGTCTTGGTATTTTTGGTCCCTCTCAAGTTAATCGCTATACTTTCAGTTGCAGCTGTTTCCTGCGTGTTTGTGTCATTTTGTGAAAGGCTATAATTACCCAACTGCATGCTTCCTAATTACAGTTAAGAAACAAGCTGGGGAGTGGGTGAGCAAGCACAGGTTGTCAGGACCAATCCAAAATGATAGAAGGGAATGGATGAGAAGATGCTGAGGCTTTCCTGTACATTGTTCCTCTGTTTTGTTCTCTCTTTCTCTCTCTCTCTCTCCCTCCCTCCCTCCCTTATTCCTTTCCTCCCTCTCTTCTCTCTCTCTCTCTCTCCCCAAATCCGTTCCCAATCCCTGCCAGCTGCCATAAGGAGCTTAGACAGTTTTGCCTAACTGTAGTTGTGGGGGCAGCTCCTATTTGCTTCGTGTGTATTTGTGGTCTTCCCTAATTTCCTTTCCTGTCCTTTCTCTCCATCTGTACAGTTTCATCTGATGTGATTCCTCTTTGTAAGACATCCTTACTCCTTCTTTCCCCAGTTTCAAGAAAAGGAACCCTCCTTATTTTTGCTCAGTTCTTTTGGGGGTGGGGCATGGTGATGCTGTAGTTTGGAAACAGCATGAGTGACTGCTTCCCATGTGCTTCCAAACCCCATCCATGAAAGTCCACCACAAGTAATCTGCCATTCTTTGCCCGGTCTCCTCACAGATATGAGTGGTGGGACCAACAAAAAGGGTGTAGACAGACAAAAATAATAATTTTGTGTATAATCACTGAACAGAAGTATGGGAAACTATTAGGCTCACCAAGAGGCTATTTTCAAGGTCATCTTCTATACCTCTTCTCTTTGATGCTATTCATGGAGAATCAGGTCATTTTAACTAGGCTATTATTCCCAGGTGGAAGCTGTTTAAAGGCATTAAAAAAAACGTATGTGTAATATAAGTAGAGCCAAAGCTTTATTGGACTTAGCTAGAGATTACTGCAAAACAAGAAGAGAGAGACTTCAAAAAAAGGGAGGGATGAATTTCAGATGATCTCATTCTCATGCATGTTCATTATTCCCATTTCTGTACGACTTTATAAGTCTATAAAAAGCTTCCATGAAATTCACATTTGAAGGCCCATTTGAATGTGTCTGTTAAATATATTTTCTCTGAAGTTACTTATTTCTAAGCAGAGCATATCATAAAATATACATTTAAAGTAAATGTTGATATTCCTTTGAACAGAGAATCAATTGCAAAATTCAGAGACTGGGGAGCGTGACTGCCTATTTGGCTTGGAGTGCGTGTGCATAAGATCAGCTTGTGTCAGTGATCAAATTCCTCAAGCATCCCTCTTGCCATTGTGGGAGATGTAAGAGGTAGGCAGAGTCTACGGGAAGAGAGATGCTTGTCATGTAGATGAGTTTTTATTGTCCTGGGTGGTTTTCACACTTGGCCAAGCGGTCAAAACTGGGAAAGAAGAAAAGTGAGAGCATCCATTGTTTCCTTCCTCTGTTCCTGTCCCCGCCTCCCTGCTCAAAAAAGAAATAATTACTTTTTGGCTGCAGAATTACAGATCCCTTTGGGGTCTGGAACATAGGTCTTCATGGATATTGAATGTCCCACTTTCCAAAGGAAGACGCTCTAGTTTTACCTTTGCACAGAAAAAGGAGAAAGCATGACTATAAACTTCTATATTACATTGTTGCAGGGGTGGGTTTCAACTTGGCATTACTGCTGGTTTGCTCACGGGCGCGCTTTGTGTGCATGCTTTGCTTGCACGCTTGCACATGCTGGATGCATGCTTGTTGCGCATGCGCAGTTCGATGGAAATTGTTCTGGGCATGTGCAGAACAAAAAAAAAGATGGTGGCGGCAACAGCAGCAACTGGGGAACCGGTTCAGGGACGTGGCCAGCCTGGGTTGTTGCCAGTTCTGCGACCCAGGCTGGCATACCACTACCGGTTCAACTGAACCCAGCCAAACCGGTAGGAATCCACCTCTGCATTGTTAAAAAGGAGCACACTAGAGGTATTTTTATTTGTACACTTTACTGCAATGAATCTCCCACTCAGCCAGTAATATTCCTGGGTAAAGGCTGAATGCAAAACAGAGATGTGACTCAAGCTAAGAAAAGATCTGCTAAGGGTATCTAACCTTTTTTCTCCTCATTAATGACCAGAGTGGAAAGAAACAGGTGTTGTTTGCAAATATGTAAATAAAATATTTCCAGAACTATAAATATATAATTAACATGTGGTTGGGCAGAAAATACAAAGTCTTTTTCTTCTTTGCCGCCTGAGATGAAAGAATGATGCTGTGTTTCCTCTCAGAAGCTGAACATGTTGCTTTAGAGGGATCAGAAAGTAATTTATGCTGTCAAAGTGTTGCCCTTTTGCCTCCTGGAGACACTGTTATTGCAAGCGGCCTATTTTATGTGAGGAACTCCTAGCACGATTACAGGCACTTATTTTTTAATCATGGTTTGGTAGGCTGTAAAGTAGGAAGGAAAAACAAAACTGAGGCATCCTTAAAAAAGGAAAGGAGCTTAGGTTTTCACATGGAATATAGAAGAAGGATATTTGTTAATTTGTTACATTAATCAATAGACCAAGACTTTTAAATCCTCATATTTAAATTTAGTTTTAGCTTTGACCATCTGATGATTGGCTATGTGCCATTCCATCGGTCAGATTCTAATAAAGGTTATCTTAATTGTAGGTGGCTTACAATGAACACAATAAAACATCTATAAAATACTCATACAACCCAACAAATTAAGAACCAATAAATATCATTTATAAAAAATTCTTCCTAAATCCAAGCAGATAAGATGGTACCTCTGAGGAAGACTGTTCTCACCATTTTGTGTAAGGGCAAATTTGATTTTGTGTCTGTTGCATATCTACATATACAGACCTTCATACATCTGTGTAGAATGGACACATTTATAGATGTTTTGTAATGCAATGGGATTGTGTAGGTACTTGGTATCACAGAATGTTGTGGGGGAGGAGTAGTGTAGGATTGCGAGATTTGTGAAGTGTGGACTAGAATGGATAATTATATCCAGTCTGTGTATTTAATGGAGACCTGTGAATCAGGTCAGCTTATTTTAAGATTTTATAAGCCAAAGAGAATTGCCAGGCATCCATACTAATATGAAGACATGCACCTAATGAACTTATGCTTCTGAAGTACCAATTTAGAGTCATATGAGAAACTGGGGATTATTCCATGCTGTGGGAAAATATAAGCCCCATCAGGTAGAAAATGAGCATGTCAGTAAGAAGGCTAGAATATTCTTCTCCTGATATAACGGTAACTACTAAGCTTCCAAGATATTTGGCTTCCTGAAGTGCAGAATAAGATGGTACCCCTTGTTATTTAATATACAGCTGGATTTGTAATGGAATTCTTTCTCAATAATCATGTGACAGCAATCTCTACCACACCCGATAGATCACTTCCTTACATTGCAATGTTTCTCAAACTCACCAACTTTAAAATGGGTGGACTTCAACTCCCAGAATTCCCCAGCCAGCATAGCTGATAGCATAACAGGCTGGGGAATTCTGGGAGTCGAAGTCTACCCATCTTAAAGTTGCTAAGTTTGAAAAACACTGCTCTACCACCTTTAAGCTGCTTCTGAACAGCTTCCCTGAGGCAATGGCCTCATCCTGCCTCAATGTGGCACTACCCGTGTAGTTTATTCCATAGGGAAATATTTTGGAGAGGAGGAAGATTCAATTGGATACAGCAGTGGTGGGTTGCGGGTGGTACGCCCCGGTACGGGCGTACTGGAACCTGCCCGGAGCACCGGGTACCGTTCCGGTACGGTGCTCTGGAGGGCCCACCCGCCTGCCCAAGTTCCTTACTGTATTTTAAAACTTTCGGCACTTCCATGCATGGGCATGGCGGGTACAGTGCCTGCGCAACGCTCTGTCGTTCATGTGGATGACGCCGGGCCCGTTCCAATCACACTGGTTGGAATGGGATCCAGAACCCACCACTGAGATAAAGGTAGTCCTCAACTTACAACAGTTTATTTAGTGACTGTTTGAGATGATAACAGTACTGAAAAGAGTGACTTATGACCATTTTCACACTTTTTAAAAAAATATTAATTTTTTTTAAAAAAATTTGTTACATAAACAACACATACCCACAACAGTGGGGAAAAAAGAAAGTCAAAACAAAAAAGAACAAAAAACAAAACAAAGAAAAAAAACACAAGTATATGTTATAAAAAAGTATATCAGCTGGCTACAACAAGTTTTTGTGCATCTCTTCCATTAATTCATATTAATTCAAATATCTTAACTCAAATGTTTACCATATTAACATCATCATACCTCCACTTTTAGTTGACTACAGTTGTTTAAACATCCTTCATCCTTAACTATACCAAAAATTTAATCCATAACCACATGCTGGCATTTCATTTACTTGTTTATAAAATCCTCCATTAACATCAAATCCTCATATCCTGTTTTAGCTAAACATCCATAATATTTAATACCAAAAATTTCATCCTCCATGTATATAATTTATTATCATTCTCCTTTCTTTCTTTAATTATATCGTATATCATAGCATTTTCCCCATATTAGTTAAGATTTAACTGTACATAGTTTTATTTTATTTTTTATAATAATTATTATTGTTATTAATGATCTTTATATATAGTCCAAATACATTTCTAACCTTCCCTTCTCATATCCAATTATTACTTATCATATCAATGTATCAAACGTTCCGGTACGGTGATCTGGAGGGCCCACCCGCCTGCCCAAGTTCCTTACTGTATTTTAAAGCTTTCGGCACTTCCATGCACGGGCATGGCAGGTACACTGCCTGCGCAACGCTCTGTCGTTCATGTGGGCGACGCCGGGCCCGTTCCAACCACACCGGTTGGAATGGGATCCAGAACCCACCACTGAGATAAAGGTAGTCCTCAACTTACAACAGTTTGTTTAGTGACTGTTTGAGATGATAACAGCACTGAAAAGAGTGACTTATGACCATTTTCACACTTATGACTGTTGCAGCATTCCCATGGTCACGTCATTTACATTCGTATCCTTGGTGACTGAGTTATATTTATGGCAGCTGCAGTGTCCCAGGGTCATGTGATCCCTTTTTGTGGCAACCGTATTACTAATTTAACAACTGCAGTGGTCCATTTGACAAATCTGGCAACATAAGTCATAAAATGGGGCAAAACTCACTTAACAAATTTCTCACTTACATAACATGAATTGGGGGCTCAATTATGGTCGTAAGTTGAGGACTCCCTGTATGGTAGTGCTTGAAATAGTACAGCACGTATATTGTCTACTTTATCTAAGTATTATTTCACATAGCATAAAGAGACAGTGATGCCAGAAAAAAAATCCAGGATGTGAACATTTTTAGAAAAGCACATACCCATCTTTAAGGAACAAGGCTACAAGGTTTTTAAATCCTTATGTTCATATATTTCTCTTTTTCTTTTGCTTATCCCAACCCGTCACAGCGCTGGGATCGGCATCGGTTTCTATGGAAACAGCGAGACCAATGATGGAGTATACCAGGTCACATATTCTTTGCTCAATGCTAACCACACGCTAAGCTCCATTGACAGCCTGGTAAGTGAACAAATGGGGAGGGGGGGGAGGCAAGAGATACAGGAAACCACCCCTGAATGTTTTATGTAACCCCTTGTCCTCAGATGAAACTTGGAAACACATTTATATTCACATCCTAGAAATGAATCAAAGGTTGAAATTAGTTGTCAACAACCCCGGACGAGATTTGCGACTCCTGACTCAGGTTTCTTTCAGGGATACACATATTGAGTGTGAATCTGTTGGCTCTTAATGTATGTTGCAGGGGCAGCCGACGCGATGCCTTATGGCTACTAAAAGGTTATTTATTATTTCACAAGTATTGGTATGTGGGTGAATAGAGCAAAAGCCGTATACTGATAGAAGAAAATATTTGTAGCTCAAGATTGAGCTTGTGGGAGTGGGGTCCTTGGTGCTCTTTGAGGTTGGTGGTTTTCTTGCAGATATTTCATTACCACACTAGGTAACATCATCATCATCAGCTAGAAGGGAGCGGGGGTTGATCTCTTTTTATGTACTAGCTGCTCAATGCCTAAATGAGCAGGATTAACATCAAGATTAGCGATAGACCAACAATCAAGACATAAAAAATACTCCAATCAAGGAACTACCAACTCAGAAAACAAGCTAACAGCAAATCATAGTCTAACCAAGAAACCACCAAGTAAAAAGAGAGCAAACCACATTCCTTTCTAGCACTGATGATATTACCTAGTTTGGTGTTGAAATATCTGCAAGAAAACAACCAACCTCAGAAAGCACCACGCACCCTACACAAAAGCGGTATACGACAAAGTTCTCATCTATGTACAGGACAGAAGGCATGTTCTACCTGTGAATCCTACTGAAGATATGTCCTAGTAATAAGTGAAGTCTTTTCCCCCACAAATTTTATTTGTTCTCTGAAGATGGGCAAGTTCGAAAACTCAGAAGATTAAACCTCTGGTCCCAGTGTCCAACCCTGATTGGATCCTGCAACATTGCGACATTATCCTAGGACACGTATATTCACCTTCATTTATCAAATAAGGTTCTTTGTGCTCTCAGAGCTTGGTTGTTTTCTTGCAGATGTTTCATTACCAAACTAGGCAACATCATCAAGTGCTAGAAGTCTGGCTGTCATTTCATAAACCAGTGACTTCCAGTGGTTGGTGGGAGTGTTCTTGGTATCTGCAAGAAAGCAAGAGAACACCAAGGAACCTCAAAGTTCAATTCTGAGCTACAAATATTCTCTTCTATGAACTCAAGTAAAATCCAAAAGCAGTTGCATAACCTGTGAATCATCAGCGATGCACGGATTACTGGATAGAGAGTTTAAGCTTGTATTTTATTTTCCTATGTTTCATACGCTTTCCACCGAAAGCAAATGTCTTTTTCATATTTACTCGTTTGCTGAGGAAACCCCACTACAGTACTTTGCATGTTGCAAAGGATTCTGGAGCACATTATGTGGCACAGTTGCTTCCCATCAAAGACTACTAAACCAGTTGGATTTCATGGTTCCCTATATGACCACAGAGTGCGATAGGTACGGTACATTCTCCTGCAGCCATCTACTGCAGGGAAGGTAAATAATGATATGTTGTTGGAAATCTATTTGCAATTTTCTTGGTTGTTTATTTTAAAATATTTATAACCTTTGTGCTGCCTCCCAAAGTACTTAAGAACAAAAAGCATACAGCAATCAAATCTGATAAAAAAATTCATAAAGCAAGAGCAGCTGATAGAATGAAATTCTGAATAGCCTAGAGAATGCAGCAATAAAATCTTAACCCTCTACTCCACAAAACAAAACAGACCTCCAGTAAGCCGGAAGGGCAAGAATCCGAAGAAAGATAGAGAGGAGGATTCTAATGCCAGGGTAGCAAGGACACTATCATGGATGTTCTACCTGCTTGATCTTTGAAGGCGGAAGGATTCAGAAGGATACTCCTTGTATGGAAAGTTCAAAGTTCGGGTAAAATAAATTTTAACCAGAAATAGCTTCCCATTATTTTAACATTGATCAAATAAACAAATTCTATATTCTTTCTCCCAATGATCTTTATATTCCTCAAAGGAAGTTTTTAACCCAATCTTTCTCATACTCCTTGTATTTATTCTCCTAAAATTCTTGGTGTCTTTGTCAAATCCCTTTTGCAATTCTAATGTGGCAATGTCAGCAAATCCCATTTGTAAATCCAATGGAGAAAATAAAATCCACACCTCTCTTCTGATTTAATATTTGCACCTCTTTTTTAATCATTAAATTATCATCAAGTTTCATTTGTAAACACATTATTTCATCTCTTTCTTATTATCTGTTCTGAATTCACTTGCAAGTCAATTTCAGTTTTATTGAAGGGGGCTTGTTCTTATTCAGTAGCAACTTCTAATTCTTCCATTAACGCAAATAACTTGAAAACATCCTGCACCCATTCATTTTTTTAAAAAAAACCTCTTTTAAAGTAGCATTTGGTGCCCTCCAGTGTCCAACCTAAGTCTTATCAGTTATTTCGAAGTATGAACATAGACATTTTCCCACAAGAAAGGATCCTTTCAATTCATTTCAAAGTCTTAAGTCAAATTCATTTGAGCTCTTAAATCTGTTTAAAATTTTCTAAAACCTGGTGTTGTATATTCACAATCATTCTGGTGTTGTATATTCCCCCCCAAAAAAAATTTTGTTACAAATATTTAAACTTGTAGTTAATTTTCTTTCTCAAAGAATTAAAGAAAATTCACCTGGTGATTTCACTCAAACTTGCCAGTCTGACGGTTCTTGCTCTTTAAAAAAACAACCAAAAAATTAAATACAAAATAATTAAAAGCTGTGTCTCAGTCAAACAGAGTCAGTATAGGCAATACTAGCAGTTCTAGGCACAATGGAATCCAATGACCTCTAGTCAACAGCAAGCCAGCAGTTCTCACACATGAAACAACTGTTTGGAATACATAGGGGTAATCTCGCCTGGTGCGCCAGTTGCGACCCTACCTGAATCGGGAGGCTCTCACAACAGTCACCCGGGCCCTTGTGACCTCTAGGCTGGAATACTGCAATGTGCTCTACATGGGGCTGCCCTTGAAGAGCATCCGGCGACTTCAGCTAGTACAGAACGCGGCCGCGCGAGTGATTGTGGGTGCACCTCGGTTCACCCACATAACACCTATCCTCCGCGAGCTGCGCTGGCTACCTGTCGATCTCCGGATGCGCTTCAAGGTGCTACTAGTCACCCATAAAGCCCTACATGGTAGTGGATCTGGATACTTGAGAGACCGCCTTCTGCCAATTACCTCCCTGCGACCAATAAGATCACATAGATTAGGCCTCCTCCGTATTCCATCGGCCAGCCAGTGTCGGCTGGCAACTACAAGGAGGAGGGCCTTTTCAGTAGTAGCCCCGACCCTTTGGAACGAGCTCCCCGTGGAGATTCGTACCCTCTCCACCGTCCAGGCCTTCCGCACAGCCCTTAAGAACTGGCTAGCCCGTCAGGCCTGGGGACAAGGATAGTTGCCCCTCCCGAATGATGAATGTATGTTGCTGACTATTTTACCATATGTTTCTTTGTCAATGTTTGTTTTCCCCTCCCCTGATTTTGTGTGAGCCGCCCTGAGTCCCCTCAGGGAAAAGGGCGGCATACAAATATTAATAAAATCTCAAAAAATCTCAAATCTCAAATCTTGCAATCTCTCCTTTCTCCAGAGAGATTTTGGCAGGCCAAATCCTACATTTAAGTGCAATTTTCAGCCACAATGTGTCCCTCTGTTCTAGGGGGCATCAATTCATCATGGTGGCTCATCAAAAGCTCTTGGTGGTTGCCTTGCTTTTAAGTTGGCTGGCTAGGGAGAAATTGTTTATTCTTGTGAAACAACTTGGCTGTGAGCTATCTGGTTAAGCAGGAACATTTGGCAAATAAGATACTCTATCATGAGCTTGTTCATGTACTTTTTCATGTAGTTCAGGGGTGTCAAACTCAATTTCACTGAGGGCTGCATCAGGGCTGGAGTGGATATGGTCAGGGTGGGTGTGACCATCTTGACATCACTCTTGTCAATGGTGGTGACCCAAGCACTCTGCCAGGAAAAACGGAGCTCCATTTTCAGTGGCCAAGGCACCGCAGGATGGTCCTTTGATGTTTCCAGGATGGCCCTGGAATCTAAGCACCCTACGGCCTTGAGTTTGTACATGAACATCTACAGTTCACTGCCAAGACCATGAATGTCTCACAACACCATATAATATACATGACTCTCCTCCTCTTGGTGTACCTCAGCATGTTCCTCTTCTTACACCCATATAGGTCTCGGAAACTGTGGCGCTTCTTTCAGCCACAGTACGGGGAGAACTGACACAGCTTGAGGAGACACTGTCCCAGAGGACTGAACTGGTGGCTGTGGTTCGGAACACACGCCGCCAGGCTGAGGCAGTGGCACATACCTTGGATGGCATCCCCTTCTGGAAAGATGCCCGTGGAGGAGCCAGCATCCTAGCAGAACAAGTTGGCTATTTGGAAGACTACCGGTAAGATTCAAGGCTGTGGGGAGGCTATGATTTAATAATACAGGAACCAACTTAAGGAAAGAAATGTTGCAGAAATTAGGACTGGCCTCACTAGGTGGCTGAGACAGGGAGCTGCTTCAGTGGGTAGTTGAAAGCAAAGACTGGGTGCTGGAAATCAGGGCTGCATGCTGTATATACAGGTATATATATAGACACATACAGAAGGTAGAGGGTTTGGCAAACTGGTATAAAAAAAACAGTCTTGTTTGAACTTTGGAAAAACTAAAGAGAACATTATCGATTTCAGAAAAGGGAGGTACAGCCACGCACATCTGATGATTAATGATTCACCGTTGGAGGTGGTTAGCAGCATCAAGTTTCTGGGAGTGCAGCTAATGAGTAGGCTGGCTTGGTCGCTCAACAGCGATACACTGGTGAAGTGAGCACAGCAGTGCCTGTATTTTCTGCATTGCTTGAGAAAAGTACATCTTCCTTCCCCTTTCCTTACCACTTTATATAGAGGGACGATCGAGGGAATCCTGTCACATTGCATTACTGTCTGGTTTGGCAGCATTACTGCTTGGGACAGGAAGGAGGTGCTGAGAGTGGTGAGGGTGGCAGAGAAGATTATCGGCAATTCATTTCCATCTATCCAGGACATAAGACATAAGCGATACTTAAGCAGCGTCCATAGGATTGTCTGGGAGACATCCTCTTCACGACTTGTTTTCCTTGATACCTTCTGGGAGGGGACTTCTTGGTATCCAAAGCAGAACATCCAAATTCGGTCACAGTTTTGTTCCATATTTAGTATCAACCTTGTGAACTCTCAAGCTTCCTCTTTCAACCCTTTATTCAAAATGGACAGTGATTAGTGCGTGTGTGTGTGTGAGAGAGAGAGAGAGAGAGAGAGGGAGAGAGGGAGAGAGGGAGAGAGAGAGAGAGAGAGAGAGAGAGAGAGAGAGAGAGAGAGAGAGAGAGAGAGAGAGCGAGCGAGCGCACAGCAGCTACCAAAAAAACCAACACAGTTCTAGGCTGCATAAATAGAGGGATAGAATCAAGATCACATGAAGTGTTAATACCACTTTAGAATGCCTTGGTAAGGCAACACTTGGAATACTCCATTCAGTTTTGGTTGCCACGATGTAGAAAAGATGTGGAGACTCTAGAAAGAGTGCAGAGAAGAGCAACAAAGATGATTAGGGGATTAGAAGCTAAAACATATTAAGAACAGTTGCAGGAACTGGGTGTGTTTAGTTTAATGAAAAGAAAGACTTAGGGTGACATGATAACAGTGTTCCAATATCTCAGGGGCTGCCACAAAGAAGAGGGAGTCAAGCTATTCTCCAAAGCTTGGAGGGTAGGAGAAGAAACAATGGGTGGAATCAAGGAGAAAACCAACTTAAAACTAAGGAGAAATTTCCTGATAGTTAGAACAATTAATCAGTGGAAACAACTTGCCTCCAGAAGTTGTAAATGCTCCAACACTGGAAGTTTTAAAGAAGAGATTAAATAACTATTTGTCTGAAGTGGTGTAGGGTTTCCTGCCTAAGCAGGGGGTTGGACTAGAAGACCTTTAAGGTCCTTTCCAACTCCTTTATTCTAATGTATTCTATATGTGTATTTATGTACAGTATGTATGTATGGCAGGGGTGAAATCCAGCAGGTTCTGACAGGTTCTGGAGAACGAGTATCAGAAACTTTGAGTAGTTTGGAGAACTGGCAAATATCACCTCTGGCTGGCCCTAGAGTGGGGTGGGAATGAAGATTTTGCAATATCCTTCCCCTGCTACGCCACCAAGCCACACCCACAGAACCGGTAGTAAAAAAAAATCAGTTTCAACATGATGTATGTATGTAGATAGTATGTGTATATGTGCGCTATGTAACAGTATGTGTACATTTTTGAAAGCAGGCAAGAGAATTTCATTTTTAATGTGTTCCAGTGTGCCCACAGTAAAAAAACAACAACACGACAATAATGGTTATCTATACATTTGTGTCCATAAAGCATCCTGATTCTTTCAGTGGAGACTCCTGCCTCATCTCCATGTTTGTAGAAAAATTCAACATCAGTCCAATCAAATTGGTCCATGAAGAGGAAGGATCCCGTCTTAGTTTTTTGCTGCAGATAATAATTGTTTGATCTCAGTCTGAAGCTAGGAAAATAGAACAGCACAGAGGAAAATATAATTCAAGGATCCATAGGTGGGTTGAGTTGACCCAAGGGGAGATGACTAGAAGAAATGAGAGTTGAAGCACATGGCACGCTGGTTGAAATTGAGGAAACAACTATTTGGGCTTGAAAGATGCCACAATAGGGCAAAATAGATGGAAGAAGATGGACTCTTATAGCAGTCTTCCAATATCTAAGCGGCTGCCACAAAGAAGAGGGGGGACAACCTATTCTCCAGAGCACTTAAAGTCAGAAGAAGAAGCAATGGATGGAAAGTAATCAAAGAGAGATCCAGTCTAGGAATAAGGAGAAATTTTTCTGACAGTTAGAACACCTCTTCAGTTTTACTTACTCTGTTGCTCTCTAACTCCCTCAGGTGGTTGGCCTACATCTTACTGCTGCTCTTGGACCTTATCATCTGTCTCCTCACCTTGCTAGGACTGGCAAAGCAGATCAAGTGGCTGGTAATCATGTGAGTGCACCACCTGGTGGGCATATTTGGGCACAGTTATCGGGGACAGAAAGCGAGAGCAAACTTATCAGGGCTGTCCTAGTTCAAGGGAGATTTAGGCTGATCTTCTATCATCCATCCCAATTATGGCTGCAAAAAATATAAATCAAATTCTTTTAAAGATAACCAATGCCTTGGGATTTTTGGCAGATAGGGGAAATGATTGCTATCAAATATAACTACAGGTAATGAGGTATTATAAAGATATCCAGAGATGATGAATAACCAGTCCTAAAGCGTCGCACTGATAAATTTAATTTTCTACAAACTGGGGAGAGATAACTTTGCAATATTCAATTTATTCACAGCTATACCGCAGGGTATAAATGGAGGCAGAAGGATCCTTTCACAAGATAGCAGATTTAATAATAATAATAATAGGACTGCGCTAGTTATGGAGTTCCTGGACATCTGGTAACAAATGGGCTATAGAACTTAGTAAATACGTCCTGGCTGAGCAACCTGAGCCAGCAGCTGCAGGAACACTGGAAGAAAAGTTGTTTACCAATAATGAAAGGTGCCTTCTGTGCAAACTCAAAATATCTGGTTTATCATTTGAGCACTTTTGCTGTTGACAAAATCACCACCAGTCAATTGCAAAAGGCAGCTTTACTTGGAACAACTTACCGCCTGCAATAATGCCTTTAACTCTCCAAGAATATCTAATTATCTCAGGTGCTTGGGAAACTAACTAAAACTGCTAAATCCAGTCTAGACATCTGTCTGACCGTACAATCCACCATAATGGTTTGTTAGATTTATATGCCACCCAATTCCAATGATTCTTCAGATTTTCTTACCACCCAGACCTTGGACATCAAAGTACCTCATATATGCTGAGGTTGCACCAGATCAGAGGTGGTATTCTCCCGGTTCATCCCAGTTTGGGAGAACCAGTAGTGGGGCGGCGGGAAGGTCTGCCCACCCGCCCAGACATCATCATGAACACTCTGCGCATACGCAGAAGGTTCTATGCGCAAAGATAAGAGGAAACCATTACTGCACCAGATGTGTTTGCTCAGTGTATTATGAAAACCTTTCTGAGCCAATTAGGCTTCAGTGTTATTAAGTTAATTCAGTTTAGCTAATCGAGGGTTAGTATGCTGTGCTACTGAGACCAAAAAAACGTGGTTCAGAAGTATGTAATCTCCAACTTTGATTTATAGCTGGCTTCCTCAATCTGATATCCTGAGATATAAAGTAATTATCTTCTGTTCCCTCTTCCTTAATTTTTTTTTCCTCATTACATTCTATATCAAGGCCATTAAAAAAAAAAAAAGTACACAACCGCCATTCCTTCCTGGTGATTTGCAGCAGCTTGTAGTGTGTAACCCAACCCGTTATGAAGCCTGCCCTCATTACTGTTATCTCAGCACAATGACAGTAGAGGAATATTATAAATCACTGGTGAGGAAATGGATTTAGCTAGAGGGCTATTCTCTACTGCTGAGTTAAAGTTTTATTTATGAGTCAGCACAAACCCATACAGTATAAAACTTGCTGATCTCACAGCCCATCGTACCTGCTTATAAAGCCACTGTGTTGTAGGGTTGATGGATTCCCCAGAATTTGTTTTCCTCCCATCCCAAAATATCATCACCAGTGAAAAAACATCTATGGAGATTCTCAGTCATCCAAGTCATAGTTGTCCCAAAGGTGCTTTTTCAAAAGGCAAACTGCACTTTGTTTTTCCTTGAAGACATTTCACTTCTCATCCAAGAAGCTTCTTCAGTTCTGATTGAATGGTGGAGGGTGGAAGGATTTATATTCCTTGCAGCCGTCTGGTCGTTAGTACTCTTTCTGAGAGTCTTTCAGGCCACTTGTACCCTCAGGGTCACCTGAATAGCTCAAATGGGTGTGGAAACTTTCAGTAGTTCCAAGAAGGCTCCACACCAGTGGTGGGATTCAGCCAGTTCGCACCACTTCGGGAGAACCGGTTGTTAACTTTCTGAGAAGTTTGGTGAACTGGTTGTTGGAAGAAATCATTAGGGCAGAGAACCGGTTGTTAAATTATTTGAATCCCACCACTGCTCCACACCCATTTGAACTATTCAGGTGGCCCTGAGGACACAGATAACCCCTCAAGTGGTCTGAATGACTGTCAGAAAGTGCTAACGACCAGATGGCTGCAAGGAATATAAATCCCTCTTCCACCATTCAGTCAGAACTGAAGAAGCTTCTTGGATGAGAAGCGAAACGTCTTCGAGGAAAATCAAAGTGCAGTTTGCCTTTTGAAAAAGCACCTTTTCAGACAACCAGTGGAACAAAAAACCTCTTTTCCAATCACTTTCATTAAAATGAGGTTTGGGGCTTAGGAAGGCGCGGTGAGTTTTGACAGATGGCTAGAATGGTGGTTTAGCTGTCTGTGAAAACTCACTCATGGTTCTGCATATTTTGATGAATGCATTCAAAACAGACCCACTTGAACAGGGAGGCTGTGTGGCGAAGCAGAAGAATCTCGCTTGTCCCCTCAACAGCTGTTAACCAAGCTTGTTTTCAAGCACCCAGACAGCTCCCAACCTTATTTAACACCCAAAAAGCGCTGTGCAACTGTGAGATGCTTAAAAACAACATCCACTGTCAACAACCACCTAGCTCCAAATAGCTGCTAATTTACCTGGCAGGTCTCTGAACTGGAACTCAGAGGCCTGGTAGATAAGCAAGAGTCCATTTTGAGAGATCTGGTCTCTCATGCTGCGAAACTAGCATGGCCCAAGCAGGCAGCATCTAGGAATCAGGGTGGAAATGTGTATGCCTACATCAGCCTGATTTCCCCAATCAAAATAAGGTTGATTCCATTTCCTAGCAGTCACGTATCCACACCATTAACAGAATGGTTGGTGGAGCGCTTGATTGTCCCCAGCTTAAAACTGCCTCAAACAACAATGTGACTTTATGACAAGAGAGGATGGCTACTGAGGTATGGATTGGGGAATAAGGCAAACGGAACATCAGAGGGACGTAACAAGAGGAAAAGTAGGTTGTTGAGGCAAATTTGCCTCATGAGTGGATTTAAATGGGAAAAGGCTTGGAATACAGGTAGTCTTCGCCTTGCTACCATAGCTGAGCCCAAAATTTATGTTGCAAAGTGAGAAATTCATTAAGTGGGTTTTGCCTCATTTTATGACTTTTCTTGCTACATTCGTTAAGTGAATCACTGCAGTTGTGAAGTTAATAACTCGGTTGTTAAGTGTGTAGGAAGTTAACACCCACCCCTCTGCTAGAAAAATGAACTATCCTGGGAAATATTGAAAAGGCAGAATATTATATTTCCCTGGATCAGAAATGGAGAAACATGTTTTTAGGCAGGAAACAGACTCACTCTTAATAGCCCACACCTTTGTCAATTGGCCATTAAAAAGTCTGAGCTAGTCTACATAACAAAAGTAGGATTGGCCTTCTATAGATACTCACCACATGGCAACTGGGAACTCAACCAAGCTTGGGACTCAAAAGGCACACAACCTACAAAGTTAGCTAAGACACACCCTGTCCCTGGAAGTCTAACAGCCAATCAGAATACATTTCTTATACAGGAACAAGAAACAAAGAGGTGGGGCCAAACAGAAAGTATAAAAAACCCAAGAACTCTCAGCAAGCCCCTTCTTTCTCTTTTCTTCTTCACCCAACATCTGGAAGCATGTGATCCCCCTTTTCTGTTCAGGAGCTCCTGTCGACCATTAAACCATCTTTCCAAGCAGCCTCCATGTTTCCAGTGTCTTTTTCCCCACTTGGAGCTGAACCCAGAAGGACATTTCTTCCAACAACAATTGAATCTGGCTTCTCCATTGACTTTCCTTCTCAGAAGGTTGCCAAAGGGGATGACATGACCCCTGGGTCACTGCAACCATCATAAATGTGAACCAGTTGTTCAGCATCCGAATGTAAATCACATGACCACAGGGATGTTGCAACTGTCCATAAGTGTGAAAAATGGTCACAAGTCACATTTTCAGTGCCGTTGTAACTACAAATGGTCACTAAGCAAACTGTTGTAAGTCAAAGAGTACCTGTAGAATGTTTGGCAGTACTGATGTGTCCCTGCACCTTCGGTACTTGATCCTGCAGGCTTGTTGCTATGCTGAGCCACATCTACAATCATTGTGATTGTTAACATTCCTTTGTGTCGCCTTAGTCAAGCATCACTTGACTGGAAGGCCTCGTTCATCAGCTCAGTCACAGAAATCATATTATGAAATCCACAGCCTATTGTGTAAAAGCTCTCCTTGGATCCAGAATTCTGCCTTTCAGTTCAAAAGCTGTTTTTAAATTCAGACTAAATCTTTATTGTGGTGTGACCTTCCCACAATTGCGAGGCTCTTCCTCCTGGCTGTTTTAATGTACATTCCTTTAGTCCCTGAGTTGGCAGAAAATGTACCACCATACAGTTAGCCCTCAACTTACAACAGTTCGCTTAGTGACCATTTGAAATGACAGTGGTTACTGAAAAAAGACTGTCTTTCAACTTACGACCATTGTATGATTCCCATGGTCATGTGATCAAAATTGTGATGCTTGGCATCTGATGCATGGCAGTTGCAGTGCCCTGGGGTCATGTGATCCCCTTTTGCGACTTTTGATAAACAAGGACAATGGGGAAGCCAAATTCACTTTACAACTGTCTTACTAGCATAACAATTCCAGTGATTCACTTAAACCACTCTGGCAAAAAAGCAATAATAATAGCACTTAGACTTACATACTGCTTTACAGTGCTTCGCAGCCCTCTCTAAGCTGTTTACAGAGTCAGCCTATTGCCCCCAATAATCTGGGTCCTCATTTTATCCACTGAGTCAGTGAGCCTGGTGAGATTTAAAAGATCATAAAATAAGGCAAAACTCACTTAACAACAAACGTTTGGGGCTCAATTGTGGTCATAAGTCAAGGACCACCTGTAATTTTCTCTCTCCTGACAAAGGAATGCTAATCTGCTTATGGCCTTCAAGTGTTTTATCCTTAAAGCTTTATTTCAGAACAATTTAAGGACAGCAATGTTTTGATCCCCTTAGCTTCATCTCTGTCCCCATCCCGTGTCATCAACCAGTGGGAAAACCACTCAAAGTGTGATGGGAAGGCATGCGTGATGGTGGGTAAATACTTGAGACAGAGAACTTAATCATCTTTGAAGTTGCCATCTGACAATTTATTGGTATGGAAGTGCTTCATGGCAAGAACTTATCACTAGGACTATTTCTGAGTATGGCTCTATGGTTTTTTTGGTGACCAGCTGACCACATCCCAAAATAGCCTGGGAGGAGGGTAAGATGCAAGAAGGACCTTGCATAATACATCAAGAGAGCTTCCTGGTCTTTTGAATTCAAGACATTTTAATAACCTATTTACTGGACTTTTAGAAAGCCAATATCCTAAGGTAATCCTTGACTTCTGATTGGTCACAATGACTGTTTGAAGTTGCAACAGAACTCCCCAGGACTATTAACAACCCAAGCCCATTCCCATAGTCAAGTGATTGCATTTGGGGTACTTGTCCATGTAGATTGTCAATCATCCAGCTCATGGCTTTATTTTTCCTTGAAGATATTTTGCTTCTCATCCAAGAAGCTTCTTCAGAAAAAAGCATCTCTGAGGCACTTAGCAACCAGTCGGGACTTAGAGCCCCATAGTCACATGACTGCAATTTATAACTCCCTCCCCCCCGCCCCTATAAACCAGCATTTACTTCCGGTTTCTGGCATAAACGTCCATTGGGGGTCAATGGAATGATTTACAATTGTAATTCTGGGCTCAATTACATCATAAGCTAGTTTGACTTGTATGAGCCCTAAACTCTTTCATATGAACATTCAGGCTAGTGGCTGGGATTGTTGTTAGCTTCCTATGTAGCATGTTATTACTCATTTATTACTTCATTGTAAAAAAAAAAATGGAGGAGAAAAAGAGAGGCACAATGTCGTTGTAGATTGTAATAACACTCATTTAAAACATGTCATTTAAAACACTCATTTAAAATTGTAATTTAAATTAATCCCTTTAGAGAACATTTCAGTATTATAAATGGTTAACCCCAGTGTTTCTCAACCTTGGCAACTTTAACATGTGTGGACTTCAACTCCCAAAATTCCCCAGATAATACTAATTAACACAGAAAGTATTTCAACATGGAAAAAGCCACAAATGTTTTCATGATTCTGCGCTAACTATACATCAGTGCATTTATTTGAAGCAAAACAGCCATAAATAGGTATCACTTTGATTAAATAAATAAATATGTATATATTTGAATGATTTGTAATTCAAAACCATTTACAATACATTAAAAAAAACAAAGCAAGTAATAATATGAACATAATACAATATTAGGGACGTAGTAGCTCAGTGGCTAAGACACTGAGCTTGTTGATCAGAAAGGTCGGCAGTAGGGTGGTTTGAATCCCTAGCACCATGTAACGGAGTGAGCTCCCATTACTTGTCCCAGCTTCTGCCAACCTAGCAGTTCGAAAACACGTAAAAATGCAAGTAGAGAAATAGGGGCCAGCTTTGGTGGGAAGGCAACAGCGTTTCGTGTGCCTTCAGCATTTAGCCATGTCAGCCACATGACCACGGAGACATCTTCAGACAGCGCTGGCTCTTCAGCTTTGAAACGGAGATGAGCACCGCCCCCTAGAGTTGGAAATGACTAGCACATATGTGCAAGGGTAACCGTTACCTTTTAATACAATATAGCACACTTGTTTTAAAATATATTGTATTTTATATGATAGTGTACACCAGAGGTGGGGTGTGTCCTGGTTCGGCCTGCCCGGCCAGACGCTTCTCCACATACGCAGAAGCGTTGCACAAGCGTGAGCACAAGTGAACCGGTAGTAAACTGGTTAGCAATCCACTACTGGTGTACACCAACTCAGAGCCTCTCTTTGAGGGAAATGGGTGGTTTAGACATATGAAATATAAATAAGTAAGTAAATAAGTTCAAGGATTACCTTTATAAACAGTGAATCCATGTGATGCCTGCATGGTGCTTTGGAAAGTGTGAGTCAGATCTATCTGCGTAAACCAGATATCCAATCTCTTCTGAAGCCCAATCCAAAATGGGCTTCAGCACCTGCATTCAATGAATAGAAGATTAAATAGATGCAGTTCCTGACTGCATCATCGTCATCATCTTCATGAATGGGGCACCTTAGATCGTTCCCGTAGCAAGATTTCTACTGGGAAAAGATGGAAAGCACTACTTTACCCTGATACAGTTAAGGATGAGTTTAAGCAGCCATCGGAATAGACTGGGGATGAGATGAAGACTGTTATTAAGACAGCTTAAAAAAAGTGATTAGAAGGGCGTCTTTATGCCATGGAGAGCAGGACATAAAAAGAAGCCACTTTTTCTCTCCATGAAAATTTTGGAGATATGGAATGCCTACCAGAAAGAACATAACCCCCTCCCCCCTCCCATCTTGATCTCCATGCTCATCTAAATGGGGCTGTTGTTGTTTTTTGTGCTAACAGGATGACTGTCATGAGTTTCCTGGTCCTCATTGTCAGCTGGGGCTCCATGGGGCTGGAGACAGCAGCAGCTGTGGTGAGTGACGGGGCTGTGGGTAGGTAGGGTTGGAGGGTGATGTTGGTCAGGGTTAAAATGGCAACGAGCAGCATTTTGGGAGAGCGTCAGTGGAGAGGGGAGGCAATTAAGGTTAACCTAGCAATATTGGCAAACTGTGTAGCAATCTACAACAAACAAAACCAAGGGAAGTTCACTTCTGATATGGCCATCTCTTTATGAACTGATATATTCCAAGTTTCATAAATGAAAATAGTGGAATATTTGTAACATCGCCATGATAATATCAAACACCCTTTTTAAGATTCTCTAATCCCTTAATTCGGGGTAGTGTAGGGGTGACTGGATGAAGCTGAGCATTTACTGGCCGGATGCTCTTCCTGATGCCACATAGAGTTCGCAGCAGGTTTTTTTTTGGGGGGGGGGGTTGCTTCGACATTTGCTTTGGGTACCACTGCTGAGAGATCTCCTATCAATAGATCTTCAGTCTATTCTGCATGGCTCATTAGCTAGGGATTATGGGAACTGGATTCCCACACAACTGGAGACAGTACTATGTTGAGGGTTAGGAGGCTATTCTACTGTTTTACACTACATTCACAAATTCTTGCAAGAGGCTGTCCTATAACCATTTACAACCTGTAATACAGATAATCCTCAACTTATGACTGAATGTTTATTGACTGTTCAGATGACAACCTCAAAGGCTGCTTTACAGTCCAGAAAGCACATCAGGTCACTATAAAATACCACATTCACACAAACACAAACACACTCTCCTGTGGTCATGACTGCATTTCAGGCTCTTGTAGCTGGGTTGACATTTACAACTGGTTGCAGTGACTTGTGGTCACATGACCACAATTTGTGAGTGTTTTGCTGATATATATATATATATATATATATATATATATATATATATATATATATATATATATATATATATATATATACACATATATATATACATACACACACACACACACACATTATACATATAAGTCATTTGTGTACCAAGTTTGGTTGAAATTGCTCCAGGCGTTCCAGAGTTATGCTGGAACATACACACACACAGTATATATATACTTGGTACACAGATGACTTACTCACTGGGAAAAAATATTGTGAGGGTAAGACACCCCTAACACCCCTTGGTGTGTGTGTTCTGCTAAGATACAGCTTGTTGTGCTTTAAAATGGCTTTTACTGTACAGCAAGTGGAGTTGACATGGTAACAGCTTCACAGTACTCCACAAGGGGGCTCCCTCTGGTAAGGGGGAAAATCCAACATTAGAAATTACATTTGATCTGGACATTTTCCCCTTATAAATAAATACCCGGGCAACACCAGGTTATCAGCTAGTTTCTGATTAAAAAAACACAGAAAGTGGATTTGGACTTACTACTTACTACTTAATGACCATTGTAAAAATTGTCATAAAATCAGGTCCAGTCATGTTGGTACTAACTTATGACTGCTATGATTTATGACTGCAATTCAGAAATTTGGTAACCAGATAACGAGTTACAAGTCGAGGATTACCTGTCCAGTTAGTCCTTGACTTAGGACCACAGAAGGACCAGAATTTCAACTGCTAAGCAACACAGTTATTAAGTGAGTTTCACATGATGTTATGACCTTTTTTTGCCACCGTTGTTAAACGAATCGCTGCAGTTAAGTGAATCATGCCGCCGTTAATTGAATCTGGCTTCCCCCATTGACTTTGCTTGTCAAAATCGAACTGGGACGGTCGCATATGATGATCGCATGACCCCGGGATATTGCAGCCCTCATAAATACATGTTGATTGCTAAGCACCCAAATTTTGATCATGGGACTGTGGGGCCCCTGCAACAATCATAAGTGTGAGGACTGGCTGTAAGTCACTTTTTTTCAATGCCATTGTAATTCTGGACAGTTACTAAAGAAATAGTTAAGTTGCAGTCTACCTGTATGTGTTGTTTGAGGTATATTAAGACAGAACAGTATCATGGTTCAGAACACTCTCGGGAACTACAGTATATAAAAAGAGCAGACAGCTTGTACAGAATAAAGTATATTACAGAATAAAGCATGCTACCATCTGTATGCAAGCATTTCCATCCATCAACAGAAACAAAATGTTTCTGTTCTCTCTACTGGGAAGCCTGAGAGACTGAAACGGGTGAACACCAAGTCTTATAATGGAACATTCTACTTGCTATGGAGATTCTCAGACCTCCAGGTCACGGTTGTTCCAAAGATATTTTTTCAAGAGGCAACTGGACTTCGTTTTCCCTTGAAGACATGTCACTTCAGTCAGAACTGAAGAAGCTTCTTGGATGAGGAACGAAACATCTTCAAGGAGAAAGGAATCCGGTTGCCTTTTGAAAAAGCACCTTTGGGACGGTGTTTCACTTTCCTTTTTAAAATAAAGCATGCTTCGCCATGACAAACACACAAATAGGTCAGTAATTTAGCAAAGGCAGATAATAACATTGGGGCTGTGCCTTACATTAGTGGTTCCCAAGCTTTCCGGCTTGACAGTGGCAGCAGGGAGTGTGGAGGAGGGAGAGGGGATCGCTTCACACATTCATGCATCACTTTCACAAATGCAGTTTCATGCCTGTGCACACACTTGCCCGATTCTGAACAGGCTGCAGCTGAGCATGAGCTTGTACCGGGGTTGGAGATCCCTGTATACAGTACAGCATATTTAGCTAAAAGGTGCAGTGGCTCAGTGGCTAAGACACTGAACTTGTCGATCAGAAAGGTTGGCAGTTCGGCAGTTCGAATCCCTAGTGTCACGTAACAGAGTGAGCTCTCATTACTTGTCCCAGCTTCTGCCAACCTAGCAGTTCCAAAGCATGTAAAAATGCAAGTAGAAAAATTTAGGGGTGCAAAGTGTCAGGAATTTCATTTGGTGGGAAGCTAACAGCGTTCCATGCACCTTTGGCGTTTAGAAATGCATGCCACATGACCACGGAGAAGTCTTCCGACTTTGAAACAGAGCTAAGCACCACCCCCTAAAGTCGGGAACGACTAGCACATATGTACGTGGGGAACCTTTACCTTATATTTAGCCATTATGCAAACATGGGAGAATCATATTCTCCTGCACAGACTGTGCCTCAGATTCTCTGGACATACAAGGATAGGGTCTCTAGTGAACTTCTGCAAAACTTGAGCTAGCCTATTGGGGCAATTGTATAATTGCAAGGTATCACATCTTATTCATTTATAGGCACAGATTGTTACCACTAATGCTACCAGAATAGGATGCCCAAGGGATGGGTGGGCAGAAATCCAGCACCCCGCTCAGAAGGACCTAAAAATGAAGTAAAGCTACTACTGGATTTTGTAACAACTGGGGATCTAATCATCATCTAACAGAGCTTCTCCATAAATCCAAGTGTGCATAACTTGGGCCAGCTCCAAGACTTCTTCAGTTTTTGCACAGAATGTTTAAGGCAGTAGTTCCCAAACTTGGCAACTTTAAGACTTGTGGACTTCAACTCCCAGAATTCTCCAGCCAGCTGGAGTTGCCAAGTTTGGGAACCTCTGGTTTAAGGCATGATCCAAAAGTTAACAGGATCAGAATCTCATTTAGGAGGTAATTCAGGGAAATGACACGGAGGCCTGCAAAAATGAAAGGGAAAATGCAGGAAAGGAGAGGGGAGGGGGGGAGGGGAGGAGGAGATGGTTGGCCCCATCCATCCAGGAGAAGATCTAGAGGAAGGATAAGAAGCAACATAGGAGAGAAGGAGAGAAGCAACATAGAGCTAAGGAGAAATTTTCTGCCAGAGCAATTATGGTAATCAGTGGAACAACTTGCCTCCAGAAATTGTGGATATTCCAACACTGGAGGTTTTTTAAGAAGAGATTGAACAACCACTTGTCTGAAATGGTGTAGGGTTTCCTGCCTAATCAGGGGGTTTACCTAAAAGGCCTCCAAGGTCCCTCCCAACTCTTGTTATTCTGGATAGCAAAAGTGAATTCCTATAGGCCCCATGAAATTCCTGACACTTTGCACCCCTAATGTAAAGGCAATGTCTGTAAGAGAAATAAAAATGCAGTTGTGTTTCTTGCCACTGCACGTAGAGGAACTGGCATGGTTTTTGCCCATCAGGCTACTTTCTGAAATCAGAGTGACATCAGCCAACCAAACTGGCTGGTGGTCTTGCCTGAGAAACTGCCTTCTGTTCTCTGGAGCACAAGAATTTAATTGCCGGCATTTTCAGCCAGGAGAGTGGTGGCATTTGAAAGTAGGTGGGGGAGAAACGATGGTGATGACGAAGGGATTTTCTCGCCATCTCACCTTCTCCATATATATTTTTGCCCATACAACACACATATGGGCACACCCATGCCTACACTCTCTCCTTACTAATGTTTTAATTAGTAGGCGTTATTCAGAGTCCCTGGAAAAAATAAGAGAAAGCATTGCATTTTCCATCTGTCTCACTAACTCTTAATTCGATTCTTCTGAGAATGAGTGATTTAAGTGCTTCTCGCAACAGTACGCAAGCCCCCCCCCCTATGAGTTGTCCCCCTGCCAAACTGCACTTCTGCTCCATTAGGCCAACTCAGCCCCTCCTCCCCACAAAATGCTATTCCAAATCCAGAGCCTGTCTTACACCTGTAATTTCTCTCCCTCTCTCTCTCTCTTACTTTCTCTCTCCCTTCCTCCCTCCCTCCCTCATCTTAGGGCTACCTCATTAAGATGAAATAACTCCCCCACAGATGTGGAAGTACTCCTGTTCTCATTTGTCTTCTCCAATCTGCTGCCCACCAGCCCTCTTTATGAACCTCCCATAACTTCAATGCATTTACAAACAACCTGTTGAAACGGGGTGGTTTTGAAGCCAAATATTTGCATTGAAAGGAGGCACTTATAATGAATATTTTGGGTGATAGAACCACAGGAGTCGTAAATTGTGATGTCATTCAAATGGCCAAAGTTACTTCTTTACTTTACTTTATTGCCATTGTACACAGTTTACACATACAACGCAATTCACATAAATCCACTCCAAAGAAGTAAAACAAGAACAAGAGTTCCTAGATACCGCAAGCTGATCCAAAATCTTAACATACTTCATTTCTTTGTCTCCCCAGCTGATGTTGGCAGGAAATTATTCTGTTAGCATCTGGTGATTTGTCAGTGAATGTTGGCTGCCTCATCTCTGCGGATTCTAGGAACTGGATCCGCAAAAACTCAAAAGTGAAAAATGTGGGCTCCCTGCACAGTATTGGTTGATCAGCCTGTCCATAAAGAAAGCACAATTGTGGCCTTTGTTGATGCATTCATTCAAACCATTTTGACCCTACTCTTCAACTAAAGACAACCAACAAGCTTACAGTCTAAAAACAGATGGCAGGAAAGGAAAAAGAGGAGAGGAAAGCAAGCGAACCGAAGCATTTTTGTTAGAGACTTATACAGCTCAGCTAGTTAACGGATAATCCCGATTCCCCTCTCTCCCAATTGAAGGAAAGACAAGCAGAGGGAGAAGGTGCAAATGAGTAGTTTGTTGGGATCCTTGGTGCTCTCTGAGCTTGGTTGTTTTCTTGCAGACGTTTCATGGGTACACCCATTTCTTTGTAAGGAAGCAAAAATTCAGGAATCCTCAACTCAGCCATGTCTTCACTTCACACATTCCAGTCAAATGTCCTTGATGGTTATATCATCCTCGTCCCCATTCTTCCAAACCATCAACTGTTTCTTTTTTTAATAGACCTGTCTTTTTTACCCTCAGATTGTCAGAACTGACTAGAATATTAAATTTATTTTCACTTTATTTAATTCTCTAATGTTGCGTTTGCCAACATTTACAGATGACTGCCCTAACCCCAGTTTACCCCATTAGCTCAATGTTCTGAGTTTGCATAAGACACTGACCCATTAATCAAGCACACTGCTTTGCACAACACCCCGGGAGGCTTAAATATGGCGAATAGTAAGTCATATGTTTGCAAATGCAGCTAATATGACTCCTTTTTTACTTCTCCCAACAAGGGGGATGGTTCTTCCAGACTCTGTGGCTTTCCTTACTTTTTACAATTCATTCCTCCTCACCATTTGTATTCTTACTATGACCAACCCCAACCCCTTTGGCTCCAGCTTTCTTTTTTTCCAATTTAATTATAGCAATGTGTGGGGTCCGAAGGCCACTGACCGTAAATGTCCCTTTCTGACAATTGCCAAACCTCTGCTCCACACCACCCAGACTGTAGGGCTTTTTTCCATGTTCTAGCAAATCAAAAGCAAGCTTTTTTTGTTTTGTTTTGATGTGCTCCATCTGTGTTCTTGGTAGAGATTTTATCAGGATGTTTTCAGGGGTGGAATTGAAAAATTGTAGCAAAAAGTTCTCTGCCTGATTGCTGGGTGGGGATGGCCTACTCAGCCTTCTGCACCATGCTGGGGAAGTGGGCATTTACTCCCTCCCCAGGCTCTGGAACAGTGGTGGGATTCAAATAATTTAACAACTGGTTCTCTGCCAGATGGGTAGGCGGGGCTCGGTGGTCATGTAACTGGGTGGGCGTGGCCAACTCAACGTCAGTCATGTCGATGGGCGCTTCGCATGTACAATGTAATAAGGGTTAATCGGAGAGGCAGTTTCTGTAAGCAGGGCAATAAGGATTAGGGTAGAAACAACACCAGAATGTTTCCTTCCTGCCTTCCTTACAGGATTAGCCCTGTAAAGTGGAAAAAACAAAATGAGATTTCTTCCAACAACCGGTTCTCCCAACTGCTTAGAAAGTTAACAACCGGTTCTCCCGAATAGGTGCGAACTGGCTGAATCCCACCACTGCTCTGGAAGATTTCCTCAAACCTCCAGAAAGGCGAAAACTGCCTCTCCTGGGCTCCGGAGGCCGGAAATGGACTTCCGGAACTTCCAGGAGGCCCACTTTTCGCCCTCCCAAAGTTTTTGCATGGCCCTTGCACTTACCTGGCATCCAAAATGGGCCACGTGGAAACTCCTGGGAAGGGAGGGGAGGGGTGGGAAGGCCAGCCAGTCATTGCAACTACCTGTTCGGCGAACCAGGTGTAAAATTAGCATCCATTTGCCCAAATCGGTCCAAATCGGCTGAATCTCACCCCTGGATGTTTTCCTCTGAGGACAGAGGCTACTGCAGGCCACTTCTGCTGGCTGCTGACTGCCAGTAGTTCTCGCTGATTGAAAGTTAACTCAGCCTTCCATCCTTCCGAGGTCGGTAAAATAAGGTTGGAGGCAATATGCTGACTCAGTAAACCGCTTAGAGAGAGTTGGAAAGCACTGTAAAGTGGTATATAAGTGCTATTGTTATGTGGCAAGCTTTATTTCTATAGATATTATAGATAACACTTCAAATCCTTTGCCCGTAACCTTGTTGATCTGGTCTAATGAGAGTTAAGACCCCAAAGCTGCAGAAGGTCCCAGGATGTCCATTCCTGCTATACAGGTAGTCCTTGACTTACAACCATTCGTTTAGTGGCCGTTTGACGTTCCCATGGCACTGGAAGAAGAGATTTACAACTATTTTTCAAATTTATGACCATTGCAGCATTCCCCATGGTCAGGTAATCAAAATTCGCATGCTTGGTGGGTATTGATGACAATTGCAGTGTTCTGGAGTCATCTGATCATCTTTTGCAACCTTCTGACAAGCAAAGTCAATGGGACAGCCAGATTAATTTAATAACCATGTTACTCAGCTGTGATGGTACAGTGGTTAGAATTGCAGGCTAATTCTGCCAACTGTCAGGAATTTGATCCTGACCTGCTCAAGTTTGACTCCGCCTTCCATCCTTCCGACATCAGCAAAACAAGGACCCAGATTGTTGGGGGCAATAGGCTGATTCTGTAAACCGCTTAGAAAGGGCTGTAAAGCACTGTGAAGCAGTATGTAAGTCTAAATTCTATTGCTATTACTAACAACTGCAGTGATTCACTTAACGACTGTGGCGAGGAAGACTGTAAAATGGGGCAAAACTCACTTAATAGCTGTCTTGCTTAGCAATGGAAATTTGGAGCTCAATTGTGGTTGCAAGTCCGACTACTGTTGTACCCAAAATGGGCCCTAGCCTGGTGCAGAAGCCAATAAAGCCCACCAGACATAAGGAATGGCGTTTTCAGCTTCTTTTAGCACTCCTGCAAAAGGGTCTCAGCAGCTAAAGGAGCCAAGACCCTGGAACAATGCAGAAATACAAATGTTATTCAATTATGATTAAATAAGTTAATACCCTAGTCACACATTGGATCATATATGACATTTATGCTAATAAGCTTTCTTAGCAAAGGAGGTGTGTGTTTTATAATAAGTTAGAGGTTACCAAAATTTATATATCTCCAGTACGTGCCTTAGCTAGCATCCTTGTAGTGTGCCCTAATATGTAACTTTCTTGTTACTAGGCAGTAGTGTTCACCATTTGTTACACTCATCACCGGTGTAACTTTTTGTCAGCAATTCCTTTAACAAACTTTCCTAATTCCAACTTGTGTCCTTCACTACCTGTATTTTTCTTTCCTGTTTTCCCATAGCTATAGATCTTTTAACGATCTCCTTTTGAATCTTCTGGTTCACCCATGCCTTAAAAGTCTAAGCTCTCCCACAGTTTTACTTAGTAGTCTCTGATATTGATCAAACTGATCCAGTGTTGTTCTCCAGCTGGCACTTTCTCCAATCCACCTTTGTCAATATGTATGGATATCGACAGCAAATGAATGCACTGCAGTAAAATAAACTTTTGTTTATGCCCCCTCCAGGGACTGAGTGATTTCTGCTTTGAGCCAGATGGTTACGTGATGAACACAACCCAAGCCAGGACTGGACTTAATCCAGGTAAGATAAGATCTGTTACATCTTAAGGAATAAAGATGTTGGATTTGCATCTGGGGAATATCAGAGCTCCCAAGCTGTGAAACTGCACTGTAGCAATACCTTCCCAACAAGAATGCAACGTGCAAAATTTAGTAGTCATTGTGATATATGCTCCAGAGAAATTAAATCCCACTTTCCCAACTGATCATTTGGCAAGTTTTTATATTTAAAAAAACTCATTTTAAATTAAATTTTAAATTTAATTTACCTGTTAGCTGGACTATAGGGTCTTTGGCAAATCCGTGCTGAACTTTTTTTAAGCAAATCTCAAAATCATCCAAAGGAGAACTAATATCCTGTCCCTAAAATTCTGCTTTTCAGTGAGTTCTGAAAGCAGTTACATATGTTTTGTACAGTTATTTTGTACTGCTTTTCAAGGAACAGGAACACTGATTTGGGGATTTTATATATAAGAATTGTTGCTTTAGAAAAGACAGGGGGAAAGCAATATTCTAGGCAGCTGTCTTTTCTGCAATGGGATGCAATTTTTCTTTGCCATGATTATAGGAGGGGAAAGGTTAATTCTGGTGTTTTGATAATTTCTGAATCCAACCTGCTCATGGGACCTTTGTTGGGGAAAGTAGAAGGAAGTGTTAAGGGGTTGTGAGAGCAGGGAGCGTATTTCCAAGGAGACATGATACCTATATTATGCTAATAATCTATAGAATAGAATAGAATTTTATTATTTCTCCCTTCTCCGGGAGGACTCAGGGCAGCAAACAATTCAAAAGGGGAAAAAGGGGAACATAAAAACGAAATACAAATAATAAAAATAGGCAACAGTCGCACAACCATACATGTCGAGAGGGGAGGGAACTCATCACCCCCAGACCTGCCGGCAAAGCCAGGTTTTGACGGCTTTTCGGAAAGCCTGGAGAGAGGTGAGGGTCCGAATCCCTGCGGGGAGTTCATTCCAGAGGGCTGGAGCTGCCACAGAGAAGGCCCTCCCCCGGGTAATAGCCAGATGGCATTGGCTGGTAGATGGCACCCAGAGGAGGCCAACTCTGTGAGATCTAATGGGTCTGTGGGAGGTAATTGGCAGCAGGCGGTCTCTCAAGTACCCAGATCCAATACCATGAAGGGTCATTTCTTTTCCTCCAAATCCACAGTGATTTTTTAAAATTCTGTTTTCAAACAGAATTTTTTTTTTTAGGAGGAAATAAAAGTCTGATTTTATATTTTATATATATAACAATTTCTATCATTATAACAGTTATCCTCTTTGTACACACAAGAGGCAGCTATTTCATTAAAAAAGGCACCTGTTTTTAATTTCCTAGCTTCAAAAGGCAATTCAAAACAGAGCAGCTTTAATAAGAAGAATAATTTTCCAAGCTTAGCAGTCAACGTGGGTGATTGGTGGCAACACCCTGGTCTTGAATATAATGAGGGAGTCAGGGAGTAACCTTACATTATGGTCCTGGTTTGGTCTATTGCTTTAAGCTCCAAGCTAGAAAGGAGTTGGTAAGTTGTAGTCCTTAGGCATGAAAGCAGGCTGGGTGACTTTGGGTCAGTCACTCTCTCTCAGCCCAACTCATATCATGGGTTTTTTGTTGGAGGAATAGGAGGAAGGAGAAGCATTAGATATGTTTGTTGCCTGGAAATGTTTATAAAAATAATAACAGTTATGAATGAATGAGTCTCACCATTTTGGCTACTAAAAGTAAACCATCACATTTAAATGATGCACATCTAATGTCCTAGAGCAATGCGATTTGTCTTGCCTGCTGAAAGGTTGGCCTGTCATGAAAGTATCAAATGGCTGGAGCAAATGATGTCCAATCCTGGCAACTTTAAGAGTTGTGGATTTCAACTCCTATATTGGCTAGGGAATTCTGGGGATTGAAATCCACAAATCTTAAAGTTGCCAAAGTTGGCCATCCTTCAGCTTAGAGTTTTCTTTAGTGGGCAGGAGTAAAAAAATCCATAAATATGAATCAGGGTTGCAATTTCCAGAATATTCAACTCACATGTGGCCAAGGTGATAATTCCAATTCCTTCCAACAGTTCCCAGGGTACAGCTATTTAATGCATTTTATTTTGGTGACTGGTCTCTGTTCTTCGTGCTGCTTCGGTGTATGCGCACATGTATGCACATTTTTCTTTGCCTAGGCTTATCTGAACAAGTACAAATGTTAGATAAACAAACTCAGGAGTTCTAAGAAGGCATTTAAAAGACTTAATGTCTACAGTAGCTGGACCCAGTGTCTTGATGCCTTTTTTCCCTTTTCCTTTAACCCTGTAGAAATCCTACAATACTATTTAACCTGCAGCCAAGATATTTTCAACCCTTTTCAGCAGGTAAGTATTCCCTCTTTTCCATTCAAATAAAATGTGATGTGTGGATGTTGCAGAAGTTTGAGGAAGGTGTATTGAATTCTCAGATTAAATCCAAAACTAAATCCAAGCACTCTATTCCTCTAAACCAGAATGCTAGCTAGGGAATTCTGGGAGTTGAAGTCCACATATCTTAAAAGTTGCTAAGGTTGAGGAACACTGTTTTAAGCATTGCCCACATATTTTCATCCCTACTTCATAATATTTGGATGTTTCTAAAAAGTATGCTATAGATGAAATCTGGTTATTCTCAGTATATGAATCCTTTACCCATGTTATACACCTCACCCAGGTTGCTATATTGGCATGCCATAAAATTGCATAATAGTTATACCTTTAAGTCATTTTGATTTACCAAATGGCTAGTTCAGCTCTCCTCTAACAACAGATTTAAAAATAAAAACTTAGTTACACTTTTGCTTTGTTATTTTCATTTGATGCTTTGCAAATGGTCTTTTGTTTGAAATCCCCTGGTTTTATGCAAAAAAAAAAAACCACACACACAATAGAATTTAAGCTTATTTGCGGAGGGGACGATTATCCCAATTTGGGGGTTCCTTCTATTGGGGGCTTGTAAATTGGCTAACCTCAAAGGCAGGTAATCCTTGACCTACAACCATTTGTTTTGTGACCATTCCAAATTACAAAAATGGCTTACGAACGGTCCTGGCACTTACTAATGTCACAGCATCTCTGCAGTTGTGTCATTGTGATCTAGGTTCTTGGCACCCGGCTCACATTTACAGTATGACAGTTGCAGCGTTACAGGGCCACATGGTGGCCATTTGGGAGCTTCACAGCCAGCTTCTGACAAGCAAAGTCAGAATCACAAATCACAATTGTGTGACGTTTTGTTTAACAATTGGGGTGATTTGCTTAACAGCCGTGGCAAAAACAAAATTGTAAAATTGGGTACCTGGCTCACCCGATGCCTGGCTAATGACTGCCCACTGCCTAACCATGAATTTTCTGATTGCAACTGAGGTCGTAAGTCAAGGACTTACTGTGCTGCACTGTGGCTGCACTCAAGGCTGCACTGTGTGTTTTTCTCTCATCCCTTTTCTGCCAACTCTACTACAGAGACTCACTGTGTGTCAGAGGGCGCTATCCAACATACATTCGCAGCTGTACGGATTGGAGAGAGAAGCCATCCCCCACTTCCCAGCAGCCGAGGTCAGTGGGAATGCTCGGAGAGAAAGGGATGCTAGGATTACATGATTCTTTTGGACTGGGAAAAGCTATGGGAGGCAGCTAGAGGGGAAGGGAAGGCTGCAAATTAGGGCAACTAGGTTTCTCATTCATACCATTTGTCCCTTGCAGAAGAACATCATATCCATCCAGAGTACTTTGAATATCACAGAAAGTAATTTCCATCATCTTGTAGCTCTCCTCAACTGCCGGGGACTTCATAAGGTACCCTCGTTACTTTTATTTGTCATTTAATTTCTCCAGCCATTCTGCCTAACATTTCTCAATATTTCTGGATACATTTTGAGATCCTGACTTTTGGGCCTATTTCCTTGGGATACAATGGGCATGCATGCATAGTAACGGTATCATGGTAATGGTATCATTTGTGTGCCAAGAATCGATAGCTTGGCGCTCTCCAAATATTGCATGCACAGTCATGGGCAAGGATAGAAAACAATGGTTCTCCAGATGCTAACTGCATCTTCCAGGATCCCTCGCCATTATCTTAAGCTGAATGTCCCAGGCCAATAGTGCTGAATTGTCGAATCTGTAGTTGAAACATTTGGAGAACCCAAGCTCTTTCCCCATGAGCATAGATATGACTCCCTCTATACATCATAAGGGTGTCATGTCCCCATCAGAGCCTGAATCTGCAGAGGAAGATGAGCCAGATCTGGAGCCGAGGGAGACCAAGGAGGAGGCTTCGTTGGCTTCGGAGGAATGTGGGGGGAGGCAGGCTAGGGCCCTTCAGGATTGGGACGGCTTGCTAGCAGGGAGAATCAGAGCCAGAACAACCAACAGAGGGCAAGCAGTGGAAATGGGGAGCAGGCGATGAGCAAGAACCAGCCCTCCTAATGCCCGAGCACGGAGAGTGGAGAGGAGGCGGGAACAGCGCAAGCCAACCAGACGACTCAGGAGGAGAGCGCCCCGCCCAGTGGTGGGATTCAGCCAGTTCGCACCTATTTGGGGGAACCCGTTGTTAACTTTCTAAGCAGTTGGGAGAACCGGTTGTTGGAAGAAATCTCATTTTGTTTTTTTCCACTTTACAGGGCTAATCCTGTAAGGAAGGCAGGAAGGAAACATTCTGGTGTTGTTTCTAGCCTAATCTTTATTGCCCTGCTTACAGAAACTGCGGTTAACCCTTATTACATTGTAACAGCTAAGGCGAAGCGCCCATCGACGTGAGTGACGTTGAGTTGGCCACGCCCACCCAGTCACATGACCACCGAGCCCCGCCTACCCAGCTGGGCAGAGAAACGGGTTGTTAAATTATTTGAATCCCACCACTGGCCCCGCCCCTCTTCACAATGCACACCTGGGGACTGAAATGCTGTGGAGAAGGGTGTTTGTCGGGAACAAACGCTGAATTCATGGAGTTTTGTGTGCCATTGCCGACGTTTGGAGTTTCCTGGACTTCTTGCTTTATTTCTTGCTTCCTGGATTAATTGCCTTGTTCCTTTGCTTCCTGGGCTCATTGACTTATTCCCTTGCCCCGCTGGATTACTTACTTTGCAGCCATTGTGCTCACAGCATTTTGCTGGACTACTTACAGCCAGAGGATGCTGGAGGAGTGTTTGTTTGTGTGTGTGTGTATTTGTGTGTGTGTGTGAGAGAGATCACTTCAGGGCTGAAATGCTCTGAAATCTGCTACCGGTTCGTTTCGCACAGGCGCTAAGAAGCCTTTTCTGAGTCTGCAAAGGTAAGTAGAACAGCGAGGGGGGGGAAACAGCTGTGCCGCGCAATTTAGATTCGCTAGAAAGCAGGATTTCCTGCTTTCTAGCGAATATAAATTGTGCGGCATAGCTGATTGTCACACAGCTGATCATCAGAACTTTTTAAAAAACTTTTTAGCATTTTTTTACTACCGGTTTGCCCGAAGTGGTAGTAAAAAAATGCTTTAAAAATCTTTTTTAAAGTTCCAATGATCAGCTGTGTGACAATCAGCTGTGCCGCGCGATTTCTAGCAAATATAAATTGCGTGGGACAGCTGATTGTCACACAGCTGATCGTTGGAACTTTTTTAAAAAAAAAATATTTAAAGGATTTTTTTATTACCGGTTTGGACGAACTGGCCCGAACCGCTAGCATTTCACCCTTGGATCATTTTGCTCAGGGATTTCCCATAATGTGGGAGCAGTAAAGGGACGAAAGAGTATGTTCCTTTTTATATGAACAGTTTTCCATTCAAAGCAAAAGGGAGCACTCTCTACAGGGCAGAATCTCAACACGGCACACTTACGGCATACTGTAATTTTATAAGCAGTTTGCACACAAGGATTTGAAGCATCGGTACACCTGCTCACAACCAGTGAGAGTGAACAATGGAGGGATTATAAGTCTCAGGCCAGATATCAAAGCCATGAAGAGCCATGGTAGCACAGTGGTTAGAATGTAATACTGCAGGTTAATTCTGTTGACTGCCAACTGCCAGCAGTTTGGCAGTTCGATTCTCACCAGGTCAAGGATGACTCAGCCTTCCAGCTTTCTGAGATGGGTAAAATGAGGAGCCAAAGTGTTGGGAGCAATATGCTGATTCTGCAAACTGCTTAGAGAGGGCTGTAAAGCAATGTAAAACGGTATATAAGTCTAAGTGCTAATGCTCTAAATCTAGAGGATGAAAGAGCTATGGCATACTTATAACTTTACAGACCTGTACTTTTCATCTTGGTTTTTCAGACGGAGTGAATAATTCCCATTAAAAGGGGGGGAGGTGGCTGTAAAAGGGAGTGTGGGTTAGTGGTTAAAAAGGATAATGTCTCATCTGGATGCCCTGATATTCAGAAACCAGGAATCATTGCCAATAGACTTTTAAAAATCCATCTGGAAGCTACCTCTATGTCACTTTCTGTGTCTCCTAGGACTATGTGGATGGCCTCAAAGGGCTGTGCTATGATGGCATGGAGGGATTGCTTTTCCTCCTCCTCTTCTCCTTCCTCTCTGCCCTTTCCTTCACCACAGCTGTCTGTAGTCTGCCCCGGGCTTGGAAGAGGTTCCAGAACAGGTGAGTGCTAATATCCAGGGTATGAGAATTGTGAGCCTCAGTTTTATGCATGCAGAATTTCTCTTCACCACCTCCAGATTAGGCAAAAAGAAATATATTCTCCTGCTCAAATACACTGAAGGTAGTTGCTGTAGGGTTGTCCCCAATTCGGGCCTGAGCCTGGTGCCGAAGCCAATGATGGACACCAGACGCGAGGTGCAGGTTTTCTGATTGCTTTTTATTGGAGTACTCCAAGGAAAAAGGTTCCTGGTCAAAAGGCCAAGAACCAAGAACAAAGGATTAAGTAAGCTTTATACATTTTCATTAAAGGAGAAGGCAGGACAAAGTGGGATAACAAGACATATCATATAATAAACACTTTAGTAAAAATTGTACAATTTGTTCTATTGGTCTCCAGCTGTCCCTTAGCTAATGAATGCCCCAGGACTTATCTAATACACATTTCATTTGCTGCAGGTTATCCCTAACTTTTAACTGAGGTCTGTAAGTTGTCTAACTACCCATAATTGCTACAAACTTTACACATGCATATTTCATGTGGATAAGCATTCTTTGTTCTTGCCAGACAGACCACCACAATTACAGTCTTCCTGATTTACTTTCAAGTGTGCGCTATGACCTTGATTTAGCAGCCAGTCCATCAGTAGATATGAATAGCCACAGTCTTCAGGATCTGTATAAATGCCCAAGCCTTGAATGCTCACGGGCTTCTCCAAATCCAGTCACCAAATTGTAGCTTTTAATATAACCAGAGGAAGGAACTATGAAATGCAGGTAGTCCTCGACTTATGACCACAATTGACCCTAAAATTTATGTCGTTAAGTGAGACATTTGTTTGCCCCATTTACCACCTTTCTTGCCACAGTTTTTAACTGAATCATTGCAGTTGTTAAGTTAGTAACACAGTTGTTAAGTGAATCTGGCTTCCCCATTGACTTTGCTTGTCAGAAGGTCGTAAAAGATTATCAAATAACCACCACCACCCCCAGGACACTGCAACCGTCATAATTGTGAGTCAGTTCCCAAGCACCTGAATTTTGATCATGTGATCATGGGGATGCTCTAACAGTTGTAAGTGTGATAAACGATCATAAATCACTTTTTCAGTGCCATTGTAACTTTGAATGGTCACTAAATGAATTGTTGTAAGTCAAGGACTACCAATAGGGAGTTAAATAATATTAGTCCTATTTAATTAAAATTAAAGAATTTTAATGTGAAAAGTTATTCAATTTTAAATGGTATATTAATAAAATCTTGGTTTTGTCCAAACTCTGCCTATTTTTTGGCATGCTTCCTCACTAGTATGGTAGCCTAGAGGTGGAGCTCTCGCCTCACAATCAGGAGGCTGTGAGTTCAGTCCTAGGTAGAGGCAGATATGTCTGTCTCTGGGCACAGTGAGAATATATCTGCTGAAAAAAAATCTCCATATTGGCACCAGGAAGGTCATCCAGCCAGTAAACATTCAGCTCTATTCAGTTACCCAGAGAGAGAAATAACTCTGCGCTGCAAGAGATTATGGGGTTGTTAAAAGAGAATGATGATGATCCTCAGTAGGCCACTCATAGGCCAAAAATGTTGCACATCCCTAATATAGAAAATACAAAGCAAGATGAATCCGATTCAGAATAAAGCTTTAACTGTTCGTTAATTTTATCCCCATCCACTTCATGTCCTTAAACAAAGGTGTGTGGAGAATTCTGCGATTGGAAGTCCAAATGAAACAAGAGTGTGCCTTATATGACAAGACAAATGTAAAATCTGTGAACTAGATCAGAAGATTGGGCCAAGTTGTCCTGTTTTCCTGCTCTGAATTTACACATTAAAGCAGGGATGGGGAAACCATGGCCCTTGTGGACTTCAACTCCCAGAATTCCTTAGCCATGCTGGCTCAGGAATTCTGGGAGTTGAAGTCCACAAGTTATAAAAGTGACCATCCTGACCAGCAGTCCAATGCAAGGAATGTAAGAAAAACCTAGATGCTGGTTTTCTGGATAGACCAGTGGTAATCAACCTGGTCCCTACCACCCACTAGTGGGCGTTCCAGCTTTCATGGTTGGTGGTAGGGGTTTTGTCCGATACTGAAGCACTTTCCCTTTTTTAAATTTAATTGACTTTTTTAAAAAATGTCATAGCTTTATTTAAAAACATTTTCATTAGGTTTTCATAAAATCACCATTACTGTGGAACTGATGGGTGGTTAGAAAATTTTACTACTAACAGCGATACAAAAGTGGGCGGTAGGTATAAAAAGGTTGACTATCCCTGGGATAGACTCTTGTTTTCTGGATAGATGCTCTAGAACCATAGTTTTCTTCACAGTCATTAGAGTAGGCAACATTTTCCTGGTTACTCACTTCTTTGCTCCTTTCCCCCCACCCCTCTTTTTTCCCCTGAATTCCTGCATAGGGACTCGGACTATGACGACATGGAGGATGACGACCCTTTCACGCCCCAGGCACGTAGACCGCCAACAGTGCGCACAGGGGGGGCTGGGCCCAGCCTGCCCAGCTCCTTTGGCCACTGTTCAAGCTGGGGCAGCCGGGGCAGCCTGCGCCTTTCAGCCCCCCCCATTTCCAACGCCCCCGTCTCACAGTACATGTGAGTAACCCCCAACCCCCACCTCCCAACCCCCTCCCCACGCGCTTGGTCTTAATACCCCCTGCAAGGCGGGAGGGGCTTAGAGAGGCCCCCAGTGGCCCAGATCCGAGTGCGTGAGGGGGAGGGGGAAGGGAGGACAGACTCCCCCCCCAAAAAAAAATTAGGAATGGATTGTTCCCTCTACCTCTTCGAGCTCTTTTCCTTTCCTCTTCACTCCTACCTCCTCCTTCCCTACTTCCCTGGCATTTTCCTCATCCCATTCAGCCTCCTTCCCCACCGCTGCTTTAGTTGTCTGAAACCACCTCAGTGGGATCCCTGATCAAGGAGAAGAGCTCATGCAATGGTCAACATTGTTTAGCCATTTTGAAGTTTACAGTATGGAGAATAATAGATTTACAATAGTTTGCGTAAGGAACGCTTACAGGAAGTCCTCGATTTGCGACCATGATTGAGCACATTTTTTAACTAACCAAGACTGTTGTTAAGTGAATTTTGCTCCATTTTATGACTTTTCTGGCCACCCTTGTTAGGTGAATCACTGCCGTTGTTAAGTTACTAACACGGTTGTTAAGCAAATCTGGCTTCCCCAGTGATTTCACATGTCAGAAGGTCGCAAAAGGGGATCCCATGACCCTGAGACCCTACAACCGTCATAAATATCAGTCAGTTGCCAAGCATCTGAATTTTGATCATGTGACCATGGGGATGTTGCAATGGCCATAAGTAACTTTGAACAGTCGCTAAACGGACTGTTGTAAGTTGAGGACTACCTGTATTTCCCACTGTCTAGATCACCGGAATAGGAGAAGGATGTTTATTTTATATACTGCATTATAATATCGCCCCGTTTCCTATAGAAACATCTAAGCAGCATACTTAGTTCTTCTTATTCTTACTTTCATAGAGTATACAGATTTTAAGGGGCCTGGGAGATCATGTAATCTGACTCCCTGACTAGTACAGGAATCTATTGTACCCATCAGCACCTGTTTAAACATAAGATAAGATGATGAGATGAGATGAGATAACCTTTGTTGTCATTTTTTTTACTGTGAGCACACTGGCACGCCTTAAAAATGAAATTGTTGCCCGCTCTCAAAAAAAGGATATAAACACCTCCAACAGAGAAGGCTTTATTGCCTGGAGATGCAGTCTGTTCCACATTACTCCTCTTCATTAAACACAATTTTAGATTTCTTTTACTACGGTGCCACCAGGAGTGATCCCACTAAAGCAGTTTCCCATAGAGATGGAATCATTAATTCCTTTGTTTTCTTCACCTGTCTTTTTTTTTAATGTCTTCCACCTTATTTCCATAACAGCGTGCCAGCCCTTTGTATCACTTTCCATTCCTGGCCCGAGTACCCCTTCCCTAAGATGATCCATTTATCAAAATGTGCTTCTGGAAATACCACTCTAGTCCCTTCACTAATGTGTTCCCAGTGGCTGATCCTTTTCTTGCTCCAGGTTTTCTACACTGGAGTTGCTTACACTATCTTATCTTATCTTTCCATACTAAGCAAAACTGCTACCGTTTTATTGTTTTCTCCCCAACCTTTTCACTGTTTTTCATGCCCCATCCTCTGGAGTGCAATCCGGATCAAATGCATATTCAGAGAAATTACGTCTACCTAATTAACTTATTGGGCTGCAACTTCTATTTATATATTGGAAAAACAGGTATTGCCCCTCCCTACATAAATATTCTCTCCAAAAAGAGGCAAATATGCAAATCTTGAGATCCCTGATCTTCTCCTTTTTTAAAAAAAAAAAAAGAGGAATTATACAAAAATGATCTCCATTTGGAGTTTTCATGTCATACTATCATGACAATAGTGAGATGGGGCATATATGTATTCCTCCAAATAAAGAAGATCAAGTAAGTCATGATGAACGTGGCATCTACTGTATAATCCCGGCTATGGTTTATGGTCACGAGATTTAAATAAACCAAGGGCCTTCATTTTAATGGCCACATAGACCTGTGGTCCTCAACCTTTCTGGCTTGGCAGACTGATGAAGGCAGTGGGGCAGGATAGGGGATGGTTTCTCGTGTGCGCATGCACCGCTTTCACAAATGCATGTACTCGTTCATAACTTCCACAGCCTGATTCTGAATGGGCTGTTGTGTATCAGACCCCTGATATAGACATTTCTGCAGAGGTCCTCCAGAAACTTGCCGATGTCCAATAAAATAGAGGTTTCTAGTATTTATGAAGTGATGGACTGGCCTTCCAGAGCTTAGATAGCTTAGTTTGGGGAGGGAGGGATTTGTTATCAGCATCTTTCTTGGTGTCCCTTGCAGGAGTCAAAGCGCTTCGTACAGTGGCAGTCCTCAATTTGAAAGCATCCCCCTCATTGACCGTCATTCCCCACCCCCTTCGGTAAGTCAGAAGCATGGAGTCCTCCATGTGTGGTAACCAAATGCAGCATGCCAGCAGTAGGCTATGACAGAGTAGAGACACGACGTGGCTTTGGTTTTATGATCTCCACTGAATTGTGTGGGATTGAAAATCTGGTGCATATATGTCCGAGGTGTAGGATTCTCAAAATAATAATAAAAATAATCACCTAAACCATCCCAAAGGTGCTTTGTTTTTTTCTTTGAAGACATTTGACTTCTCAACCAAGAAGTTTCTTCGGAACTGAAGAACTTTCAGAAACGGAAGAAGCTTCTTGCATGAGAAGTGAAACATTTCCAAAGAAAAACCAAGAAACTTCAGTTGCCTTTTGGCAAAGCAGCTTTGGGACAACCGTGATCTGGATGACTGAGAGTCTCCATAGACAATCACCTAATGTTAACAACGGACTTAGGTGTCAAAATAACTTTTTTTTATTGTTTTGGTCAAAGTGGGTTGAATCAGTTCTAAATTGTGCAGGAAGGCAACATTTTTTTTCAGCACAAGTTTTCTTTGTGCTTTCTTTGCTGGGGGGTGTGTGCAGTGGTGGTGATTCTGAGGGGGTTTCCAGATGCTGCTGTCACCAGAGATGGGTTGCTCCTGGTATGGCCCAGTTCGGCTGAACCAGTAGTGGAATTCAGGCCTGGGTCGCAGAACCGGCAGTGACCCAGGCCTGCCATGCCGCCGAACCGGTTCTCTCGCCACCACTGGCCCACCGCCATTTTGTTTTTTAGTGACTGAGTGTGCACAGTTCACTGTAAATTGTTTTGCTCATAGGTGAAGAACAATTTACATTGTGTAGCGTGCATCTGGCGTGCGTACATTGCGCGCGGATTGCGAACCAGTAGTAAAACCGGCAGCAACCTACCCCTGGCTGTCACCAGAGGCAGAAAAGCAGAATTTTTTTACGATTTCTTGCATGGTTTGTACAATTTGTAACATAGGTGTATTTAGCCTGAGACACCATATATCTATTTAACCCCCTTTTTTTGGATGAGAAGTAATTTGGTGGTAATTCTGGGCCATCAAAAAGATCTGAAGCTACACACAGTTTCTGAGCTACCTAATTACCTGACCTAGCAGACCCTAACCTTTCCAGCTTAATGGCCCGGCATGGGGAGGGCATGTGAGTGGCAGGTGCATGAATGTGCACACAACCATTGTGTGGAGGACACTTGTGCGAGTGGAGATTTGCTCATGAGGGCAAGCATTCTCTGCTCTCACAAGTGGAACTTCGTGCACGAGTGCAAGCACCCTTCACGTGCACGCTTGCTCATTTCTCCCCTACCCCGGTTTTGAACAGGCTGCGGCCCAGGAGTGGATTGCAGTCTAGGGGTTGGGATTGGGACCCCTGATTGAACCGAATACCCACCCCTCAATGTTTCTACAAATATAACTACTTGAATACTCAGCCAGTATGTTGGTTGGAGATTTAAATTTTTCAGCCCCATCTCACCTGAAAAGTGTCAGGTTGAAAAGGTAGAATGACTGCTGTTGTAATATGGCTTGGTTATTAACTTCCTTGCTCCTCTCTTTTTATCATTCCATAGTATTCTCCCAGCATGCGAGCGTCTTATGTCGGTGCTAGCGAAGAAGTGGTCCTCCCCTGCCAGACCAGATTACAGTCCTAGATGCAACCCAGAAGACCCCCAACCCAGATGCACACCACCCCCCAACTAACACAGAGAGACCTCCCCCCCCCACCCAAACATTTACTAGAATACAACTTAAGTGAGCCTTTCTCACCAGGTGCCCCCTCCTCCTTCACTTGAATCTCTTCATTTGCCTACCTTCTCTAAGAAAGGAAAGAGAAAGGGGGAGGGGAAAAGAGACTATTCCTTGGGCGACATTCAGTGGAGGGGCTGAGCAGTGTGAATACATTAAGAGATGTAAATAAAGAGAGACATGGTTGAGAGATAGAAAGAGTGCGAGCCATGTGAAAGGGTGAATGGCAGAAAATAATTAGAAGCTGAACTACTTTCAAAATAGAAATGGAAGTTTACATATAAAGAAGCGTGTGAAAAAACCAGAGAATGGATGGAAAAATACATTTAAACACTGGATGGGTGCACACGATAGATAGATGGAAAGAGTATATGGATGGTGGAGACAAAACAGCAAAAGCCATCCAGCTAGAGAGGGATGCTCCTGCTCTGACCGTGGGCATGCCGGAAAAATGGAGGACACCACTGGGTCCTACCAAGAGACTTGAGAGAATAGGGGAATCCATTAGGGGCCCAGAGCTACCCATGCTTCCCTATCAGCCTCCTTGCTCCTAATTAGAACCCCCCTCCCCACACTAACAAGCATTTGGAACTTGCCCAGTTTAAAATAAAAGGGAAACTTTATTTTACATGGTGTCCATCTCTGATTTTGTACCAACACACACAACTGTGTGAGAGAATATGCAGTCATGAGGTAAGTGTATCTGTATATTGCTATGCTGCCTCATCTTGGCGAAGGGAGGCATGTTATTTGGAGGAAGAATCAAAGAACATTAGGAGTATATGCCAAGAGGTTCCACCGCAAAACCGCGTCCGACTAAACCACGTAGCTGATGTCATCAACAGGGCGACAACAGAGCGGAGACAGAAGCACGCTGTAAACCCTAAACCTAAAATTAACCCCTAAACCTAAACCTAACCCCCCTAAACCTAATCCTAAACCTAACCCTAAACCTAACCCTTAACCTAACCCTAAACCTAACCCTTAACCTAACCCTAAACCTAACCCTTAACCTAACCCTTAACCTAACCCTAAACCTAATCCTAACCCTAACCCTTAACCTAACCCTAAACCTAACCCTAACCCTTAACCTAACCCTAAACCTAACCCTAACCCTTAACCTAACCCTAAAGCTAACCCTAAAGCTAACCCTTACCTTAAGTTGAAGCAGCTTGCTTTCAAAGCGCTATTTAAAGCGCCCTTCTTTCTCCGCGCTGGCTGTTGTCACCTTGTTGATGACGTCAGCGACGCGGTTTAATCGGGCGCGGTTTAGTCGAGCGCGGTTTTGACGGGTCACGATGCCAAGAGTGTATATAGGTACGAGTAGTCCTTGACTTAGGGCCACAATTGAGCCCAAAATTTCTGTTATGAAGTGAGACATTTGCTAAGTGAATTTTGCCCCATTTTATGACATTTCTTCCATTGTTAAGTGACTCACTGTAGTTGATAAGTTAGTAACCCATTATTAATTGAATCTGGCTTCCCCATTGACTTTGCTTGTCAGAAGTCGCAAAAAGGTGATTACATGATCTCAGGACACAACAATGGTCATAAATATGATCCCATTGCCAAGCCTCTGAATTTTGATCACGTGATCATGGGGATGCCAAAAAGGTCATAACTGTGAAAAAGAGTCATGTCACTTTTTCAATGCTGTTGTAACTTTGAACAGTCACTAAATGAACTGTTGTAGTCCTTGACTTTCAACCACAATTGGCATCAGAATTTCTGTTGCTAACTAATCAGTTGTTAAGCAAGTTGCGCCCAATTTTATAATTTTTTTGCCATGGTTGTGAAACAAATCACTGCAGTTGTTAAGTGAATCATGCAGTCATTAAGCGAATGTGGCTTTCAGCATTGACCTTGCTTGTCAGAAGCTGGGTATGTGGAAATCTTTCAAATGGCAATCTGAAGACCCCAGGATGCTGCAACCATTGTAAATACCTGCCCGTTGTCAAATGCCCAAATTTTGATCACGTGATCTTGGGGATTCTGCTTAGGGTCATAAGCGTGAAGACCAGCTGTAAGTCAGTTTTTTCAGAGTCGTAACTTCTAATGGTTGCTAAACGGATGGCGTAATTCAAGGATCATCCTAGCTGCCCAACTGAACCAAGAAGGCCACCTATTATATATCGGACAGCAGCAACGTAGAAAGAGGCTGGGGGCAGATGCATTACAAAGGTATCATTTCATAATGTGCAGAAGTTAATGGTACATCACTCATGGATTTCATTATTTTAAAAAACCAGCATGGGTATACACTATAAAGTGATATGCTGGGAAAGATGGAAGGAAGGAGAAAAGGATGACCAGAAGCAAGATGGATGGACTCAATTATAGTAGCAATGGATTTACTTTGGAAGACTTGAAGGACTAAGTTGGCAATAGGCTGCCCTGTGGGGGGAAATCTTTAGCCAGAAACAGCTGACATTGAGTTGATGGCACCTATCAATCAAATTAATAGCAAGACTGGGTAATTCAAGTAACACCAAAAACTAGATCATTAATCATTGAGAACTGCAATATAATACAATTTTGTTCCGACATTTTATCAACATGAACATACGCAATTTGTATGAAATGAAGTTTCAGAAAAAGTATATGCCATTGCTTTATAATTCTATTAATTTAAAAAACTGTTCTGAGCACACAAACACAATAACTCTCTTTGTCTGAGTAGCCTCTTATTTCCTCTTTTCTCTGCGTTCCCTACTCAAGGTCACTGATAGTGAGAATGCGTCAAAACAGCACATTGTACAGTCAAAACACACCTGTTGTTGAAATTTAAATTTAGATATAAAGGATTTGAATGGTGCACTCCCAAGTCACTGCAAAGATACTATTTCTTCTCTTAATAAAGTTCTTCATAGCATTCTTATATTTACAACTGGGTTGTTGTTGTTTTTTAGCTGTTGAGCATCTTAATACCAGCTACTTTTTCTATCCTCTTCCAGTGATTCGGTTGGGCTAAATAGAATGTGAAAATGTACTTTTTCATACCATTGCACTTTGCTGTGAGAAAGGTAATCCTCGAATTACAACCAAAATTGAGTGCAGAATTTCCACTGCTATGTAAGACAGTTGTTATATGTGTGTTGTCCCATTTTATGACCTTTCTTGTTGTTAAGTGAATCACTGCAGTGGTTGAGTAATACAATTATTAAGTAAATCTGGTTTCCCGTTGACTTTGCTTGTCAGAAGATTACAAATGGCAATCACACAACCCTGAGACTCTGCAACCGTCATAAATCCCTGCCAGTTCCTGAGCATCTGAATTGATCACATGACCTTGGTGATGCGGTAGTGGTCACTAAATATGAAATAAGTCACTTTTTTCAATGCCATTGCAACTGCAAACTGTCACTAAGCAAACAATTGCAAATCAAGAACTACCTGTACTAATTCCTTCTTTCCCAGGGACAGAATGCATGAAGCATGGTGTCATCATCCCTGCATTTGGGAAAAATAGATTCTGTATTTCTGATCATGTACATGTTGTGAGCTGTGAAGTCGTGTCCGACCCGTTGCAACCCCGTGGACAACGTTCCTCCAGGCCTTCTTGTCTTCTACCATCCTCTGGAGTCCATTTAAGCTCACACCTACTGCTTCAGTGACTCCATCCAGCCACCTCATTCTCTGTCATCCCCTTCTTCTTTTGCCCTCAATCTTTCCCAGCATTAGGCTCTTCTCCAGTGAGTCCTTCCTTCTCATTAGGTGGGCAAAGTATTTGAGTTTCATCTTCAGGATCTGGCCTTCTAAAGAGCAGTCAACTTTCATAGTCATACATTGCAGCTGGGAAAACCATAGCCTTGACTATACAAATTTTTGTTGGCAGGGTAATGTCTCTGCTTTTTAGTGTGTTGCCTAGATTTGCCATAGCTTTCTTCCCCAAGAGCAAGCGTCTTTTAATTTCTTGGCTGCAATCCCCTTCTGCAGTGATCTTGGAGCCCAGGAAAATAAAATCTGTCACTACCTCCATTTCTTCCCAATCTATTTGCCAGGAATTGAGAGAGCAGGATGCCATGATCTTAGTGATCATGTACATAGTATCAAATTTCATTCCCGCTTAGTTTTGAAATGATTGGACGGTGTTGATTGATCCAGTCACAAATGAGTTTCTTTCTTCTTCTGATTTCATTTAGAATTATGTTATCCAATATAAGAAACATCAACGAAGCTGCTTCCAGGTTTGAAGATCTTCCGGCAAAACCCTCTCTGGGTCCTCTTTAGCCATAGCAAAATCCAAGTTTATCTGATTATGTGACAATGCTTCCTGCCAGTGTTGAGCAGTGGGTTAATTCAGAGTTCCCCAAATTTTCTGGCTTTACAAATCAGCCGGGGGGTAGGGGGGTTGAAAGGATGGTTCTGCACGAGTGGTGAGCAGCTTGCCTGCTGCTCATGCAAGTGAGGATTCATGCACATATGCTCACCCACCACTTCTGCGGCCTGGTTCCAAATGGCTCAAGGCCTGGAAATGGGCTGCAGCCCAGGGGTTGGGGACCTGGGTTAAGTCACCTATTCTTAGCAATAGCACTTAGACTTATATATCGCTTCATAGTGCTTTTGCCTCCCTCTGAAGGAACCATCTCTGGACCCAGCCATTTTGAGCAACTATCGTCCAGTATCCAACCTGCCCTTTGTTGGGAAGGTTGTTGAGAAAGTGGTGGCCTCTCAACTCCGACGGTCCTTGGATGAAACCGATTATCTGGATTCCTTTCAGTCGGGTTTCAGGCCTGGTTACAGCACGGAAACTGCTTTGGCCGCGCTGATCGATGATCTCTGGCGAGCCAGGGATAGGGGTCACCCCTCTATCCTTGTGCTCCTTGACCTCTCAGCGGCCTTCGATACCATCGACCATGGTATCCTTCTGCGATGGTTGCGAGAGGTGGGAGTGGGAGGCACCGTCCTTCGGTGGTTCTCCTCCTACCTCTCGGACAGGTCGCAGTTGGTGTTGGTTGGAGGGCAGAGGTCGACCCCAAGGACCCTCAATTACGGGGTGCCCCAGGGTTCAGTCCTGTCCCCCCTCCTATTTAACATCTACATGAAGCCGCTGGGTGAGATCATACGCCGGCACGGGATTAAGTACCACCAATATGCGGACGATACGCAGTTGTACCTGTCCGCCCCGTGTGTATTTTAAAGTGTTGTTTTGTGTATTTACCCCCTTCCCTTGTTTATTGTAAGCCGCCCGGAGTCCTTTGGGAGTGGGTGGCATACAAGACCAATAAACAACTCTCTAAGCAGTTTACAGAGTCAGCCTATTGCCCCCAACAATTTGGGTCCTCATTTAACCCACCTCAGAAGGATGGAAGGCTGAGTCAACCTTGAGCCTTGTGAGATTTGAACTGCCGAACTGCAGCCGGTGATCAGCAGAGGTAGCCTGTACTCTAACCACTACGCCACCGTGACTCTTACACTGCTGTTAAACAGTGTTGTCTGAACCAATGTTCATTCACAAAGTCACCACCACAGGGGCTGAGAAAACTAGAAAGCAACCTGGTGAGGCTGTTCCCTGTCACTCTCATTAGGGGTCCCCTCCTCAGGATATTTCACTGTTAAAAGCCCTCTACCGACTTTCCCTTTTGTCTTTTGTCTGGAATAGAAAACATTGAGTTGCAGCCACTTTGCCTACTTACAGGTAGTTCTCAACTTACAACCAGTTGTTTAGCAACTGTTCAAAATTATAAAGTTATAACCCTCCCTCAAAAACTACTGATGACCTGGTTTCACAGTTTGGACATCAATTCCCCCTTCCTAGAGTCATGTGACTCCATTTTAGATGCTCCTGCCTCAGTGGTGGGTTTCAAAAATTGTTCGAACCTACTCTGTGGGTGTGGCCTCCTTTGTGGGAGTGGCTTGCCACCCATGTGACCGGATGGGAGTGGCTTGCCGCCCATGTGACCGGATATGAAGATGCCGACGACACTTGTCAGAACCACCTTAAATTACCTCACACACAGCACTGGCATGCATAAGAATATGATGTAAACTTCTTTTTTTAAAGGGATCTTTGGTTTGCGTTAAAACAACTTCAACACACGCAATGTTCTGGTTGCACCACAAATGCAGTAGTCATCCTTACCTTTCACAGAGGCACTGAGTTGTATAAATATGAGCATGATAGTGTAGAATAATCATATCCAAGGACCAGTGGTGGGTTTCAAAAAATTTTGGAACCTCTTCTGTAGGTGTGGCCTGCTTTCCGGGTCCACTGGTGGAACCTCTTCTAACTGATTCGGTAGATTTGACGAACCGGTTCTACCGAATAGGTGCGAAATGGTAGAAACCCACCTCTGTCCTGCCTCCACTACGAATGTCCTCCTCCTCCTCTGTAGGTACCATCCCTCACAAGTCACAACTCATTTCCTTTGGCTAATAGCCTGCACCATTAAAAAATATATGATCTGGCACTCCAAGCAACGCTTGATGGTTAATCCCACAGCCATATCCTCAAGATCCAAAACCTAACTCTGGCTTGAGGCTGCAATATTCCTTGACTGACACACTTTCCCTGTTATTATTATTACTTCACTCTTAAACAAAGAGAAAGTAGGCATGCTAATGCAAACAACTTCCAGAATCTTTTTTTTTTTTTTTGGTGAATTTTCCATTCACAAAGATCTGAATGACCCCCCAATGACCAGCGGGGAAGGAGACGAGACACTACACAGCTGGGAGTTGGATAGGAGGCAGAGAAAGAGAATAGAATCTCCCAAGGTATACTCTTTGGGTGATTAGTATTAAAGGTTTAGTTGACAAAACTTTGTCTATTGGATATAAGCAAATAAAGAATTGAACTTTGGCTGGATTATTCTATGTTGTTCTTAGGCTGGCTCTGACATGAACTCTATCAGAATGTTGGACAAATATACAAGGATATAAACATACAATGCTAATCCTGACCATGATGTGAGACCAATGTGATAGGGGATAAAGTAAAACTTCCTCACTTCACAAGCACATAGCATAATATAGGGAAAACAAAACCATCACGACAAGATTCAGCGGCCATCTGCATTTGAAAGACAAAGGTCACTCTTCTGAAGATAGCAAAGTCCACATTTTGGATAGAGGTCCTTTGGTTTGAAAGAAGGGTTAGAACTGAACACCCGTCCCACTACACAGAGAGAGGAATAAGACACCACCTATCTCCAGTCTACAACACAGCCCTTGCAGCAATTCCAAGAAAATTTCACAACCAATCGCACCCTGATTGAGGTGACCCTGAGGGCACAAATAACCCTCTAAGTGGCTTCAACAGCTCTCAGAGAGAGTGCTAAAAATTATTGCAAAGAAATACAATCCTTCCATTTAGGGGTGGGATCAGGGTTGGGTTCCGGCAGGCACTACTGCCGATTCCCTCATGGGCGCACTGCCTAAAACGCAGAATGAGCAGAACTAAAAATCAAGATGGCGGTGGCAGCGGCAACCAGGAACCAGTTCGGAGGCATGGCAGGCCTGGGTCGCTGATGGGATCCTACCAGTTTAACAACTGATTCGCTGAGCATATGCGGAGAACGTACCTTGAATGCTGCATGCGCAATTTACTGAAATCTCACCTTCAGCATTACTGCTGGTGAGGAAAACAGCTGAAGCGCGGCAATCCCCTCTTCTACATCTATCAGCTTCGGAAAAGGAAATAGCAATAGCAGTTAGACTTATATACCGCTTCATAGGGCTTTCAGCCCTCTCTAAGCGGTTTACAGAGTCAGCATATTGCCCCCAACAATCCGGGTCCTCATTTTACCCACCTCGGAAGGATGGAAGGCTGAGTCAACCTTGAGCCGGTGAGATTTTAACAGCCAAACTGCAGAACTGCAGTCAGCTGAAGTAGCCTGCAGTGCTGCACTCTAACCACTGCGCCACCTCGGCTCTCTAAATATAGGAGAGTATAGCACAGGGGCGGGCGGGCAGGCCTACTTCAAAGTCAGAGCGAACCAGTTCACTCCCAGCTGAGAGTCAGAGCTACCGGTTCACCCTGGTCCGAATCCCAGTAGAATCCCAACCCTGCTTTCATTTCCCTTCCTCATCATTCTATCAAAAGCTATATTTAAAAAAAAAAAACACTGTCCAGTCTCAATTGTCAGCACCTATCCTTCCATCTCCCACCCCCCTTCAGAACTGATGAAGCCTCTTGGATGAGCAGTGAAATGTTTTCTTCTTCTTTCGCAAGGAAAAAACAGTCCAGTTGCCTTTTGAAAAGAAATAACACCTTTGAGACAACTATGATCTGGATGACTGAGAATCTTCCACAGACATCTTCCACAGGAAGCATGACTGTCTTTCTTTGAACTTGATTTAGATAACTTGCTAAGGGAAGAAAATAGAGAAATACTCAAGATGATGACCACTGCAAGGAGGAGCAGAAGACTCAAGTGAGCAGCACTGGGCAGCCATATTGAAGCACTTCCAGCATTACATTTAAATCTCATGATTCAGCCCACTTTTGCTCCAAGAATGGTTTTCAGTTAAAACACCCGTAAAAGTATACTTATAACAGGTCCATTTGAGCAATATATACTTTTCCATTCCTACAGCGAATGAGTTCAGGTTTCAGACTTTTTCCTATATAAAATAACATAAAATAATAATAGCGTTGGAAGGGGGGCTTGGAGGTCTTCTAGTCCAATCCCCAGCTCTGGCAGTAAACCCTATATCATTTCAGACAAAGGGATGTCCAGTCTCTTCTTAAAAACCTCCAGTTATTAAGTACCCACAACTTTGAAGGCACACTGTTTTACCGGTTTTGTTCTCACTGTTAAGAAGTTTATCTTTCCAGGTTGCTTCTCTCCTTGATTAGTTTCCATTCATTGCTTATTGCCCTGCCTTCTGGCGCTTTGGAAGATAAGTTGATTCCCTATTATTTGTGGCAGTCCCTCAAATACTGGAATACTGCTGTCATGTCACCCTAGAAATGGAGCATGAAGTGCTCCAGATGGATCCAGGGCCAGTTAGATGGTACAGAAGCCAACGCATACAGAAGTCAATTGTTTTGACCAAGAGCTAGTAAAAGTTGGTCATGCTACAAAATAATTATTCTATTTTCGGTGGGAAAATTGTAAAAAGGAAAAAAAAGGGGGGGAGGGGAAGGGATAATTATTTTCCAAAAGGGCATAGTAGTCTTTACATCTAGGAAATGGAATTTGCAACAGTGCAATCTTTCATCCTTGCCTGACACATTTCAGAAACAAAACAACAACAAAAATCATAATATTAATGGAAAAAGAAGCCCAACTATCCAAATTTTCTTTTGCCCAGCTATTAAAGTTACATAGCTGGTAAAAGATAAAGGATGCGGGACAGAAAGTTTCCTTCTTTATTTCATGTGTGTTGTTTTGTCTTTCTTCTGGATCTTCAAGACAGGGGACCTCGAGTAAGGTAAATTAGTATACAAGAAAACGAACGGTCCAAAGACACTGAGATGGACGGCGGTTGCAACCTGCATCTCCCATGTCCTGAGATAACATCCTGTACTGGATACCCTCAGGTTGACGCAAAGGTTTAGGTTTAGGTTTAGGTAGTTTATTTATATGCCGCCCTTTTCCCTGGGGGGGACTCAGGGCGGCTCACAATTCGGAAGGGAGGACAAACAGATTAAACACATAAGACAGTACATCATTAAAAGCACAACATTCATACAATTCGGGTGGGTTGAGGTCTTTAGCCCCAGGCCTGTCGGGACAGCCAGGTTTTAAGAGCTATGCGGAAGGTCTGGAGGGTGGTGAGGGTACGAATCTCCATGGGGAGATCGTTCCATAGGGTGCTTATTTGGGAGGCAACTGGACTTTCTTGCCTTCAAAAGAAAAAAAAACAGATAGTCCAGTTGCCTTCTGAACATGCACATTTGCTTTGAGACAACCATGATCTATTCTAGATTACTGAATCTCTACAGACCATCAGGTTGGACTTAAATGAAACCTGCAGGGTCATGGGAGTTGTAGTTTTAAGCTTCTGAAGCTAATATCCCCACCCATCGGAACAAACCACGTGAGGAAGCTCCGCGAAACGTCGGTCGCGGGCCGTAACGTCACCACGCACGCCGACGTCCTCCCTTTCACCGCCCTCGCGCTCACCGCTTCCGGGGGACAACCGGAAGGAAGGAGTCTGGTAGCTGAGACTGGGGAGAGGAAGGGAAGAGTCAGCGGGCGCCATTTTGGGAAGCGCTAGGGCTCCTCTGCTCCGTACTCGAGCTGACGAAATCTGCGGGGCTGCTTCGGACTGTGGCGCCAGGACGTGGCCTTCTTTTGCCACAGGGGGCGAGGCGGCCGGGGCTTTGAGCGGGTGGCCCGTCGCTCCTTCCGTTAGGCTGAGGGCCGGAGGAGGAAGAAGTGGGGAGTGGGGGGGCGAGGGCAGTGAGACTGCCGGAGTAAGTGCCGCGCGGGGGAAAAGGCCGAGGGCAGCTCGTGCAGGGGGTGCCTGTGGTATGCAGGCACCGAGCGAGTAATTTCTGGTGGGAGTCTTTTTTTCGGGGCGCTGAGAGGGGGTAGCAGGGAAGGGTGGGCGGCAGTGGAGAGTTGTGGGTGAAGCTTTTGGGCCCCGAGGGTGGGGGAATCTTAGCCTTTAATGCCTCAGACAGCGGGGAGAGTATGTTACACTACAGAAGGGCCTCAGGTGTGATGTAATTACAAACGGGGGGGGGGAAGCACAAAGAATATAAAACCCAGGGGGGGGGGGACGCGGGGTGATACTACATAGCATCTCGCTTTGTTGGAAGAAGCTGGAAGAGGGGGTCCCTTGACTTACTAGTTGAGAAATCTGAAGTTCCTGAGGCTCTTGAGCGCTTGGCTTGCCCTATGATTAAAAGGGGCATCAGGAGGTGTGCTATACAGGTGTACCCACGATCTTGAGATGTGCCTGTTCCCTGGTTAATTTCCTTTCTTTGGCCTCTACTTGTGGAAGAAGAAGAAGGAAGAAAAGACACCTTGCCAGGCTGTGGATTTGCAACCATTCCATACCTACAGTTGCTTTCTTCCACAAATTAGATTATGGCTGCCAATATAGGGGACCAGCATTCTTCAGAATGGTGATTGCACACTTTTATTTTAATTTCAGCTTGTGATGAAGGGGAGAATTAAGATTTGGGTACGGCTGAGCTGATTTAAAACATGTCTACTAGCAAAGCCTTATAACTTGGCATTGTTTATGTGAAGTGATGTACTGTTTTTTAAGTGGGTGTTTGTTTTTAAAAGCACATTATCCTCTTTCCATGTTGTAATTAAAGATAGGCAACAAGTCTAGATGTTGATGGACCAACTCCCACCTGCTGTAGTGGCTGCTGGGACAGCAACATCTTTTGAAATACAAATTATTCACTTCTGAATTGAAAGATACTAGGTATTGGATTTTTCTTCTTTATCTCTAAAGTGAGGATTCCAACCTACAACTGATAATATCACAGTCAAACTTAAAACTGAGGGAGAGGGAAGAAAAGCAACTGCATCTGTTTGTACTTATGGGACGGCAAGGCTACTAAATTGTGACATGTTGACTTTTTTGATAGGAACTCCTACGAAATTCTCAAGGGTAAGAGGTTTGAGGTAAAAGGAATAATCATTGCAGTATCTTTAGTAAATGCAGTGAATTTTGTTACACTAATCAGGAATGATTAGTCTTTGGGTTTCAATTTAGCTCTTTTTTTAAAAAGAGTTTTGCTTCCAGACTTGTTTATAAGGTTTTTTGAGAAAAAAATTAGTGTAATTTTTTTCAAATTTTTCAGATCATCTCATTTCTGTAAGCAATTTGGATTTGCTTTTTTATTGTTATCTAACCTTATATTTTAGTTACTGCTAACCTATAGAGTTGATCTAACTTTTCTAGAGGTTAACTGCGTTGTGCATGTTAAAAGATAAAGAATTTCTATTCAATAATATAAACATGTTCCCTGAAGATAACTCTTTTTTGTTTCTGTTATAAAACACTATAAAACATGGGTGTCAAACTTGTGATGACACGTCATCAACATGACGTATCACAACTTTTTCCCCCCTCGCTAAACCAGTGATGGGCGTGGCAAGCGTGTGGTGCATTCAGATTGCGAGTTTGACACCCCTGCTTTAAAACTAATGCACTTCCTTGGATTTGGGTTAGACAATGTGGATTTTTAAATAAGTAAATAATTAAAGTTAGATAAAATATTTTAGGACTTTATAAATTAGATATTGGAAATAACAGACCATATAAAGTAAAACAAAATCTCATCAATAAAGATTTGTAATTACAACAGCTTTCTGAGTTAATGTAGTCTTAGCTAAAGATGTTCATATCTTCAAAGAGAGTGATTTCCTGAGAATTATCTGATTTTGAGTTTTTTGACAAGGAATGGAAACAATGTATTTGTATTAATTTAAAAAGCAGTATTTTGTAACAAAATTCAAAGCAAAACCACTTTCTTAAACTTGATTCAAGTTGAAATTAACATTCTGCTTATGACATCATAATGCTGATGATATCACAAGCTTATAGGTCTTGCATAGTTGACCATCAAGATATCATGGTAGAAGGATAGGTTAAATAACTCTTTTAGCCATCAGATGTGGGTGAGTATTGGTTTTGGCTCATTCATTACTTGATAAAAATCTATTCTTGGGCAAATAATATTGAAATTTTGTTGTCATTTTGTCTTAGTAAAATGCATGATTATTGATAATTTTATTTTTCTACTTTTTTGTGATATATAGGCAGCTTTAATTTGTTCTTATTTTTATTGTGAGCTGTCCTGAGAATTTGATTGTAAGGCAGCTAAGCATTAAGCTAATTCTCTTAACTCCTTACTCCTATCACCAGAACATAATAAGAGGGCAGGCTCTCAACATAGATATAAAAAGAACCTTTTTCAGATTCTTAATATTAAATGTGAAACTAATTTTTGTAGCATTGCCACATATATGAATAAAAATTCTAATTCTTAAAAAACAAAATCCAGTATCTTGTGCCACCTGACAGACTTACCATAACATATGTTGTAAAGGGGGCGAATTGTGAAACTAAAAAAAAGTATGCCTTGGTATTAGTTGAGCAAAACTGCTTATGCTTGCCAGTTGGAGTGACTAAACACATTTTGCTAATGGGAGAAGTCAAATTTCTTAGTGCATAATACTAAACAGCACAGAAGGCACTTCATTCTTGCTGGCAGGAAAAGCATGTTGCTCATTTAAGATGAGGTTAAAATCCCAGAATTCTGGATCGGTGGAATATGCAACTGGTTGTGTTCTAGAAATAATCTAAAAGTACTAGGTACTTTGTCTCATTTAAAAAAATATTTTTTTCTGACGTACCTGAGAATGCATCATAAAAATGAAGTAAACAGGAATATACTGTAATGTCATTTTTCACAAAGTTTTTGAGTCACAAGTGGGCAGTGTCTGGCCTTCCAATAGCAGACAGTATGATGACTGATACTGGGAGTTTCAGTGTAATATCCTAGTGCCTAATGTAGGAAAAGAGTAATGACAGCTTGGGTAAAAAAGTTTACATAGGTAATCTTCAACTTACAACTACAAAATTTCTATTGCTAAGCAAGATCATTGTTAAGTGAACATTGCTCCATTTTAAAACTTTTCTTGTGACAGTTGTTAAATGAATCACTGCAGTTGTTGATCTAGTAATGAGGATGTTAAGTGAATCTGGCTTCCTCGTGGATTCTGCTTCTCAGAAGATCACAAAAGGTGATCACATGATCCCATAATAAATACATGCGGGTTGCTAAGGGCTCAATTTTTGATCATGTGACCACAGGGAAACTGAAATGGTCGTAAATATAGAAAAACAGTGATAAATCACTTTTTTCCTTGCCGTTTAACTTTAAATAGTCACTAAATGAATGGTTGTAAGTCAAGTACCTGTAATGTATACACTTACTTATGAAAACTTTCATTGTGACTAGAATTGATAATTGAACTGTCAGAAATTTATTAATCTGAAAGCTGGTTTCACAATTAATTAATTTGAAGTATACTATATGGAGAACAAAGTAAAGAGGTTATAAATGTTAAATATTTTGAATGCAAATAGATGGGCAGATAATAGTCTACATAGATGTATGAGCTTGTTAATCTTATTTCAAGGTGGAATTAGGAACTGACATAAAAAATGGAAGTAAAACATAGATTCTGGATTGACAGATATAATTGAGTTGGCATTATATATTGGCTAAGGTCCATGAGCAGAGAAGCATAACATCTTTGGTAATTTTTACTCTTGTAATCATGTGAAGCTAATGAAACAGAATCTCTTCCTGCATCACTTTTTTTCTCGACCTGGTTTGAAACTATTCTTTAGCAACTCTAAAGTCATAATAGCTGGTGTTTATGTAGATGGATTTTCTGTGATGACTCAGGAACTGAAAAACAATGCTCAATTAGACTGAATCTGAGTTCAAATTAAATTTACTAGCTGTTCTTGTTCAAACTCTTGGGCAGTGAGTTCTGAAAAACTGAAGACAAACACATCTGAAAGTTGAAGATCCTATGTGGTTTCAATGATAATGGGAATAAAAGTCTTAGCAAATTTCTTTTTTCTTTTTCATCTATTTTATCTTCTATTTTATAGGGTTTCACAATACAACTTGGGTACTGCAAGCACCAGAGAAAACGGGATGGAAGGCCCAATGCATGAGAACCCCGAATGGGAGAAGGCTCGGCAAGCACTGGCTAATATTAGCAAGGCCAATGCTGCAGCTGCTTCTGGCAACAGTAAAGGGGCAACCAATGGCCAAGCTAACGCACAGGTAAGAGGGAGCCATTGATTCTTTAAATGCGCTTGCGTTACTGTTTGTGTCTTAAATTTATAATTTGAAAACATAAAATTGTTTGAATCAGCCTTGGTCATTTAAACTGGGATTTATTGATAACCTAGAATTTCAGAATCAATAAGAAACCAAATTCTGTTCAAAATCTGTATTCTGAGGAAAGTCTTTAAGTGGGGAATCTGGAAATGAATGAAGTTAATGCCAGTATTCTATTGATGTATCTCTTGGAGATGATGGAACACACTGTTTTTTTAATTGGGGACTATGTAAAAAGAGGAGAACTTCTGTATTCTGAAACGGCTTTAGAATCTGCATTTTGGGGATTTTAAAGCACTGGTCTGCCACAGGATCTGCCATTCTGAAATCAATCAGAGGAAAAGGTTTGAACTTGTTACACAAGTTCTCTTATTTTCACTTTATAGTAGTGGGTGGAAGCATTTTGATCAGTTCATGACACACTTCTATTT